>NC_047114.1:51190276-51521109 GCF_902500255.1 Thalassophryne amazonica
TTTTTCTGTCTTCTCACTGTTACTGTGAAGAAATTGGCAGCATGTGTCTGAGGAATGTAACCACACATGCATTCCTCCACAGAAACTCTCACACGTGCACACACAGCCACCCTGTACCCCATCAGCTTTGCGGGTCATTGTGTTTGGCACGTGGCCATGATCTTCCCCGTGTGTCTTACAGACACTGCGTACACACATACACACGCACAAAACACACATTCGCCCCCTGCCTGACTTCTGCCTTGGCAGACAGCTCCTGCTGAGTAAGGAGGCCCTTGCTGTTTTCTTTTATTCCTCCTTCTCTTTTTTGTCTCAACCATTTCAACCCGTTTCACTGGCATCCTAGCCTACATCCTAGCAAATCCTCCAATTTTATTCCTATCAACTTTGCAGCATTAAGCTGCTACGCTGTGTGCTGTTGACACGTTGTGGAGATTTAACATGGACTATTAGTCATGTCTATTTTCCTGCTGGCAGTAATGTCTTAATGTCTAACATTTAGAGGTGGGGCAGGAGGGACTCATACTGTTACCTTTAGCCTTAAGCTATAGACAGTGTTACACAATCGCAGGTAGTGTGTGGTCAGACCTGTGCAATCTTTGCCATAATGACAGAGAAGATAATTATAGACCAGGACTGTGGCAAAAACAATTGTATAGATGAATGATGATTACATAGAGACTGCTGCTTAAGGAAGGGATAGCCTAAATATAATTCTTATTTGTTCTGATGAAACATAATAAAAAAAAATTTCCCACCCTTCTTATGTTTTTTTTTTGTTTGTTTTTTTTGAGAAGTAATAAATCGATAAAATCAAACATTATAAAGAACGCATCTGATTGGTCAGAAATTTTATGACATATGCGCGTGAGGACCAAGCTCCTGCCTTAATGTATCCATATTGAATTCTATGTGCAAAGGGGGAGAATGTCGATAAGACGGACTGACAAAAGCTTCACTAAGTTCAGGTGCGATCAGTGCGACTGTCACAAACAGCGTCTGTGTCTGGACAGACTTTGCTGGCTGTTTATACAGTGAGGCAGATAACTATTTGATCCACTGTCAGTTTTGCAAGTTTTCCCACCTACAAAAAATGGAGTGTAGCATGCAATGTCTTCTCCAGTGGCAAATTCCAGATTAAAAATTCTTAGACCAAAACATCAGTGATAAATATTTGTTATTTAACTGTGATATTTCAGTGAGGAATTAATTTATAACCTCACATCAACCTGCAGTCTGTCGTTGCGAATGACATCAATTCTGCTGTGACGGGTTTCCGTTGCCTACATCGGAACAAGCGCGGGTGTGTGTGTGTGTGTGTGCGTGAGCGTATGTATATGCATTTCTGTGTGGCAATGCTGCAGAAAAAGAAGTTGTTTGTTGAACACACTGCTGGAGACGACAAGGAGTGCACAGATGTAGTTTGACGTCATGGTCTCAACATAGCCAGACTCAAGCCGCATTTGCGTTCGATTACAGTGAATCCAGCTTAAATCTGGCTCAACCCACCTCTCACTTTAACACCTCCCCTCGTCCAGTTTGTCTACTTCTCTTTACCACGCAACTGCGCATCTCCTCATCACGATCAGCTCCCCACCATCTAACGACAATATTCTGCTTTAAAGTCAATGTGCGTACATGCAAATCTTTACTTTTTTAAATTAAAAAGACTCATTACTGTATTTTTATGTAAAGACAAAACTTGTGTCTTTTCTACTTTTTCTTCGGTGGCTGAACTCAACTCAACAGGTGAGGTGCACATGCACAGTTGCGCGGTGGATCTCATTTCGACGGAACATGGTTACCCGTCGAGATCAGATCCACTACTGAAGAAAACCCACATAAATTTTGTCTTTACATAAAATACAGTAATAAGCGTCTTTTCAGTTTAAAAAAGTAAAGACTTGCATGTACACTGTCTTTAAAGCAAAATATTGTTAGATGACAGGGAGCTCAACTCGATGGGGGAGCTGAACTCACACATGCAACTGTTTATTTGTGCTGTGGGGATATCAGTTCAACAGAGCAACTCATCTTGACAGAACACCGGATCTGATCCAGATTACAGATTTTGTGGATATTTAAATTTAACATAGAAACCCCCATTTAATGTATATTTTATATTATATCTTAATCAAACATGCCCCATTTACTCTCATATTTGAAGGTGAGATGCAGACTGGCACTCACTATCACCTGACAAAGTTTGATCTGGATCTGGATTGTGGTTTTTGTGGGAATTTGATATAAATCTGGTGATACACCTCAAATTAAATTGAAAGTGTGATGTTTTTACCTGCAATATGGTGCATCTGTTCACTGCAGTATTCACAGTCTTAAGGTATGTTTATATTATTGGAGTGTTGCACATTGTGCACTGCATCCAATCATGCAGATTATTACTTCCACAAAGTTGTATGTTTTATTCTGGTTTGAAGCATGTGCCAAACATTGTCAGGCATGGGCATATCATTAGTTCCAACATATTAGCTAGCCTATATTGATTTTCAGTAGTTTTGAAAAACCCATTTGGTGTACATTTTGCATTATATCTCAATCAAAAGTGCCTCAATCACTCTCATTTGTGACAATGAGGTGCAAACTCACCAAATCTCAACGAATAGACTAAGTTTGAGTTGCATATGATCCGTATTGCGGATTTAGCGAATATTTGAGTTTAACATTGAAAAGCCCTTTTGATCTATGTTTTGTATTATATTTTAACTTATGAAAACCCACTTCTAACAAGATTTTGGCCTTGAATTTTTTTTTTTTTCCAAGATAAAAATTTGTGGAATTAGAAACTAGTCTTGGCAGAGGTTTGCGCTCTATGAGCACGGTGCTGTATTTTGATCTGATTTGATCATGTTATCTTCTCTGTTGGTGTTTTAAGTGTCTGTCTCATACAAACTTTCAGATTCTGACAAAACAGCGTTTTTCCTCTGAGATGGTTGTGGGGATGAACATTGTTTTGTATTCAGCCAGCTTACTGATATACCTATTTGATGTCACGCTAAGATTCCTGTGTTTCAAATAGACTGCATTTATATAGTGCTTTTCCCTCTGCATCAGACGCTCAAACTGCTTGACAAATAATGCATCACATTCCCCCGATGTGAGGGTGCTGCCATACAAGATGCTCACTACACACCGGAGCAACTAAGGGATTAAGAACCTTGCCCAAGGGCCCTTAGTGATTTTCAGGTCAGGCTGGGATTTGAACCGAAGATCCTCTGGTCTCAAGCCCAACAATTTAACCACTAGACCATCACCTCTCCTGTTTCAACTGCTGTTGACCTTTTGTGAGACCAAACACTGTCACCGGAGGGGTAATATTTTTCTGAAATTATGTGTGCTAGGATCACAATTCAATCATTCAAAATAATGTGAAACAGCCACTCCCCCACCCAAAAATACAATCATGTCAGTTGCACTTTAAGCTATATTCATAATATTATTGAGGCAGTGAAAAATAGAGACGTTGGCAAGGTTGTTGTCCGTTGCCCATGTTTGAGAAATATGATCCAAACTCCCTACTTCTCATTCTGAAACATTTTCTGTCTCCTTGGTGAAATATTTGTCGAGCAAGCCTATCAGTTTCATGAGTCTACGTGCCAATCACATAGCGAACATAAATATATAAACTTCATATGCCCTGTCAATTTTTAAACACTCCAGGCAAGAGGAGAAGGTCAACAACTCTGTGGGGTTTAGACTAGAGACCAATACCGCTACACAGCTTGGCGTCAGTTAAAGATAAACATGATGGTGACGATGATGTTGAGTTGGTCTGTCAAGCAGCATCTGTACAGCTTCAGGCTTATATTCAGGTAGACCCAGTTTAGCAGACAGCTGTGTTGGTCAAAATTAAGCTTGGTAATGGCTCACGATAGGAGACAGTGTTTGTATTATTGAGCTGTGTTTATTCTTCATGAAGGATTAATGTAGCAGGCCTTGACTCAAAAGATTATGTCACTTCTGTGAAGCATAAACATCTTTTTACCCATGCTGCACTTGAAATAATTTACTGTCCCAAATATTCGGCCAAGCCCTTCCACTGTCGCCAGATGAGTTTTGTTTAAGTTCCTCTGTTTCTGTTGATTTCAAAATGAGAGCAGTGTGTCTATGGTACAGACAGACATCACCTTTTTTCACTTGTCTTTGAAGAAAATTTTGCTTGGCCTTTTTTACACCTGGAAAGAGAAGGAGAAAGTGCGCGCGTGTGTGCCTTTCATTGTCATGCCAAGGACAAGCGGTTGTCCTGTGCCAAGTGGTGCCAGGCCAGCTGGCTGTCGCTCTTGCTTTTGTTTTGTGCGATGCTCTGTATTCAGCCCACAACACACATTGTGGTGAGGAGCCTTTCACTCCTTGGCCCTCCCTTGTCCCACTTGTGTATGTGACTGTTCAGGCACTGACCTTGATGGGAGGAGAAAGTAGAACCAGAATGGTCCAATAAAAAGCAAGAAAGAGAAATGGAATTTAAATGCCTCTCTGTCCAATGATGTTTGATCTTTAGACATGTGATAATTATGCTCTTTCTGTGTTATTGGCACACTGCCGAAGTAAAAGCCATTGTTTTTTCCTGAGTGACGAGTTCAAGCCTGGTTCATGGGTTTTGTTCTGCAACATCTCATCAAACTCTAAATTTAAATGGCTTGGATCAGGCTTGGGGGCCAAAAGAGGGGGAAAAAACCCTTTGAACTGTCAGGGCATTCCAACTCAAAATCTGGTCTGCTGTAAGAAATCAACAAAGCATGAAAAAATCATTTGATCTTTGCTTGATAAAGCAGTAATCGATTAGAAAACAATTTTGGGAAATATCAGGGTTTTTTCTGTTGCAGAATGAGGCTGAGGTGGTACTCCAACACAGGACTGGAGGGGATGGTTTTCTTTAAATGTATAGTGCATTTCATTAACTCATAAAATGAGCTCAAGGTGTTTTAAGTTTAAAGCACAAATGACAGAAGAGCAGCATGAACTGCTAAAAAAAAAAAAAAAATTACTTTCCAAAAAGAAGTTGCCTGTTTATCTTGTCTGTAGAGAAAAGACTGTCTGGTTATGCATCATGCATGTTTTGGAATAGTTTTCATTCAGTTGTGGTGAAATACTTTTGCAGCATTGTTCGAATATTTGTGCTGGTAAAACAAACTGAAGTGCCAGAAACAAAATGTTTTACAATAACTTGACTGGTTTCTTCCTTTGTTGATACCCACGAATGGATATGTTTAAAGTGTCTCTTCATGAATTCTGAAACCAACATCCAACCCTTCACCCGCACTGCACCACCAACCCCATACTGCTTCATTTATTGATATTTGTTCTTAAATCAACATCATTTTCCTCAAGTGCCTGCCTTGTTCTGCCACTTTGCAGAAACAAGGGAGAGAGCCCACTTATTAATCAGGCGTCTGTGTGTGTTTGGCACAAACGTACTGAGAAGAGACGAGACAAAGACCATTAGAGGAGATGTATACAAGAGCAAAGCAGTGCTGAAAAATGAGATGTGAGTAGGACCAGTCCTGCTACTGTATATTTGCACTACTGCAAGAAGGGGGGAAAAAAGCATTGCAATCGGTTGTGAGATGGTAGTTTTAATTAACAAGATGCTCTAGTGTAATTTAAAGTTGTCTCCATTCTGTCTAATGGTCCTCAAGTATTTTTATGGAATGTGAATTGAACAAAATACAGATGTTTCTTCTGTTTTGTCTTCACTGGAAGAGCACACAAGGAAATCTCGAAACTTTGTGCAGTAGAATTAAACATCTGTCACCCCGTCCTCTCTGCCATAGTTTTGCATCATTTCACTGCTGAAAGCTATTCATATTTTTTTTGACATTGCTGTTATGTGAACACGCCCACTGGCATTACGTGTCCTGGCATGTTTGCGTCTTTTTAAATGTTGCAGACAACAGTCATCATATGAATCTGGTGATACACCTCAAATTAAATTGAAAGTGTGATGTTTTTACTTGCAATATGGTGCATCTGTTCACTGCAGTATTCACAGTCTTAAGGTATGCTTATACGAGGTCTGTGAGAAAAGTAACGGACCTTTTTATTTTTTCAAAAACTATATGGATTTGAATCACATGCGATTACATCAGACAAGCTTGAACCCTCGTGGGCATGCGAGAGTTTTTTCACGCCTGTCGGTTACGTCATTCGCCTGTGGGCAGGCTTTGAGTGAGGAGTGGTCCACCCCTCCCGTCGGAATCCGAAGTGGACACCATTCGAGAAATTCAGCTGGTTTTCGGTGAAAATTTTAACAGCTGATGAGAGATTATGGAGTGTTACTGTCGCTTTAAGGACTTCCCACAGAGCGGGACGTCGCGCTTGAAACAGGCGCCGTCGTCAGCCTGTTTCAAGCTGCAAACCTCCAAATTTAAGCCTCTGTTGACCCAGGACGTCGTGAGAGAACAGAGAACTTTCAGAAGAGGTCGGGATCAGCAGATTATCTGGACATTCCACTGTTAAAGGAGATTTTGTAATGAAAGACGTGCGGACGGATTGGCGCGTCAGTAGGCAGCCGGCGCGGTGCGCCGCCACAGGAAAAACACCTCCGTTGGAAGCCTTAAGGACACGTTGGAACATGTCCAGCTGTTAAACAATTTCTCAGATACTCACTGAACGGAAAGCCATCAAAAGCCGCCTGGTTTTTACAAATGGTTATCAACACGGAGGCTGCTTGCCAATGCGCGAATCCTTAAAGCGACAGTAACACTCCATAATCTCTCATCAGCTGTTAAAATTTTCACCGAAAACCAGTTGAATTTCTCGAATGGTGTCCACTTCGATGTGCCTCACAGGTTCTGAAAAAATTTTGATCAAGCAAAGCGCCAGTCTCTCAGGAAGTTGTCAGACAAAGGGATTCCGACGGGAGGGGTGGACCACTCCTCACTCAAAGCCTGCCCACAGGTGAATGACGTAACCGACAGGCGTGAAAAAACTCACGCATGTGCACGAGGGATCAAGGTTGGCTGATGTAAATGCACGTGATTCAAATCCATATAGTTTTGAAAAAAATAAAAAGGTCCGCTTCTTTTCTCACAGACCTCGTATTATTGGAGTGTTGCACATTGTGCACTGCATCCATCCATGCAGATTATTACTTCCACAGAGTTGTATTAGTTCCAACATATTAGCTAGCCTATATTGATTTTCAGATTCAACCTATTTTCTCCATGCAGGTTTGCATTTTTTGCTTTGGTCTTGACAAGAACTTAACACTGTGACACTGTAGTGCACCACAGTGCAATGTCAGTTTTTTTTTCCCATGGAACGGGGTGCACAATCTAAACGTGGTTTGCAAAACTGTTTATGTTCACATTGTAATGCAAATTCAGAGCTTATGGTGATAGATAAAGCAGTCAGCAAACAACTGTCAAGCAGCCAAAAGATCCAGTAGGACACAGTGTAATGTTAGTAGATGGCAGCTATTAGCATTATTTTCAATTTCTTTTGAAGATGATATGGGCTAAAGAAAGTTTTTTTTCTTTTCCTAAAAGTACATCTTGAAAAAGGCAACCCTTTTGATCACAGTCATCTTTTGCTGTGAACAATATGGTACATTTAGTATTTAACCAGTGTGGGTGCTATGCATGAAAATGACAACTGCTTCATTTGAAAACTAGCAATGAGACTACACTGTGTGCTGCTTTGTGGTTGTTATAAGAAAGGGCTTGATGGTGTCAGACCTGGAAACTGAAACAACATCTTCTAGTCCACGTGCTCGCGAAGCTTTCGTATGACGTATGCGGCCAGTGAATACAGCCTTAGAAAGGTGCAGTGGCTGAACTGGGACACAGCCACAGTAACAGCACATATACAGTACTTGTTTACACAGCACTCGAACAACATGCAGGGTTGTTATTACTAGCCTTTTGTTGTTCATAGAGAGAGGATTGACACGCTTGCGTCAGTGTTAATTCAGGATCAAGCATCCTGACACGGTGTGAATCCAGGCTATTGTGGTGTGATGTGTGTTTCAGTGCTGCAGGGCTACCAAGTTCAGCCCAGTCTGTCCTTGTCCTGGATTACTCACTCACTTTTAAATGAGGAAGAAAGACACAAGACGTGTCGAACAATACAGTTGGGAGGAGGCTTTATTTTAAGTGGGAAGGGAAAAGAGCAGCTGAATGAATGAAGGTGGGAAAAAAGGAAATGAAAGAATTTTGGCACCCTCTCACATAGAGCATGAATTTCTCTCTCTCTCTCGCTCTCTCGCTCTCTCGCTCTCTCGCTCTCGCTCTCTCTCGCTCTCTCGCTCTCTCTCGCTCTCTCGCTCTCTCTCTCTCTCTCTCTCTCTCTCTCTCTCTCTCTCTCTCTCTCTCTCTCTCTCTCTCTCTCTCTCTCTCGCTCTCTCTCTCTCTCTCAGATGCCGCTGACTTGGTTTTCAATGATTACGTGTGTAACCTAAAGTCTGTACCAGGAACATTGTGGAACATTGCTAATCAGGTGTGTGTGTGTACATGTGTACACACGATGTGAGAGTTAACACGATGAGGTGAATGATCCTATGATTCATCTGCGTGCGCACACATGCATCTCGGTTGCTGTCTGCAAGGGCTGACGACCTAATTGCATATAGTGTGTTCATGTGGAGGTACAAGTGTGTGTCTGCAAGACAGAAAGTAAAACAATTGACTGTAAGTTGATGAATGTGTATAGGTATTGTTGCTTTCCTTTCAAATAGTTGGTGGTTACTAATCTGGTCTGATGTGTATGATGCTGGATTTTGCTGTGCCATACTGCTCAACAAACCGTCTCAGATGATTTGAGGCCAGAAGTGTCAGTGCATCAAAAAAATTGTGATTATATTGATTAATAATTGCATCATTAATGGCATAGGGTTTGTTTTTAAGGAGGGGAAAAAATACTCGGACACAGTCTCTTGTTTGTCTCCTGGACATTTTAATTTTTCACGAGTCCCATATTCTCTGTCTACTCAACAGACTATTGAAGGTCAGTTTATCCAATAATATTGAATCATTTTAATTGTGTGAGAGCTGTGATGATAAAATGTTGCTGAAATAAACTGTGCATCCCAATAAAGGACCGTTGGAATGATTGATGGACTTTGAAGAGGTGAGTAGTAGTGAGAAGTAGTGCTTTTGCCCACATAGCCCATCGTGTTTCTTCCATAGTTGCTAGCTACATTACATATCAAATCCTCAGTAAACAGACTAAATACACAAGTACAGTCTGAACTCTCTAATTTTTGATCATTTGTTGATCATTTATCCAGCATCCACTAACCATCCAGCGGGTGGCAGACACGTCTTTGGGGTGTTACATATGCAAAACAAAATTATGCTTTCAATCATTATAGTGCATTAAAGTTTTCTTCTCATTATGTTTATACTGTTTGGTGAGTTATGAGATACCGTTTTGTTTTGTTTTTTGTTATTGTCTAAGCAGGCCAGCTGGAATGGAATAACACACTCATTCATCCACTCATTTACTTTTTTGCTGTACAAGCCCTCTACCATGACCAGCACTAGGGTTGGGTATCGAGAACCGGTTCTTTTCGAGTATTGTTAAGAAATGATTCGATCCACCATACCGGTGGATCAAATCATTTCTTAACGATACTCAAAAAGACAAAAAGAACCGATTCCCTTATCGGTCTTTCAGAGCGGCCATTGTCTTTGAGGGTGTTTGTTGGGAAAATGACCATTCCTCTACATTGATTACAGACCCTGCAGCGGCTCTGTAATCAACCGTTTCTGTAGCGCAACACCACTTTGAAGCGTGAACCAATGAAGCAATGCTTCGATCCACTAGCTCTTTGGTTCTTTGATTCGCTGCTCTTCAGAAACGGTTGGTCCGCTTCTTAACCCCTCTCAAATCCATTAAAATATTGTGAGTCACTTTTGTGTGGATTAAAGTCACTAACTGGGACTCATGTCTTGTTGCAGTCAAACGAGAATCGTCCTCCGTTCCGTTGGCACAGCTCCAAACGCTGCGCGGCTCTCTGCTGAGACAGAATCCGGTCAGAATTAATAACTTAAAAACGAATTGCCCCTTTAAATAAAATGACACCTCTTACAAACGTTGTCATACAGACAAGAAACTACAATCGACTAGAACGATTTTTTTTTCCTACCAAAGTGAGACGTCCTGCATTCTTTATAAATTACATCCTGACGTGCAGCACAGCTAGCTGCAAGAGTTCAGCTCAGAGGTATGGCAAGATATTCATGCCAATAATGTCTGAAAGGAAATGCTTTTGACAAAAACTGCAGATTTTGTTTATTTCTATTTATGTGCAGAGATCAAGGATCCACCATGTAGAGTTTATTATGTCCAAAGTTTAAGGATCCAGTGACCAATTTCATATTTATTTACTTTAAGACTCAATAAAATGTTGCTCAATTTCAATTCAATTTCAATTTCATCGGTTTATAAAGCGCCAAATCACAACAAAAGCCGTCTCAAGGGGCCTCACATAGAACAGTTCAACATAAAAAATTTAAATAAATAAATAAAAATTCAAAAATTCAAAAACATAATTTAAAACAGAAGTAAAAGAATAAAACAGATAAAAAATAAAAACTATTGATAAGAAAGAGAATAAAAATAGGCTTTAAGTCTTGACTTTATCACATCTAAACTTTACTTCACATATTGTAAATAAGATGCTTCTATTTTTTAATTCCAATCATGTGTGTGTATATATATATATATATATATATATATATATATATATATATAATTTCTACTTCATTTTCTTATTTTATTGTGTTGTTACAAGTATTATTATTATTATTACTTTATCTTTGCACAAGCTGTTTGATGCACATTTCTTTTCTACTCGCACTCATCATATGTGTTTATTAAGAGCTGACGTAACGTGAATTTCTCCATTGTGAGATCAGTAAAGTCTTATCTTAAAAATGGCCGCGGACTCCGACTGCCTCACGGTCGCAGGAAGACCATTCCACAGAGCAGGTGCACGATACAAAAAAGCTCTTTGACCTGCTGACATAGAAAACCTGTAAAGCCTATTTTTAGTACACAAAAAATTCACAAGAGGTATCGAGAAAGGAATCGATAAGGAATGGGGTCGATACGCGGAATCAATAATGGTATCAATATCGATAAAATCTTATCAATGCCCATTCCTAACCAGCACAAGGACTGTGTAGAGAGATTGGTAGCCCATAGTCATTTGATAATGCTTGGTGTCCTGTTCTTGTTGTTTTATATCTCCTGCTGGCCGAATCAGAATTGAATTTATTGCCAGTTTGATCTGGTGTTGTTGGTGCATAAAGAACAAGAAAAAGGAAAAGGAAAAAAACACTTCTGTAAGAAGTAAAAGAGTCAAATAGACAAAACTATATTCACTGTGAAATAAATATAACATATCCAATCACATGCAAAAGTATGTGATTGGTGTACAGGTGTAGAGTCCCTTATGACGGACCAAAGGGAGATAATGTCGTGGCGATTTCCATCTGTCTGTTGATCTCTCAGTCTGTCCATCCATCTAAAAAAGGTGTAAGCCATCTGAAATAAACTCCTCACATTTGTAGGAGGAATTTCATGAAACGTGGTACAAGTCCTTGTTATAGGTTGGTAATAAGCATATTATCATATTGTTTGAGTTGGGCCCATTTTACCAGAGTTAAGGCCCTTGATTAACAAACCTAGACACTGCCAGTTTCATGAGTTGGTGTCTGCATTCTGAAATTAACTATCACTTACCTTGAAATGTTATCAAAATGTTGCACACACTTGTACCAAACAGCATTTGCCAGTGGGAGATATTGTGCTCTCAGTGCACTCTTGTTAACAGATGAAATATACCAGTGTTCGATCATATCTGTGCTAATTCCTTATTTTATGTTCGTTATCAAGTATTTGCTTTTGTTATCTGTTTAGAAGTACCTGAAACCTGGTTCAAAGTCTCAACAGAGAGTTAAGTTTCACTTCCATTACGCATGTGCAAATTTCAGATAAAAGGTGGGCTTCCCTCTGTCTGTGGGGAGCAAATAAGATGAGGTTTGTGAGACTAAAACCCACCCACTGTAACGCCTACATTGTCTCGTATAAAAGCATTGTGTCGTCCATGTTCGAGGTCTTCTCAGAAAATGGAGTCAGTGTGTGGGCTCTGTTTCTGGGTACCTGGGCCTGGTTTTCAACATGACTTTCACTAAATTCAAACTGAGTAATATATCGATTTTGTTCTTTATAAGGGGCAGTATATTGCAAAAAGAACCGGGAGGAATTACACCAGTAATAGCAAATTTGTGGTCTCTACTTGCTTTAATTAGATTTGCACTGTGTCTGCTGTACGCTTGTTTACTTGAGTTTTATTTAAAATAAGTGTCCACAAGTCATAAAAAGTAAACTTTGTTCACATTTTAGTGCAGTTAGCTGCATTTATCATCATATAGGGCTCTTGCTTGCCTCTACTGGTGGTTGGCTCTCACTGCGGAATTGTATCACTTCCTGTTCCGGAGCACAGCGGTGTTTTGCTGTATCTGTTAGTTGTTTAATCTGTGCAGTTAGATTGATCTAGTTACCTAGATAACGATTTGCTTCACAGTGTAATCTTCACGTGCCTTAAATAAAGCACTCCCTCTGCTGAATCACCTCTAAATTATTTACACATTATTCACTTTGTGTGTTTTTAGGAATCCGCTAGCTTAGCGCAGCTACTAGCTCTTAGCCGGTTTAGCATGGCGGCTTCTCCTGTCTCTCCTGCACTTTTCTGCTCTGGGTGTGAAATGTTTAGTTATTCCTCTGCCTCCTTTAGCAGTAATGGTACTTGTAATAAGTGTAGCTTATTCGTAGCTTTGGAGGCCAGGCTAGGCAAATTGGAGACTCTGCTCCGCACCGTGGAAAATTCTACAGCTAGCCAGGCCCCTGTAGTCGGTGCGGACCAAGGTAGCTTAGCCGCCGTTAGTTTCCCTCTGGCAGATCCCGAGCAGCCGGGAAAGCAGGCTGACTGGGTGACTGTGAGGAGGAAGCGTAGTCCTAAACAGAAGCCCCGTGTACACCGCCAACCCGTTCACATTTCTAACCGTTTTTCCCCACTCGACGACACACCCGCCGAGGATCAAACTCTGGTTATTGACGACTCTGTTTTGAGAAATGGGAAGTTAGCGACACCAGCAACCATAGTCAATTGTCTTCCGGGGGCCAGAGCAGGCGACATTGAAGGAAATTTGAAACTGCTGGCTAAGGCTAAGCGTAAATTTGGTAAGATTGTAATTCACGTCGGCAGTAATGCCACCCGGTTACGCCAATTGGAGGTCACTAAAATTAACATTGAATCGGTGTGTAACTTTGCAAAAACAATGTCGGACTCTGTAGTTTTCTCTGGGCCCCTCCCCAATCGGACCGGGAGTGACATGTTTAGCCGCATGTTCTCCTTGAATTGCTGGCTGTCTGAGTAGTGTCCAAAAAATGAGGTGAGCTTCATAGATAATTGGCAAAGCTTCTGGGGAAAACCTGGTCTTGTTAGGAGAGACGGCATCCATCCCACTTTGGATGGAGCAGCTCTCATTTCTAGAAATCTGGCCAATTTTCTTAAATCCTCCAAACCGTGACTATCCAGGGTTGGGACCAGGAAGCAGAGTTGTAGTCTTAAACACCTCTCTGCAGCTTCTCTCCCCCTGCCATGCCCTCATTACCCCATCCCCGTAGAGACGGTGCCTGCTCCCAGACCACCAATAACCAGCAAAAATCTATTTAAGCATAAAAATTCAAAAAGAAAAAATAATATAGCACCTTCAACTGCACCACGGACTAAAACAGTTAAATGTGGTCTATTAAACATTAGGTCTCTCTCTTCTAAGTCCCTGTTAGTAAATGATATAATAATTGATCAACATATTGATTTATTCTGCCTTACAGAAACCTGGTTACAGCAGGATGAATATGTTAGTTTAAATGAGTCAACACCCCCGAGTCACACTAACTGCCAGAATGCTCGTAGCACGGGCCGAGGTGGAGGATTAGCAGCAATCTTCCATTCCATCTTATTAATTAATCAAAAACCCAGACAGCACTTTACTTCATTTGAAAGCTTGACTCTTAGTCTTGTCCATCCAAATTGAAAGTCTCAAAAACCAGTTTTATTTGTTAAGAGAAGAGAGAGCCTTAAATCAGAAGTGCCTGACTCCGTGGTATAACTCACAAACTCGCAGCTTAAAGCAGATAACCCGTAAGTTGGAGAGGAAATGGCGTCTCACTAATTTAGAAGATCTTCACTTAGCCTGGAAAAAGAGTCTGTTGCTCTATAAAAAAAAGCCCTCTGTAAAGCTAGGACATCTTACTACTCATCACTAATTGAAGAAAATAAGAACAACCCCAGGTTTCTTTTCAGCACTGTAGCCAGGCTGACAAAGAGTCAGAGCTCTATTGAGCCGAGTATTCCTTTAACTTTAACTAGTAATGACTTCATGACTTTCTTTGCTAATAAAATTTTAACTATTAGAGAAAAAATTACTCATAACCATCCCAAAGACGTATCGTTATCTTTGGCTGCTTTCAGTGATGCCGGTATTTGGTTAGACTCTTCTCTCCGATTGTTCTGTCTGAGTTATTTCATTAGTTACTTCATCCAAACCATCAACATGTCTATTAGACCCCATTCCTACCAGGCTGCTCAAGGAAGCCCTACCATTATTTAATGCTTCGATCTTAAATGTGATCAATCTATCTTTATTAGTTGGCTATGTATCACAGGGTTTTAAGGTGGCAGTAATTAAACCATTACTTAAAAAGCCATCACTTGACCCAGCTATCTTAGCTAATTATAGGCCAATCTCCAACCTTCCTTTTCTCTCAAAAATTCTTGAAAGGGTAGTTGTAAAACAGCTAACTGATCATCTGCAGAGGAATGGTCTATTTGAAGAGTTTGTCAGGTTTTAGAATTCATCATAGTACAGAAACAGCATTAGTGAAGGTTACAAATGATCTTCTTATGGCCTCAGACAGTGGACTCATCTCTGTGCTTGTTCTGTTAGACCTCAGTGCTGCTTTTGATACTGTTGACCATAAAATTTTATTACAGAGATTAGAGCATGCCATAGGAATTAAAGGCACTGCGCTGCGGTGGTTTGAATCATATTTATCTAATAGATTACAATTTGTTCATGTAAATGGGGAATCTTCTTCACAGACTAAGGTTAATTATGGAGTTCCACAAGGTTCTGTGCTAGGACCAATTTTATTCACTTTATACATGCTTCCCTTAGGCAGTATTATTAGACGGCATTGCTTAAATTTTCATTGTTACGCAGATGATACCCAGCTTTATCTATCCATGAAGCCAGAGGACACACACCAATTAGCTAAACTGCAGGATTGTCTTACAGACATAAAGACATGGATGACCTCTAATTTCCTGCTTTTAAACTCAGATAAAACTGAAGTTATTGTACTTGGAACCACAAATCTTAGGAACATGGTGTCTAACCAGATCCTTACTCTGGATGGCATTACCCTGACCTCTAGTAATACTGTGAGAAATCTTGGAGTCATTTTTGATCAGGATATGTCATTCAAAGCGCATATTAAACAAATATGTAGGACTGCTTTTTTGCATTTACGCAATATCTCTAAAATTAGAACGGTCTTGTCTCAGAGTGATGCTGAAAAACTAATTCATGCATTTATTTCCTCTAGGCTGGACTATTGTAATTCATTATTATCAGGTTGTCCTAAAAGTTCCCTGAAAAGCCTTCAGTTAATTCAAAATGCTGCAGCTAGAGTACTAACGGGGACTAGAAGGAGAGAGCATATCTCACCCATATTGGCCTCTCTTCATTGGCTTCCTGTTAATTCTAGAATAGAATTTAAAATTCTTCTTCTTACTTATAAGGTTTTGAATAATCAGGTCCCATCTTATCTTAGGGACCTCATAGTACCATATCACCCCAATAGAGCGCTTCGCTCTCAGACTGCAGGCTTACTTGTAGTTCCTAGGGTTTGTAAGAGTAGAATGGGAGGCAGAGCCTTCAGCTTTCAGGCTCCTCTCCTGTGGAACCAGCTCCCAATTCAGATCAGGGAGACAGACACCCTCTCTACTTTTAAGATTAGGCTTAAAACTTTCCTTTTTGCTAAAGCTTATAGTTAGGGCTGGATCAGGTGACCCTGAACCATCCCTTAGTTATGCTGCTATAGACTTAGACTGCTGGGGGGTTCCCATGATGCACTGAGTGTTTCTTTCTCTTTTTGCTCTGTATGCACCACTCTGCATTTAATCATTAGTGATTGATCTCTGCTCCCCTCCACAGCATGTCTTTTTCCTGGTTCTCTCCCTCAGCCCCAACCAGTCCCAGCAGAAGACTGCCCCTCCCTGAGCCTGGTTCTGCTGGAGGTTTCTTCCTGTTAAAAGGGAGTTTTTCCTTCCCACTGTTGCCAAGTGCTTGCTCACAGGGGGTCGTTTTGACCGTTGGGGTTTTTACGTAATTATTGTATGGCCTTGCCTTACAATATAAAGTGCCTTGCGGCAACTGTTTGTTGTGATTTGGCGCTATATAAATAAAATTGATTGATTGATATATAGTAGCTTATGAATTTTGTTTGTCTCCCAGAAACAAGGAGATGCTTACATTCTTGAAAGTAGCAGCATCTTTTTTTTAGTTCCAGTTCAGACCAGCAAGATGTAACAATGTTTCTGTGCTGCGTCTTTTCCAGTTTCATTGTTCATCATCTTGTCATAAATGGCCCCATCTCACTGAATGTTTTTTCAGCATCTCTTTGTTTTTAGCCACTCAGTATTCCCAGTTTGAGCTGGCTAGTGGTAGGCCTAATACAGTAGACAAAGTATCTCTGTACTTTTTTCCAATAACCTGTTCCTGTTTTCTTCAAAAGTGGGCCCAAACTCATTGAATGTTCTCCCAGTGGGAACAGAGGAGGGTGGAGGATAGAGAAATATGTTGCCGTTGCTGAAAGAAGGCTTAGGAAGGTTTTGGTACATTTCCTCCATTCTAGTGGCAGACCAGGCTTTCACGCAGTAGATGGGCACGAGATGTGGCAGTTTGGCATAGTTAAGGAGACAGTGATTTACTGGATTGAAAGGTTCAGTATTTTAGCATTTTGCACAAGCTTGTATTAAAACAGGAAGCTATGTCTTTGTTGCTTAAGAAGTCAGCTGTTATGCTGCGTTCACACCGGGCGTGACGCGAGCGACTGCAGCCACAGGTTGCCATGTAATCCCTACGTAAGGACGCGTTTTGGCACCAAACCGCGTAGCGTGCCGCGATGGAAGCGAGTGAAGCGATTTTGAGCGTTTTGCGTGTTTGTGGCGTGATATTGCGTTGTGTCACGTCGTGTTGCCCTCCTCCCCAAGTTCAAAAATCTGAATTTTTTCGTCTCGTCGCGCCGCAATGACCAATCAAGGATTGAATATGTAGTGATGTGGAGATGTCTGGAGTTTGACTGAAGATGTGAACATGTCCTGTATCTGGTAGCAGCCTGTGAGCAGGACTTATGTCTCTTTTGTCCTTTATTTTACAATCATGACAGAGTTTTTGGAGCCAACAGCAGCACCACAGCAGGAGGAGCGGAGTTTCTTTTTTTTATTTTACGTGCGCACTCGCACGAATCGTCCTGGAGATTATTTTACTTATTAACTACACAGCTATATAATAAAGCAAATGGTGACTGGTTTCTAAACACAATTATGACAGAGTTTTTGGAGCGAGCAGCAGCCCTACTTGCAGCAGCGGGGAGCGGAGCTTTTTCCTTTTTTTTTACATGCACGCGCGAGCGAATCGTCTGTAGAGAATATTTTATTAATTAACTACACAGATGTATAATAAAACAAATGTTTTTTTTGGGGAAGAGCCAGCTGCAGCAAGCAGCGGAGTTTTTTTTTTTTTTTTTTTTAATTGTTTACATGTGCGCGCGCGAACGGGACAGTTGATCCTCAAACTGGGTCCTGCAGAGGTGGAAGGACCGCTGAAAGTGGCCGTCACCCAGACACAGCTCCTGCAGCAAATAATGATACTCTCTGTATTGGGAGCTTTCCATGGCAACTCGCTCCGTGTGATCAAGGTCTGTCATGTTAGTTTGACTGACAACCGGAGCCGGTGAGCAGAATGGAAGCTCCTCCTATTTGATGATGCACCGGGGCGAATTTTCGCAGTGAAAGTCCACCCAAGCAGAGCGACACACCAGGTGAAGGAGGCGCGTCCGTCGCCTGGCGAGCCACGCGAATTTGTAGCATCTGATCGCGCCCGGTGTGAACGCAGCATTAGTGATGTTACAGTGTTACTCTGTAAAATCACATTTGGCTAGTTCCAGTATTTAGAAAGGGATATTTGCTCCTTTTCTCTATTGTATATTTCTGTAAAACAGAATTTGGGAGTTTGTCCTGTTGTTAAATCAGGTGATATAAAGATATCGCTTTACAAAATTAAAATAGCAATTTTTAAGCGTTTTAGCCCATGTTAAAGGCTAAATATTTATCAGCTGAAAATAGGAAATATAGCAGTTATATGACTCCAAAACACATCTATAATCACAGACTGTGTTTCTTTCCGGTATAATTTCCTATTATGATTCATAAACTTCACCTTTGCTGCTTGTAAACACCCACCTCGTCCTGATGCACTGATGTTCATGTCGCTTGGCATCTTTTGACAATACGCCAGGTTTGACAGCTGCAGTGAAAGTGAAACCAAATGTAGCCTGATGCACTTATGATGCTCTCATTTGAAATAGATAAATGGTCCTTCACCAGAGAGCAGAGTTGACTTTGTTCAGCTTTAGATAGCAGATGTAGAGATGCCAATATTCATCCACTATGAATGAAAGCTCAGAAAGCTGGGTCTAGTTTTTAGGTATTGCTGATGCAGGAGCCCAGTGAACAGGAGGTCAGCTCTATGGAAAAACAGGTTGCTGATTTCCTCCTATCTAAAGGTATAGAAATGGATTTAAATAACATTGAAGCGTGCCACCCTCTGCCCCGGAGAAATGACGGTGATAAACGAACCGTCATCATGAGATTCATCAACAGAAAACACAAAACGGCACTGTTAAAACAAGGAAGAAAACTGAAAGGGACAAACGTATTCATCAATGAACATCTCACCAAACGGAATGCCGACATCGCCAGGAAAGCACGCTTCTTGAAGAAACAGGGAAAAATCCAGCACACATGGACTTCAAACTGTAAAATATTCATCAAACTGAACGGATCACCAGAACAAGCCAAAGTCATGGCAATAAGGAACATCGAGGAGCTGGACAAATATGAACAATAGTGTTTCTTAAAGCGAGGATCTGGACAAATATGACCAATAAGGTATGAGGACACAAACACATCACAACACCATGACACAGACCAGAGGAACCTATTCATCTACTACCTATTCATCTACATCTGGAGACAAGAAGGATATAACTCAAAGGATTGCTGATCATGGAAAAGTAGAACTGAGAACATTTAAATACACAGACCACAATGTACTGGACTTGGAGCACGATATAGACCCGGACAATAATTTCTTCTCAAATATCAATGACAGTTGTTGCTATTATACAGATGAACAGTTTAATCGGATCATTAGAACGGATAACAAATTATCAATAATCCATTTCAACAGCAGAAGTCTATATGCAAACTTTAACAACATTAAAGAATATTTAAGTCAGTTTAAAAAAATATTTAACATAATTGCTATATCAGAAACATGGATCAATGAAGATAAAGGAATGGATTTTGAACTGGATGGATATGAATTTAATTGTGTAAACAGAAAAAATAAGAGTGGAGGAGGAGTGGCTGTGTATGTGGATAAGAACATGGATTATAAAATAGTAGACAATATGACAACTGTGATTGATAACTTATTAGAATGTATAACTATTGAAATATGTGAAGAAAAAAGCAAAAATGTATTAGTCAGCTGTATATAGAGAGCACCAGGATCTAGTATTGAAACATTCACTGACTGTATGGGAAAAATGTTCTCAAAAACTAATCAAAAAACTGTGTTCATTTGTGGTGACTTAAATATTGATCTGCTCAATCCAAATAAGCATAAAATAACAGATGAATTTATCAGTATAATGTACAGTATGAGTTTATATCCAAAAATCACCAGGCCAAGCAGAATTACATCCCATAGTGCCACCTTAATTGATAATATATTCAGCAATGATATTGAGAATAACACTGTGAGTGGATTATTAATCAATGACATTAGTGATCATCTACCAGTTTTCATCGTTTATAATAGAAACCATCGGCGGAATCAGCCAGAGGAGAAAATAAAATACAGGCGAGTGCGGACAGAGGAAAACATGAACACACTAAAGAAGGATTTACAGGAGCAAAACTGGGAAAAGGTATACAGTGAAAGTGATGTTGATAGTGCATATGAAACTTTTTTACAAATATTTACATCATTATATGATAAAAATTGTCCAATTAAACAAGACTACAGAAAACAAAAAATCCAAGCTCGACCATGGATGACGAAAGGGTTACGAAATGCATGTAATAAGAAAAATACACTGTATAGAGAATTCATAAAACTAAAGACTAAAGAGGCAGAAAATAGATATAAGAAATACAAAAATAGATTAACTAATATTATACGGGTATGTAGGAAGGAATATTATAGTAACATATTATATAATAACAAAAACAATATTAAAGGAATATGGGATATATTAAATAGCATTATCAAAAATGGTAATAAAAAACAGAGTTACCCTCAGTATTTCATTGATAATAATGTCAAGAAGGAAAATAAGGATGAGGTAGTCAACGGTTTTAATAATTTTTTTGTAAATATTGGACCAAGCTTGGCAGAAAAAATTCCCGATTCCCAACCTGAGGATTGGGATAATAATCTCATAGAAAGAAATCCCTGTTCAATGTTCCTCACAGCAGTGGATGGAAATGAAATTATAGACATTGTGAATAATTGTAAATATAAAACATCTACCGATTTAAATGAAATTGATATGGTGGTGGTAAAAACAGGTCATTGAATGGATTGTAGAACCATTAACATACATCTGTAACTTATCATTTCAAACTGGTAAATTTCCCAATCAAATGAAAATAGCTAAGGTTGTGCCGCTGTATAAGACTGGGGATAGACACCACTTCACAAATTATAGACCTGTTTCTTTGCTTCCACAATTTTCCAAATTATTAGAAAAGTTATTCAATAATAGATTAGACAAATTCATAAATAAACATAAATGACTTACTGATAGTCAATATGGATTCAGAGCACATAGTTCAACATCACTTGCATTAATAGAATCAGTTGAGGAGATTACAAACGCCATAGACCACAAATTGCATTCAGTTGGAATATTTATAGACCTTAAAAAGGCTTTTGATACAATTAATCATGACATATTAATCAATAAACTTGAACAGTATGGGATTAGGGGGTTGGTGTTGCACTGGGTGAGAAGCTACTTAAGTAACAGAAAACAGTTTGTGAAGTTGGGGGAATATACATCATCATGCTTGGACAATGCTTGTGGCGTCCCACAGGGGTCAGTATTGGGTCCAAAACTGTTTCTAATTTATATAAATTATATTGTCAATGTTTCCAAAATATTAAAATTAGTATTATTTGCAGATGACACAAGCATTTTTTGTTCAGGGGGGGATTTGCAGGAGTTACTGAGGAGGATCAGTATAGAAATGGGAAAATTGAAAATATGGTTTGACAGAAACAAATTATCATTAAACTTAAGTAAAACAAAATACATGTTATTTGGCTATTGTAATACAGACATACAGGTTCAGTTACAAGTCGAGGGGGTAGATATTGAAAGGGTACATGAAAATAAGTTTCTGGGGGTGATAATAGATGATAAGATAAACTGGAAGACTCATATAAAACATATACAAAGTAAACTGTCAAGAAGCATTTCAGTTCTAAACAAAGCGAAACATATTCTGGACCACAACTCACTCCGCATTCTTTACTGCTCACTGGTTTTACCATATTTACAGTACTGTGCAGAGGTATGGGGTAATACTTATAAAGGTACAACACAATCACTATCAGTAATGCAGAAAAGAGCTATAAGAATTATTCATAATACTGGCTATAGAGATCATACAAATCCACTATTTTTACAATCCAAATTCTTAAAATTCACAGACTTGGTTCATTTTCAAACAGTACAAATTGTGTATAAAGCAATAAACAATTTACTTCCAGCAAATATTAAAAATATGTTTTTTAACAGATCAGGGGATTACAGTCTGAGGGGGAAATTTAATTTAAAGCATCAGTGGGCACGAACAACATTAAAAGGTTTCTGTATTTCTGTCTGTGGGGTGAGGATGTGGAACAGATTGGGAGTGGGGCTCAAGCAATGTCCAAGCATGAACCAGTTCAAACAGCGGTACAAAAATATGTTTTTTTTCTGGGTATAGGGAGGAGGAAGGGTAATGAGGGTTAGGGTGTTTTTGTTTTTTGCTTCGGCTTGTAAATATATAGTATTTTGTATGTAAGTAGGTATGTGTAGGTGTATATTTATGTTTGTGTATATATGTGTATGTATGTGTATATATGTGTATGTATGTGTATATATGTGTATGTATGTGTATATATGTGTATGTATGTATATATATATATATATATACATATATACATATATATATAGATATATAGATATATATATATATAGATATATATATTGATATCGGTTTAGGTGTGTAGGAATCTATGTGTATATGTGGCAAAGGGTATTACTGGTTGTGGGGAAGAAGGGGTAGGGATAAATAAGCTGATGCTTCACCCTACCCCTTTTCGGACATGTTGGGTACACAGTAGGAACTTTTTTGTTGTTGTCTTTACTGATCTATCTTGTAATTGTTGTTGTATCAAATGTTCGAAATAAACAGTTTTCATTCATTCATTCATTCATTCAGGCTGCACAGTTTATGGTGTCACAACTCTGTTTTGTCTTTTAGCTCTCATTTTTTTTCTGTTTTAGTTGAACATATTTGGTAGACTATGTGAGCAGATGAGACCCCCACTCATCACTTTTGCCCCTCCGTTCGTCCTCGCTCTTCCCTTGCTGCTGTTTTCTCTCTCCTAGCTTCCTCCACAAGGCCTCCCGGCTGCTGCTTGCCTGCCAGCTGCCTCTCACCCATTGTGGGCTGACAATGGCAGGCAAGGCCCCAGCCTTGAGGCCTACAGCCTTGATCTATGGGGGTGGCAGGATGGGCGGTGTTTGGGGAGGGATATGCTTGCCCATGAAAAGCTGACTCTGTGGGGCAGCCAGTTGGGGAGGGAAGCCAGGGGGAGCTGAGGAAAAGCAGGTCACACCCAGATTAAAATTCGATGCATGGCCTACGTACAAGTGTCTGCCTACGTGAGCAAGCTTGCCGGGGTTGTATCCGAGCATGAGGGAGCAGGGTTCTTCAAATTTCCAGGGTGCTTTACTGGTGCTTGTCAGTAAATAATGAAGCAGAAGACTGCCCCTCCCTGAGCCTGGTTCTGCTGGAGGTTTCTTCCTGTTAAAAGGGAGTTTTTCCTTCCAACTGTAGCCAAGTGCTTGCTCACAGGGGGTCGTTTTGACCGTTGGGGTTTTACATAATTATTGTATGGCCTTGCCTTACAATATAAAGCGCCTTGGGGCAACTGTTTGTTGTGATTTGGCGCTATATAAAAAAATTGATTGATTGATTGATTGAATAAAATAATATATGAAGGCCAGGGGGGAAAAAAACATAAAACGAATGTTCATTCACTTCACATTTCCACTGCAAATCCAACAACAGTTGGTTTTTCATTAGCAGGTTAAGCCAGTTTTTCCAAATTTAGACAGTTAATATTCAGATTAACCTCAATTCATTTGTTAACAGCAGTTTTAAAACCACTTAAAAATAGCTCATATCTGATTTAACCCCAGGTAAACCTTCAAAATTGATTTTTTATTTTAAATCCGTCTTTTGTGGTGTCAGATTTTTATAACGTGTTTTTAAACCAATTTTTGCAGAAGGCAAGAATAGTCTCGGCGCATATCAAACTTCCTGATTGTCGCTGCAGTAGTTAATAAGCACTTTCAACGACAAGTACGAGGTCTATTAGAAAAGTACCCGACCTTATTATTTTTTCAAAAACCATATGGATTTGAATCACGTGTGATTACATCAGACATGCTTGAACCCTCGTGGGCATGCGAGAGTTTTTTCACGCCTGTCGGTTACGTCATTCGCCTGTGGGCAGTCTTTGAGTGAGGAGTCGTCCACCCGCTCGTCGATTTTTTTCATTGTTTAGGAATGGCTCAGAGACTGTTGCTTTGTTTGATAAAAAATTTTTCAAAACTGTAAGGCACAACTGAGTGGACACCATTCAATAAATTCAGCTGGTTTTCGGTAAAAATTTTAACGGCTGATGAGAGATTTTGGTCTGGTAGTGTCGCTTTAAGGACGGTCCACGGCGCCTGACGGCGATCTGCGCTTCGAGGCGGCAGCGTCTCGCCGTTTCAAGTTGAAAACTTCCACATTTCAGGCTCTGTTGACGCAGTAAGTCGTCAGAGAACAGAGAACTTTCAGAAGAAGTCGGCATGAGGAGTTTATTCGGACATTCCATTGTTAACGGTCATTTTGTAATGAAAGAATGTGCGGGCAGAGTCGCATGTCGGGCTGGACCCGACCGCAGGGGGTCGCGGCAGGAAAAACACCTCCGTTGGAAATCTTAACGGGCAAGTTGGAACATGCCCAAGCTGTTAAACAATTTCTCAGTTACTCACTTGTTGAAAGCCATTAAAAGCCGCCTGAATTCTACAAATGATTTTCAACACGGAGGTGTTTTTCCTGTCGCGGCGCACACAGATTTGCCGAGTCGTCACGGAAACGACTCGGCGAATTTGCGCGTACGTCTTTCATTAAAAAAATGTCCTTAAACAGTGGAATGTCCGCATAAATTCCTCATGCCGGCCTCTTCTGAATCTTCTCTGTTCTCTCACGATGTCCTGGGTGAATTAAGCCTTAAATTAGGATGTTTTCAGCTCGAAACAGGCCGACGACATCGCCTGGAAGTGCTGCAGGACGTCCCGCTCCGTGGGAAGTCCTTACACCGACAGAAACACCCCATAATCTCTCATCAGCCGTTAAACTTTTCACAGAAAACCAGCTTAATTTCTCGAATAGTGTCCACTCGGATATTCCTCACAGGTCCAGAAAAAATTTTGCTAAAGCAACGCGCGCCGTCTCGAGCAGCGTGTGAAACAAAGGAATTCAGCCGAGAGGGCGGGACCACATCTCACTCAAGGCCTGCCCACAGGGAAATGACGTCACCGACACGCGTGAAAAAACTCACGCATGTGCACGAGGGTTCAAGCATGATTGGTGTAATCGCATGTCATTCAAATCCATATAGTTAAAAAAATAATAAAAGGGTCGGTTTATTATCTAAGAGACCTCGTATATTACCAAAGATCCATTAGTAGAGCTGTCGGCTATTATACATGTTGCATATTCTGTACACATATGACACTTTGGCTTCACTTTTGCATCAAAGTGGGCCAAACATATGAACACAAGACCAAGCACAGCTGTTGTGGGTAGGTCTGCTACTTTCATTTCCTGGTGCAACTAGCAGTCAGCACAATGTGCATGTGTCTTACCTGTGTCTTACAACAACTTTCTGTATGTGCTTCATAATAAAGTAAATAAGTCCCTTCAGCTTCTCCCTTATTTCACTCGACATCTCCACAGCAGATCCAAGGTGGATCTGGATGTTGAAATAAAAACATTTAATGTAAACTCAGCCCTATTTTGAAATGTTAACATGTTAAGCGCTGTCTTATGCACACAAGTTGGTCATGACTATTTTTCTTTTTTTTCTTTTTTTCATAGAAATAAAACTGTCTGGGTGTGTTATATAGCATGTTGTCAAATGCAGGTTTACTGCTTAACCCTTTGGGGTTCATGAGCACATCAAACTCTTTTTTTGTGGCATTTCTATTAATAGATCAGCAACTGAATCTCACAGAGACTTCATCCAACCACTTCCTGAATCTACAGAGTGTCAACTCTGGTTTCAATCCCTGTTGTAGACCATCTTTGATTCACAGCCAATCCTAGAGCCTGGAGAAGGCTGCATTTGTCTGTGTCCCTCTGTCTACCGGTGCCAGAGCCTGCTGCAGCCAGAGCACAGTCACTACATGCTCATAAATACTAAAAGAATAGTCCTGTTACCCTTGAAAACACTGTAAAAAAAAATTTATTTCATCGTGCAGAGAAAGCAAATTGTCACAGAAAATTACATGGATAGAGTCCCCCCCCCCCCCAACAAAAAAAGAAACTTAAGCTACTTTTATGATTTAAAAACTTTGTACATACATACATACATACGTACATACATGCAGACATACAGTGTTCTAGAAAAGTATGTGACATAGTCTGAAAGCTGAGATTGTAGTGAACATTTTGTTATGCAGCACACAGGATTTATATTAAAACACTTCACAAGAATTCCTATGTGTCTGGACTGTTTGGTTTATACACAGATGGCAAATGAAAAATCTTGGATCTTGAAAAACAAAGTACCTTAAAAGAAAAATTATTGAAAGTATAGTAAAATTGAGAAAATGCCCCTGGACCCCAGAATGTTAAAAAGGAACATTCAGAAACTGGTGGGAAACCAAAAGGAGTAGGGAATCAGCATGTCTGGCCCTTATCTTGCCTTATTTAACTTTGGTGAGAAAGACACACCTCTGGCTGTGTGTGTGTGTGGCTTTCTAATGGGGCAGCAGTAGCGTCATAATACATACAAGACAAAGGTTTGTGATTTGTGCTTCGTGTGTGTGTGTGTTGCAATCAGAGGAGGGGTCTCTAATGAACACACAGACAGACAAACACGTGAGCCAGTCCCCGTCTGTTTTGAGCCTTGTACCCATATGGTGGTTTGGCTTGATGAGAGCTTGATGAAGTCAACGAGACGTCCCTCACCTCGTGTTTGTGTGTGTGTATGCGCATGCGTGGGTGTGTGTACTTTTGCAAATCCGTGATTGCTTTTCAGCTAATGGATAAATGAGAGATTCACCCTTGCAGAGCTATTGTACATGTGCACATGTGTAGAATGAGCATGTGCGGCTCGTCAGCTTGTGTATTTGCTTGCAAGCTGTTTTCATTATATTTCATTATTCGTGTTTCATGCATGATTGTGCAAGGCGAGCAGCAATCACTGCCGTAGGGGTGGAGGCTAAATCTCTGGCCCAACAAAAACACAAATGTCACAACCTTTGTATTCGACAAAATATTTCCCCGCAAAAGCATTGTGAGGAATGCTGCATTATAGCAGCAGCCAGGGTTTGATGTCACAGCCTCTAAGAGTTGCAGAGAAGTACAGTGCCAGTAGGGATCGAATTGAGTTCATGTCTAAAATTTATTTTTCTTTTATTTGATGTGAACTCCACCAACCAACCAGATTAACCAGTATACCAACAGTGCTTTCATTTCCCAGAGTAGGCAGCAGCCAGCTAAAATTAACCGGAAAGGATTAATAAGTCAGTTCTTTAATCTTTTTTATGGAAGAAAGCTTTATTATTCTTAAACCACACAATAACAACAAAAAACCTTTTATCCGCTATTTTTCTTGTTTGCTCACTCATTTTTGAGCTTGTGCATGTATCACTCTGCCTTCAGAGGCTGTATCACAGCATGTTGTCTGCCTGAAAACCACGGGCCAATATGCACGTCGAATTCTAAAATACCCTTGAAGGTGCTTTTGTTCAGTTTTTAGACATTGATTTGGCTGCTTTCATCAGATATTGTCTTTCAACTGTGCAGTAAACAAAAACATCACACTGATTAATAAAGCAGGATTTGTAAAACAAATGTTCTGCTTTGTGCTCACTTGTGTTTGTGCACAAGCTACAAATGCTTGGCTTTGTGCTCTGTTCCAGCGTGTACATACAAACGTCAACTCTGTCACGCCAAGCCTTTTCTTTCTTGACGTTTTTGTTTCTCACTTGCTATCTCAGCATTGCTAGCGCTGTGCCCGCCAACTCAGAATGGAGCCATTTTGTCTCCTTCAGTTCCTGAAATGAAATATAAGCCTCTTAAATGCATACTTATCTTGCTCTGCAGACTGTGCTTGAAGAACAAATGCACACATGCTCGCACCCACAAAATAAAGAGGCATTGTGATGCCAGCCCCTTGTTCTTAAATTGGAGAATGCATGCATGTGGCAGATGGTTGTCCCTTTGCATGTCGGCATATTAAAGAAAAGCTATGGCTGAGGCCGTGGCTATTTTAGCAAAAGAGCAAAGTGTGAGAGAGAGGCAGAAGCTGCAAGAGAACTGCAGACAGAATACAAGCAAAAGTAAGAACTACATATGTGCTTTGCACCTATAGTGAGTGTAATGAAGTAAGCAGCTGGACAGTGACCCAGTTTTTATGGTTTAGCCCAGTGGTGTCCAAAGTATTCCAGAAAGGGCCGAGAGGGTGCAGGTTTTCTTTGCAGCCACTGATTCCACCAGGTGATTTCACTGATGAACTCATCCCATCTGCTCAAAGTGATATTAATCAGTCTATTGCACCAAGTGGACTGACATGAATCATGGCTCCAACACGAGAGATGTCAGTTGAAACAAAGGAGAGGATTATCAAACTCTTAAAAGAGGGTAAATCATCACGCAATGTTGCAAAAGATGTTGGTTGTTCACAGTCAGCTGTGTCTAAACTCTGGACCAAATTCAAACAACATGGGAAGGTTGTTAAAGGCAAACATACTGGTAGACCAAGGAAGACATCAAAGCCTCAAGACAGAAAACTTAAAGCAATATGTCTCAAAAATCGAAAATGCACAACAAAACAAATGAGGAACGTTTGGGAGGAAATTGGAGTCAACGTCTGTGACCGAACTGTAAGAAACCGCCTAAAGGAAATGGGATTTACATACAAAAAAGCTAAACGAAAGCCATCATTAACACCTAAACAGAAAAAAACAAGGTTACAATGGGCTAAAGAAAAGCAATCGTGGACTGTGGATGACTGGATGAAAGTCATATTCAGTGATGAATCTCAAATCTGCATTGGGCAAGGTGATGATGCTGGAACTTTTGTTTGGTGCCATTCCAGTGAGATTTATAAAGATGACAAGACAACATGTAAATTTCCACAGTCATTGATGATATGGGGCTGCATGTCAGGTAAAGGCACTGGGGAGATGGCTGTCATTACATCATCAATAAATGCACAAGTTTACGTTGATATTTTGGACACTTTTCTGATGTTTAAGGATGATGAAATCATTTTTCAAGAAGATAATGCATCTTGCCATAGAGCAAAAACTGTGAAAACATTCCTTGCAAAAAGACACATAGGGTCAATTTCATGACATAGGGTTAATGTCAACGAGCAGATGTGATTTGATGCAGGTGTTAGTTTTGGGGATGGAAATTTACAGGGTGATTCCATAATTTATTCCTCAGAATTGAGTGAGTCCATATTTTTTTCCTCTGCTTGGTCTAAAAAAGTAACCGTTACTGACTACCACAGTCTTTTTTTTTTTGATTTCTTATAGTGTTTCTTAAAGCCAGAAAGTTGCCATTTAAATGACTTTAGTTTTGTGTCATGTCTGTGATCTGCTTTTTTCTACAAAATTAAACAACAGAATGAACATCCTCCGAGGCCGGTGATTCCATAATTTTTGCCAGGGGTTGTATAAACAATAATTTTTTTTTTGAAAGAGATAATCACTATCTGTGATGTCACTAAAGGATGTGAATGTAATTTGCTCAAATGTCTTTAATATTAATACAACAACATGCTTTTGGAAAATGCACACCGCACGACAACAGCATATTATTTGCATTATCACTTTTTACTGAAATACACGTAACGCGTACATAAAAAGTTGGCTCACTTTTGTCGTGTCGGCTGCTCTCCAAATTCGGCAGTGCATCCTCATCAAGCTGGCTGCTCTGGCTGCTGTTCATTGTCGTACTATCCATGAGAGAATCATCCGGAATATCCATATTGGGACCAAAACACACTTCTCGCCTTTTTATTTTATTTTTTCCCCTCTGCAGACAGTTCTTGGGCTGCGCGCTATGACGTCATTTGTTTATGCACAGTGGGTGGGCTTAGCCAGGTAGCATTGATGTAAATCTACAATACCGGCCTAGCAACGCCTCGGTAAAGTGATAATAATGGGGTGTAACTCTCCTGTGAAAAACTGTCCTCTCTGGAAATGCTTATAGTCCATCACTATTTGAGAATGCAGAAACACAATAGCAGTTGTATACTCTGAGTGCATACTTGCCATCAACTGTTTTTAGTAGACAGTATATATGGGTAGATTGCGCTAATCTTAATCTGTATAATTTACACAACAATTATCTTAGTCAAAAAAGTCTTCTTTGTAATGTATAGCAGATCATATCTGTGAGCTCATATGTAATCATTTGACAGGTCTGAAAATTTAGGCATTTAAGTATCCCAGTCAGCAGTTAGATATGGATAAATAACTTCACCAAAGTAGCCACTTTGATTTTCTGGTTTCAGTGATACATTCTTGTATACCCAGACTGTGAAACAGCCCCCTTAATGATTTTCTGGACAGACAGGGGCTTGAACCTAGGATTCTCTGGTCTCAAGACCACTGCTTAACCACAAGACCATCGTTTCCCCTAGGGATGTGAATCGTACAACAACTCACGAGTCAATTCGATTCCGATTCTTGGGGTGGCAAATATAGTTATATTACTTAAAAATGTTTAAGAAAATTCAGCTTTACAAGGTTAATCAAGTGATTCTAGATGTAAATGTACTTATCTGCTTTGCTCGTTCAGAGTTGGCTGGCAGTTTAGCGAAGCACTGGTCAGTAGTCGGCAGAGACCGCTGCTCCCCTCTTTTAGCTCCAGTGATGACGTAGCATGTGGGCTTGCGGATTTGAAGTGTTTCCGAAGTACTTGACTTTCATTTTGCAGATTTTGCACACTGCATAAGTCATGTCAAGCTCCTTCTTACACAGCAAATAATAAAATCCAAAATGCGCCCAAACATTTGCCTTCAGCAAAGACGATGCTGTCTGAATTAGCTCTTCGTCCGCCATGCTAAGCTGCAGCTCACAAATGTTTGAAGCACGCTGGACCCTCCCCTCGCAGGGACGCAGTAGTACGGAGGCCGTTGCCTGACAAACAGTACACGCAGCGAGTAAGCAAGAAAATGTTTTTAAAAAATGCTTTTTAAAAATCGATTCTTGGACATTTTGGATCGATTCAGAATCGTAATAAATTAGAATCGCGATTCGGACGTGAATCGATTTTTTTTTTTTTTTTTTTTTCTGGCACCCCTAGTTTCCCCTTTAGCATGCCAACACTGGTGGAAAAACTGTAATTGCATGTATGTAAGTATGCTGCAAGTAAAAATGTAATAAAGATAAAAGATTAAAATACGCTACACATAAAATGTGCACAATTCAACAAATGTCATTGCAGAATGTGTGCTTTGATATGCTATTTGCAGAAATAGTTTAACAATACAATATTATCTTCAATTATAATATGTGTAGACATGACAAAGCAGATGGATGGTAATACTCACGAAGTGCATCCAAAAAGTATTCACAGCACTTCACCTTTTCCATATTTTATGGTACAGCCTTATTCCAAAATGGATGAAATTCATTTTTTCCCTGAAAGTTCTACACACATACCCCATAATGACAATGTGAATAAAGTTTTTTTCTTAGATTTTTGCAAATTTATTAAAAATAAAAATAAGAAATCACATGTATATAAGCATTCACAGTCTTTGCCATGAAGATCAAAATTTAAACAAAATCATGATTGATACAGAGACATCCTGGATCCTGGACCGGTAAACCTTTGTTCCTACTCTCACCTTTGGTCATGAGGGTTGGGTCATGACTGAAAGAACTAGATCGTGGGTACAAGCAGTCGAAATGGGTTTCCTCAGGACAGTGGCTGGTGTCTCCCTAGAGATAGGGTGAGAAGATCAGTCATTCGTGAGAAGCTCGGAGCAGAGCCGCTGCTTTTTTTTTGTTGTTGTTCTTTGTCCTTGTGTGTGTTGAATGTACTGTATAAGGATATGTTTTAAGTTACGGGATGTTTAAATTTCCTTTTGGATCATTAAAATATCTATCTATCTATGTCTTCTTTGATTTGAAAGGAGCCAGCTGAGGTGGATAAATTATGAATTATTTGCTGTAAAGCTTAGGTGTAGGAAATTTTGCCAAGATGTCAAATTCAGACAGAGCATTTCTCTGCCTATGAACACAACCTTTATCATCAACAACTGAATGGTGTGAGTGTTTGCAGCTTGGTAAAAATGCTTTTTCTCATCTTGTTATTAGCATGACCAAACAGGACTAAAGCACAATAAAGCCCCAACACTGTAAAAGCAGCAAACAGTGTGGCTAAACAAAACACACAGCCTTCTTGTCTCATGTACCTGTGAGTGAGCAGGGTTTTCACAATCTGCACAAAGGGCAGTTTCTCTAAACATACACAGATTGAAGTCTGCAACTCATCTCAGCTTCACTTTTGTATTCTGTCAGAACGGTTCAAAATGGTTCCTGTAGTCATATTGGAGTGTTATTGCTCTCAGTCCCCAGGGCTTTGGTGTCATATCCTCTGCAGCTGAAAACACACTGGTTTTCTCTTCTGTAACCTTTATTCTTGTGGCGCACACACAAACAAGGGCATAAAAAAAAAAAAAAAAATGCGACTGTATTAACCACAGAATGTATGCCAATCTTGAGTTGGACCACTTTGCTTTCAGGTTCTCTCGCTGGCTTTCAGGTTTGCTTTACGAAGTCCTTGATTGAATTTCAAACGCTAATCAAACACAATCACCCACAGGATGTTATCCTTCTTCCCTCCATCCTTTTCTGCTGTTCAGAGGTTATAGCTTTTATCTCAAGTGAGACACAGTTCTTATGTGCACGTCCTCATTTTCACACTGCCATCTGCTTGTCCTTAACTCTTCTTTTCATCATTTTTACCTTTATCTTGCTTTGATGAGGAGTTTGCTAAACACAGTGCTTCTTTCAGAGTGATCAGGTTTGCCTCCACAACTAGAATATTCTTTTAACTCTTAACGGTGCGTCCCTCTCTGTGGATTTCTTTTCACTTCAGCCTATACTTTTTATTTTGCTACACTTTGCACGTTCATTTTCTCGTTGGGAGTCCAGGGGCGCCAACATGTCAGCTTGAAAAGGACTTGATTGAACCTTTCTGCTTTTTCCCCCCTGCATTTCTCCCTCTTCTCTTCTCATTCTGCCAAAATGGCCCAAATCAGGAAATCCACTGAATGTAATCATGACAAATGAGTCCCAGAGGTTAGCAGGATCATTTTGTGTGTGTGCGAGTTTGGAAAAGGGCTGCTGGGGAATCACAAATGAATCAGTCAGCTGTTATCACATCAGCAAACACTGCGGGAGGAAGGGGGGGTGGATGGAGGGATGGATGGAGGGATGGGCTGGTGAATGATGGCTTGAATGGACGGATGGATAGGCAGAGAGGAGGAGAAGATTCAGTTCACTCTGAGCAAGTACATACGTGCATGTGTTGTTCACAGATAGATGGCTGATTGACTGCAGGGCTGTGTGTGTCTCCACGTGAGAGGGAGAGCAGGGGGCACCATGTTAACCTTGGAGCTATCAGAACAGATGGGAGATGGGAGGGCTTCTGGAGGAGGATGGATCCTCCCGCTGCACCAGCCTTCTTTTCAGAAGGAGCAATTAGATTAGCAAAGGGGGGCTGGCAGTGTCTTTTTTTTTTTTGCAGTGAGTGTTTTCTGCTGAGGTGAACCTTCGTCATCAAAGTTATAAAGCTTCACAATGGTGGGAACTAAAACAACAGGGTGTGAGTGAGTGGGTAACAAATGAGCAACCAATTTGGAACTAGAATTTGAATAAAAACATGTTTTGTTGACCTGCATATGGTATGATGTCATTTTATGAAGAAAAATAAAGATGGTCTGAAATGGGTTTTAATTTTAACCTTTAAACAAACAAGCACAGACACAGACAAAACAATGTACATGTGAATAAATCTGTGGGTTCTGTTCAAGTTCAATCCCACTTCAATGTGATGCATTCAAGCATTTTCGAGGGCCCTATCTCAACCGTCTATGGAAAACTGTTTTAAGCACATAGCGCGTGTGTCTGTCTCTACATTGGTGTTTACATAGCACATAAATGAAGCACAGAGAAGGGTGCAAATGGGTTGTGTTTAGCCTCTTAATTAGTCGTGTGATGTGGACATGACATGAAGGAACCAAATCAGATTGTCATGTGTCATTCTCTTTCAGGCAAAAGTGCACCAGCATCTTGTGTATTGCTATTCAGATCTTGGACTAAGAAGTGAGAAATTTTCTGATGAAGAAAGATCTTCTGATGAAGAAAGATCTCTGTCAAAGCTCATGAGTAGATCATTTACAGGAGCAGCACTAATCCATCACAGCTCTCTGATGTTAAGTGTTTGAGCACCTCATTCAGCAGCACGTCATTGACATCATCCTCAACCTCCTCAAATAACATGTATGAAATGTTTATGATATTGGCCTGAACGTGGTGCTACTGCTTCATGTAACAAGAAGCAAAATTAATTTAATTGGCACGTCATTTATTTAGAACACAAATGCTGCACTAACGAGCAGAATGTCACAAGTGAATTAATGTTATTGTATGAGGCACAAAACTCAAGTAAACTGCTTCTTGTCACCACTGGCTGTCTTAGGTGAGGTAAACATGCAATTTCGTTAAACGTTTGAGAATTCAGCACATTATTTATACTGCAAATACTGTGTTAGCAAACAGAAGCTAACCAGCTAATTAACATTCTGGTGAGAGGCACAAAACTCAACGTAACTGTTTCTTGTTTCTGGTGAATAGATGTTCATGGTCGAGGTAAATGTGTAATGTAATTAAATGCTTGAAAACTGTCATTTATTTAGAATGAAAACACTGCGTTAGCAAGCAGAAGTTGACAGACTAATGTTATTGTATGAGGCACAAAATTGAAGTGAACTGCTTCTTGTGGCCATTGAACAGGCGGTCATGAGGGAAGTAAATTTGCAATATAATTGCTAAATTAGTGACCAAAAACTAACAAGCTAATTAGTATTATTGTGTAAGGCACAAAACTCGAGTAAACGACTTCTTGTCAACACTGAACAGACAATCATAGGTGAAGTAAAAGTGCGAGCACCCACAGGAAACCCACGCAAACACGGAGAGAACATGCAAACTCCACACATAAAGGCCACAGGTAAGAATCGGTCCCATGACCTTCTTGCTGTGAGGCAACAGTCTAACCACTAAGCCACCATGCTGCCATTTGAAGACTTTTTTTCGTAAAACATTTGGAAAAGTTATATTCCCTCTTTTTATTCCATTGCATGGTCTTTCAGTTTGACAGCATAATTTCTTAAATTTATTCATTCTCTAAAACAAAGAACATCTCTCATCTCTTCTTCTTGTTTTACTGTGGCTGGATTCCAGCCTAACGGTATCTTACCACCACCTTCTGTTCTGGAGTGTGGGTCACAGTTGGGCAAAATCTATTTTCTTTACCTAAACTTTGTGATACAGATTCAGATGGTAGACTTTGTCTGTCTGTGAGGCATGTGGAGTTTGGTTAAATAATCCAATGTGTGTGCATAGCATTGGCTCACTGCCGGTTTCCTTCTCCCTTGCTGATTAGGGGTTAACATCCTATGAGTGTGGGGTGCTCTTTGTATCCAGATTGGTTGGCTTGCTTTTGTGTGGGTGGGATTGCCATCAAGTGACAGATGGTGTGAAACGGAGAGGAACGTAGGCGAAGTGCCATGTATATACATATACATGGTAGCGAGGGAGGTGTGAGTCTGAAGACAATGTAAAGATTCTTGCAGTCATATTTTCTCCTCTTTTTTTATGGATTCAGGATATGTTTGTTTATTTTTCTCCCATGAGTGAACATGTGCCACAACTAATGCCTGTTTACACAACATGTACCCTTAAGTAGACAAATATATCCCACAAACATGTTTGTGTGTTTTTGTTTCAATGGACTATATTACTTGGCGGAAAAATAATCAGCATCTAGTCATCAATTCTCTGATTCACAGTTACTCTGTAAGTAGATTAGGTAGCTGAGTGGGATCGGAGTTGGGTTTCTAATATGTAGGCTTGAGTTAGATTCCTGATCATGACTGTGTCCTTAGACAAGATTCTTCATCCGCATCTTCCCAGTCCACCCAGCTGTACATGGGTACTGGCCTTGTCTGGGACAGTAATCTGTGATGGTGTGGCATCCGATCATGGGATATCATAGATGCTCATTTGCACACCTGTCGCTATGGGCGGGCCCTAGGGGGCAGTGCCCGTCCACTGATATGCTTGGGCCTGCCGCGGCCCGCCCACCCAAGCCAGATCACAGTCACAGATCTCAAATAAATAAATAGATAAATAAAATCCTAATTTCATTTTATTGTCCTTGTTTTGGGTTAAAATGGCCAATGTTGCATAATCAGTAAGACATTAAATATATGGTATATGGTGTTTTTTTGTTTGTTTAGTTCGAGATGCTGCGTGTGATCTAATACATTATTTGTACTTGTGTGTGTGTGTGTGTGCGTGCGAACATGCGCATGCATGCTTGTTTGTTTGAGAGAGAGAGAGAGAGAGAGAGAGAGAGAGAGAGAGAGAGAGAGAGAGAAAATGCTGGTCCGGCCATGGTTAATGTGATGATTATTGTGAGGGATTAAGGCTGCATGAATAGTAAAAATAAGCTATTAATAGTGGTGCCCACCTGGTGGATTTCATAAGCCCCCCTTAAGACTTTCTGATAGCTATGTCACTGCTGTTGGACAGCAGAGACAGTCTTGTGTTGTACCGGCACAATGCAGCAAATTTATTTACCAATTAGCTTAAATACTGGGGATGGAAGAGTATAGAAATGAAATTGGAAATCGTTGTCAGTGTGTGAACACGCTTAGATCCAGTTTTTAGGGTTAATGTGGCAGAGTTTCTGCATAACAGAGCACAAGACACACACCTCCAAGTGAATGTACCATTATCAGAAAACAACAGATAGGGTCACAGCAAGAAAGTATTTAAAAGGTCACAACTGGATTTGAGGAAATGGGTACCTTGGTTGGGGAAATAACCTGTGTCAGACTAGTGTCCCATCCAGGGGCAGTGGTAGACTCTCTGCTGCTTGACATTATGCTATCTGGAGTTAATCACTGGTACCAATGGACCTGAGGGTCTTTTTAGGAGAGCAGTACCCGAAGAAAAGGGCATACATTACACATAAAGGATTAGGTCAGTTTACTGTATATTTCTGGTCTGCATGCAGGCACACATCTCTTTCACCTGATAGAAATTCCTGTGTTCAGCTACATCTGTGCTTAATATAGCACAGCTTGTAGTTTGTATGTGTGAGACAGAAAGATCAGCGGTATCTACTGTCAATATCACTGACTGGATTGTGTTGTTTGGGCTTTATGCTTTCAGTGGCATCGAGAACAAAAACAGACTGCCTCTGAAAAGGTTGCTCTCTCTCTCTCTCTCTCTCTCTCTCTCTCTCTCTCTCTCTCTCTCTCTCTCTCTCTCTCTCTCTCTCTCTCTCTCTCTCTCTCTCTCTCTCTCTCACATTTTGTGTGCTTCACATCTTTTATCAACTGTCATTGCATCCACATCTTCTGAAGAGACGTTGTCTCCCTCCAACAAAACAGTGGACCACTCTGAGTGAACGAGGAACAAACAGAAAACAAAGTACTGACACCAGCACAATAGCTGACAAAATGTTTATCCTATGCACGATCAAATAAACAACATGATGGGTCTCAATCCATAAATGTTCGAACAGTTATGACAGGAGCTGGAATGTATTATAATGTGATGCATTTCTGATCAAAATCATTTTATATGCCTTTGTGTTAGGACTGCATGATTACTGGGGTAAAAAAAAAAACACGTGACACTGACATTTTATTTATTTATTTGCAATACATATTGCAGTATGAAAAAATACAGGACCTTTTGACCAGATAACTTGAATAGTTCTATTGGTAAAGAATGGATCCATCTAAATTGACAAGGATGTGTTTTTATTTGTTTTTGTCAGGGATAATTAATTTTGCTGTGCTAGGCACTCGACAAACTACCGATTATCGGTCAACATCACCTGTTCTGAACCAGAAATAATATACAGCTGACAGTTTATCTTCAATTTTGGTGTTTTTCTTCTGTTTCACAGCCAAATAGGGCAATGAAAAATCCACTCCTACCTTTGAGAGGGAACGGTACTGGGCACATGACAAAATTTTTAACGTACGATGCAGTGGTGTCAATGGGCAGGCGGCCTTTATTGAACATTATTTTTGCACTATGGCGTGTTAAATTGCAGCAGTTGTTGTAGAATATCTGAACATACATAATCTGTTGTGTCTGCACTAATGTTTTTTAGTTGTGTGATGACAGTCCAAATTGATTGCTGAGCTGACAGTCTGAAGAGCCAGTAGTCTTTTCTGTCCCATGCTCCTGTAGTTTAAATTCTTTGTCATAATGAAAAGACCATTTGCTACAGCCTCATTATACACAAGTCTAAATGTGTCTGCATGTTTATTTTTCAGTCCAGGTCCATAATAACCATATCATTTCTCTCTGTTTAGCTAGTTGCCTCTCTCTTTATCTCAGCCTGTTTTCTGCCTTGATCAGCGAGAAAAGCTGTGGATCAGCTGCTATGGTTTGGTGAGACACAGTAATCCAAAGTGTATACGTACACAGAGACTTCACCTCATGAATAATTGACCTGTCACAGTGAGATGACAGGATAGACTTTATACCAGATACAATGCTCTCTAAAGGTATTGGGCCCCTTGGTATTTCATACATTTGAATTTGTTTATGAAATTTCAAATTTCAAACTCTAAAAGTAAATCAGGGTTTTCACTATAAAAAATTCTAAAATGATCGTCACAAAACTCATAGCAAATCTCTACAACTTGATATAAATTAAAAAAATATATAAAAGCCACAATGATAGGTTGCATAAGTAATCAGCCCCTTTGGCACAACAACACTTGTAAATAATCCATTTTATTGCCAGTTTTTTTCAGACAAGTCAGGGGATGGATACATGAACATTTCCAAATCATTGAATATGTCTTGGACTTTATTTACATCAGTTATGAAGAAATACAAACAATGTGGCAACTGTGTGGTAGATCTGTGTGGAGTAGACAGTTCTCAAAAACTGAGTGACTGTGCAAGAATGAGAAGAGTGAGGAAAGCTATTTTTAGGTATCTTAGAAATGTTATTTTGGAACCACCCATAAACCCAAATAGTCCATTTGTCAACTCTGCCGAGGTCCTTAGTTTGGGTCTTATAAATGTTAGATCATTGTCTTCAAAATCTATGTTGATCAATGATTTAATTGTGGATAACCATTTGGATATGATTGGTTTGTATGAAACTTGGCTTAAACCTACAGTTGTTCTTCCCCTGAATGAACCGTGCCCACCGGCATACACATTTAGTCATGTTTCCCGTGGTATGAAGCAGGGCGGGGGTATTGCTTTTATTTATGAGTGTAGGTTTACGTTAGTAACTGTTGGGGGTTACAGGTATGGATCGTTTGAGCATCTGATTCTCCGCTCTGCCCATGATGTTACATATTGTTTGGGGCAGAAGCATGGACATCAGTCATGTTATTTTGTCATTGTTTATAGGCCCCCTGGCATATATTCTGAATTCCTGGATAAATTTGGTGAGTTTGTTTCTAACTTGTCAACTAATGCTGATAATATTTTGATTATGGGTGATTTTAACATTCATATGAATCGGCCCTCTGATCCCCTATGGAGATTGTAGATGCATTGGGATTTCAGCAGTGTATTCAGGGCTCGACACATATTAGTGGTAATACCCTGGATTTGGTTTTGGTACGAGGTATTGCTGTCATGAATATTGGTATACTGCCCCTTGCATCGGTGGTCTCTGACCATTCACTTATTAAGTTTACATTTACATTACCGCATTTAGTGGAGCAACAACCTGGCCTATTACTGCGGCGATGCATTAAACCTTCAACTAGGACTGAACTTGAAGCCAGATTGCCTGGTCTTTTAGCTTCAACTTTGCAGAATGCTCAATCAGTGGACAGTCTGGTGGATGGTTTGAATTCGTTACTCAAAACTACACTTGATGAGATTGCGCCTCCTTTATTAAGGCCTTGCCTTCCCAAAGTGCAGTCGCCTTGGTTTAATGGTTACTTGCGGGACCTCAGGCAGAAGGCTAGAGGTCTGGAACGGAAGTGGCGTAGCTCTAAATTAGAGGTGTTCCACTCTGCATGGCATGATGCAGTTGCAGAGTATAAGCATGCACTATGGACTACAAAGCAGGCTTACTATTCGGATTTGATCAATAAAAATAAGCACAACTCAAATTTTTTGTTTGATACTGTAGCATTTCTTATCCATGGTCAGTCACCTGTTAGTCCTTCTCCATTTATAGCTCAAGACTTCTTGGAGTACTTTGAGAAGAAAATAGAAGACATTAGATTGAGCATATCTAAACATGCTTTGGCTCAATCTCTGCACCCTGCTGTGGAGGTGGGTGTTAATAATGGGGTGACACCTAGATTTACAGAATTTGATACTATTTCACTAGACGCGCTAGCAAAGCTCGTGACGTCTACGAAAAGCACAACCTGCCTATTTGATCCTATACCAACAAAATTGTTTAAGGACCTGTGGCCTGTTCTTGGGCCTACTGTGTTGGAAATTGTTAATCTTTCATTAAGCTCTGGTTCTGTTCCTGGGTGTTTTAAATCTGCAGTGATTAAACCATTGCTTAAGAAATCTGGTCTTGACCCTGGTGTATTGAGTGATTACAGGCCGATATCAAATCTGTCTTTCTGTTCTAAAATTCTGGAAAAAGTGGTCTCACGGCAGCTTCTAGACTATCTTACTGAGAATGATCTTTTTGAGCCACTTCAGTCTGCTTTCATAAAACATCACTCCACAGAGACAGCGCTTACCAGAGTGGTGAATGATTTTCTGTGTACAATGGATTCGGACACCACAATGGTTTTAGTGCTCTTGGATCTTAGTGCTGCGTTTGATACTGTGGATCATCGTGTTTTACTTGATAGGCTGGAAAATTACTTTGGGATTACTGGAAGTGTTCTTCCTTGGCTGATGTCATACTTGTCCAGTCGTTCTTATTGTGTTGTGTATAATAACACTACTTCTGGCCTTGGTAAAATTAAATTTGGGGTTCCACAGGAGTCTGTGTTAGGCCCCTTGCTTTTCTCACTTTATATAGCGCCCCTTGGGCATATTCTGCGGCATTACGGGATTGCCTTTCATTGTTATGCTGATGATACTCAATTGTACATGCCAGTAACTGCTGGTAATCTTGCCCATATAAAAGCCTTGGAAGATTGCCTTGTTTCTGTGAGAAGTTGGTTGTCTAGTAATTTCCTACTCTTGAATTCTGATAAGACTGAAATGATGGTTCTTGATCCAGCCAGACATCGGCATCATTTTGACCAGTTGGCGCTTAATTTTGGTTTGTGTGTTGTGCATCATACGGACAAAGTGAGGAATCTTGAAGTACTTTTCGATCCTACATTGTCTTTTGGTCCCCACATTAGAGACATTACGAGGACTGCCTTCTTTCATCTGCAAAATGTGGCGAGGATTCGTCCCATCCTGTCTATGGCTGATGCTGAGACTTTGATACATGTGTTTATTTCTTCCAGATTGGATTATTGTAATGTTTTATTTTCTGGCCTGCCGCAGTCTAGCATTCGAGGACTTCAGTTGGTACAGAATGCTGCTGCCAGACTTTTGACACAAAGTAGAAGGTTTGACCACATTACTCCCATTCTGGCATCCCTTCATTGGCTACTGGTTTCTGCCAGATCGGATTTTAAAGTTCTATTGTTGGTTTATAAAGTTGCTCATGGACTGGCACCTTCCTACCTGCCGGACTTCGTTAAGCCCTACGTACCTGCGAGGCCCTTGCGTTTGAAGGGCGCAGGGCTTCTGTGTGTTCCGAGGATGAACAAGAAGTCTGTGGGGTATAGAGCCTTCTCCTACCATGGTCTGACTCTTTGGAACGATCTTCCTGCTGTTATTCGGCAGTCTGACACGGTGGAGACTTTTAAATCAAGACTGAAGACCCACTTTTTTAGACTGTCTTATCATTAATTTAATTTGTTTGTGTTTGCTTTGTAATTTCCTTTTATTCTTCTGTGTTTTATCTTTTTATTGTGCTTTTCTTGCTTTTAATTTTGATTTTAGATTAATTTGTGTTGTGAATTGTGTGAAGCGCCTTGGGGCAACTTTGTCGTGAGTTGGCGCTATATAAATTAATAAATTGAAATTGAAAGCCCCCAAGGCACCCAGATAACCCAGAAGAGGTTACAGGCTTCTGTGGCTGTGATTGGAGAAATTGTGCACAGTGCATGTTGTGCATTTTGTATTCCCAGTTATACAGCTTCACAATGAAGTGGAATAGAAGAGGATTTTCTTAAAAAGAAGACCTGAAAGTGGAGCTACAATTTACCAGAAGGTACATCTGAGATGAAAACCTAGATATGATGTATTGGTGAAAGAATATTCTTCTCTGCTCCACTTCATCATGAAGCTGTATAACTGGGGATACAAAATGCAAAACATGCACAATGCACAATTTCTCCAATCACAGCCACAGAAGTCTATAACTTCTTCTGTGTTGTCTGGGTGTCTTGATGGCTTTCCTCACACATGGGCTTGGACCCCATATATACCCGATGGCAGGTCTAGTTCTGGATGTTCTTGCTGGATGTTTGTAGTAGACCATATCACCACAGATGCTGTGTATTTCTCTTATGCTTATTTGATCTTTAGCCAGCCACACACAAGATCCACTTAACAGCTGACATAAGACAATCACAGAAAACCTGCATTTTCGAGTATATTGGATGATTCAAAACAGGTTTATATGTTTGTAAAATTTTAAATGTTACCCTTTGATCTTTGTGAAGAGTCTGGCACCTGGAGAAGCCAGAATAAGTGAGTCTGGTTACTGTATTTATGTGTTTTTGGGATTACATTCAGCTGCCAGTCAGGATGGTTAAATTTCTATTTTCACAGCACTACTCATTTATACAAAGGTTTTCCTGATGTCTTTATTACTGTGATGATGCAGCTCCAGCTTTTTCTTCCTCCTTGTCTCACTGCAGGGTTTCATCTCAGTGGTACAGTAACTGAATCGGCAACATCTTCAGAGCCAGAAGTCACTCACAAGGTGGCGATCAGTTTTGACCGCTGCAAGATAACCTCAGTCACCTGTGGATGTGGCAATCGAGATATTTTCTACTGCGCTCATGTGGTGGCACTATCTCTATACCGGATTCGCAAGCCTGATCAGGTACTAATCAACTTCTATAACATATATTTAGTAAATTGTATTTTATTCAGTTCTACAGTGTTGCTTGTGTATTTGCATTTGAATCTAATTAAAGATTATGTATGACCAAAATATGCTGTCCCAGTAGAATTCAGATTTTTGTTTTTGGTTTCTCACTTGAGATCTTTCAAAGGAATGTGCTTCAAAACAAGTCAAACTCATTAGTATGCTACAAATGTGGAGTGCAAATGCATAAAGGAAAGGCCAGCTGTTTTATGCCACTATGTGCCAGTAGGAGGTACAGAAATAATAGTACAAGTTCACTTGGTTCTGTAACTTATGGCAGTAGAAATGCAAAATGAAGCCAGTAATGGGGACAGCAAGAAAGGCCTTCAGTTAGCAGAGAGACGGAGGTGATAGCAGGAAGACTTGATTTGTCTAAGAAGAAAATACAAACAGAAGGGAAAAATTAGATATGGGCCTGTTTGGCACCCCAGTTCAAAGTTTGCACTGCTAGAAAGTGGCATTTTGGAACTTGGTTGCGATCTGGAAACAAACCCAGATCGCCAGTGCTACAGTCCAACATGTATACCAAAAGCAAATGTTTAAAAGTATCATGTACCAAGGGTTCCTGTTTGCGCATCTGATGCAGGTGAAGCTGCGGCTGCCAATTTCAGAGACGCTGTTCCAGATGAACAGAGATCAGCTCCAGAAGCTTGTCCAGTATCTGATAACAGCCCACCACACCGAGGTCCTGCCCACTGCTCAGAAACTGGCCGACGAGATTCTCTCCTCCAACTCTGAGATCAACCAGGTTCATGGTGAGAGGATGGCAACACCAATCCATTTTCACATGCTAACCTTTACAGTCCATGTCCATCTTTATTTTCAGTGACTTTTGTGATCTTCAAAGCAAATTTTGTATCTCACCTATACACCAAATCCAAAGCCATTCTTTGTCACAAATGCATGACAGTCAGAAAATACCTTTATTTATTTATTTATTTATTTATTTTTTTGCCTTTACAAATGTACAGTCAGTATTTACAGTGATATCTTCACAGCAACAGGCCAGACTTGAAAGCTAACTAACATAAAACATTGTCCATGGTGCTCCAGTGGCTGTTACACATCAGAGCCTTGATTACTTCAGGAAAATAGCAAGTCAAACTTCAAATGATTCATTTTGATTTCTAAGTTCCCTCTCTTCAATTACTCTACCATTTGGCAGTATCGCGGTGACAGAAGTATGTTAAAGTAAATGTAGGTGAATGATGAATTCTAGACAGTAGTAGGTAGCAGAACTGTAAATAGGGAAATGGGAGGGATGGGAGAAAAAGAAAGAGCAAGAAGTGTACAGATGAAATATGAAAACCAACAGACCTGCAACATTTAAAAAACAAAAAACCTGTAGACATCCTTTTAACAGAACAAAAACAAATTCTCTGTTTTATCTTTGTCACTGAAAGTTGACATTCTCCAGCTCTCCTGTCCAGGAAGCTCAGTATTGTGTTTTTCGTCTGTTTTTGACAAGTGGAATCCTGTGGGCTGAAGTTTAGTCAATCCAGGACCAAGACTTTGATGGAGGAATGTTGCTGTTTGCTGTTGGGTATTTTTCTCCAGTTAGAAACACGTCTCTGGGCTTTTCTCAGCTCACTTCCTGCTAGATCAAAGCAGTTTCCCCCAGATGAACAAATCTACATTTCCCCAAGGTATTTTCTAAACATGCAGCATGCTAAGCAGAAGAAAAATAAAGCTGGCCTTAGTTGGCCTCCTTCAGCTCATGATTAGCCTAAATCAAGCAGCCAGTGTCATGTAAGGTGTTATTCAAGTTAAATTCAAAACAAATAGGTCGGAGAATGAACATGCCGATTACTCAGGAAACAGTGAGGTTGAATTTATACTGTATGCATCTCATCACGTAGCAACAATAATTTCTCACATCGCCACCATACCTGCACTGTAGGCCACAGTGTTACTTTCATACACTTTGACACATCATAGCCTATTCTTGGGTTCCTTTAAGGACCCAGAGGGACTATGATGCAAAAGTATGAATCAGCACCCACTAGTGGAACAGTGGAAAAGGCAGACATTTTAGAAATAAATTCTTCGGTTTGAAATATGGATCAAAACAAAGTCTTAGGTATTAACTTTAATTGTGTGAACATTATTCTAATAAGATGGAAATGTACTTGTAATTTGTACATTTTTGCTTTGCTCTTAACCGTCCATCAGGGCACAAGAAAATCGTGTGAGTGGAGATCAGGAAGGAATAGAGTGACTGAGTATACAGACTTTACTAGCTGTGAGAAAAGGAGACTACCTTCAACTTACCTCAGAACTGGGAAGGTGGAACTCAGAATTGTGGGACCTCTGCATTTGAGTTACAATAGGAAATGACATGGATCCCTCTATGAAACCTGTGTTTTATCTACCCTGTCTTCAAACTCAATACATTGAGTTAATGTTACAGCTGTTAACCTTAGTGTTTCTTCAGAATGTATTAGTGTTAAAAGACATGAGAACGGTTTACAAAATAAAAACATTATTGCAACAACAGCGTGGCTAGCTACCAGTGTTGAGTGTAACATATTACAAAATAACACGTTACTGAAATCACATTACATTTGTGTGCAATGCAGTACCACGTTGCTATTCTAAATTCACTAATCAGATTACAGTTTCTCAGACCATGCAGAAATTACTCATTTGTCTGGCTAATTTAACCGGCTAACTGGCTAATTTATTACCACCCTTGAAAAATGTCAGCTACCTATTTTATAAACACAGTATAGAGCCCTTGGATCCCCACGGGCAACACGCTAGTCATATCATATTATAGAATAGAATAGGATTGTACATAAATAGAAAGAAATTTGCCCTCTACATTTAGCCCATCCTAATTACAGTTAGACAGAATCCAACCAGTAGGAGCATTGGGCAACCACAGTCCATCGCCCGGGGACCAACTCCAAATGTAGAGATGCAGCCTTGGTCAGGGGCAAAGAAAGGAGAAAGGTGCTTCTGATTGTGGGAGAAAACCCACACAGACACGGGTTAGAACATGCAACCTCCACACAGAAAGGGTGCAAAGTGATCCCACAGCCTTCTTGCTGCGAGACACCAGTGCTAACCACTAAGCCACGTGCCACGTGCCATATTATGGGTGCGCACATGCATGAGCTTTTGAAAAGACAGAAAAGTTACCTTTGACCACGTGTGATGCACGCACATAGTGTGCATGCTGACGTCCGTGAGATGTCTTGCAAATCACATCAGAGGTGTTATCTGGTTACAAGAACAGCATTTTTGTTTTAGAAGTGTTTATTTCTCACTAGCCTTTACATAATATATGAAAAATTAAATTTACATAGACACAGCACTTTCTGAGCGGTTTCTGCCATGTTGGATTTGCAGCCAGAGAGAGACCAACCAGTGACATCATGGTGCCTCTCTACTCTGGTTGGCTGTCACCGTGGCCTTTCCATAATGCCCCATGCAAGTCTGGGAAAGCCCCCACATGATCTGTGATGTCACTGTCAGACTGTATTGGTCTCAACCATTTCTGCTGTTAGCAGTTCAAGGCCATCTGTTGTTTTGAAAATTTACCCTTCAGGGGATCTTTTTATTGACCTTACTAAATAAAAGCACATACTCATTCTTTTAATATTTGAGAGAAATAGGTCTTTTGTGTGTATAGAAAATGTCTTATACCTTTGAGTACAGCTCATGAAAAATGGGAGCAAATACAAAAGTGTTACATTTATATTTTTGTTTAGTGTACATAGTTCCCCTTTAAAGCTGCTGTCTGCAGTTGCAGATTGTTGCCTGTTTAATAATATAATGATATCATGTAAAAATACAGCTAGATGTACACTGTCAGAGTTTAAAAAGCTTTTGATGTGTGTGTGTTTTTTAGGTGCTCCAGACCCCACTGCAGGAGCCAGTATTGATGATGACAACTGCTGGCATCTAGATGAAGACCAGGTCAGAGAGCAAGTCAAACAGTTTCTATCCCAGGGAGGGTACTACGGCTCTGGAAAACAACTCAACTCCATGTTCGCCAAGGTGCACAAATTGCTTCCCATCTCTACTCCATTTCCTATCTCTACTTTGAGTTAAATATTTGAATCTAACAAATACACAAATTTCAGTTTGCCAGTTTTTCTCAATCTACAACTTTGTTGTAATTTATTATCTTAAATCAGAACTTTATTCCTATTTATTTCATGTTGAAGAATACACTTATTGTAGCAGAAATTCTATAAATTCTGTTTTTGCACACTTGCACTGAACCTTTTGTTCTTGTGTTAAATAATCTGCATATCTGCAACTCTGATTCAGATTCAAGGTATTAATAAGTCTTAAATCTAGTTAAATAAATCATTGCAGCTCTTGCAGGCGGGAAGTGTGGAGGAGATGAGAGGAGAGGAGAAGAGAGTGGCGGGAGCGATTTGTGGTAGAAGGGGACTGCAAGAGGATTTTTACAAGACGATAGCGGGACCAGCTATGTTGTGTGGCTTACAGGCGGTGGCACTAACAAAAAGATGGAAGGTAGAGCTGGATTTGGTAGAACTGAAGATGCTGTGATTTTCTTTGGGACTGAAAATAGGTACGCACGCATGACCTAAATATGGTGTCCGCTGGTGTGGCTGTATCAGCTGCACCTGGCTTGTGAGACTTTCCAGGCAGTAGTGCTGAGTTCACGCTTCGAGAATGTGTTAATTTTTTAACAATCGGGAATCTCCCTATTTGATGACGCAGATGTAACCCCCCCCACCCCACCCACCCACCCCCACCCCCCGGCAACCTCGTTTTTCAAACAGTATTCCTGTGAAGAGCAGAAGTTAGGAAATTCCGTGAAAAATTTAATTAAAAAATTGCGTTGAAAACATTTGCTCATAAAGGTGAGTAAGTTGGTTTTCAAATAATATAGAACATTTAATTTGTGTAATTATGGACTTTTCTGTGAAATTTGGTGGTGATCGAAGTCTTCAGATGCATATTTTCATCATCCACAACACCGATGTCAAGCCGGCAAGACGGCAGACATGGCGAAATAGCCATTTTTTTTTTAGCTTGGAAACTACTGTCAGAAAACAGTGTTATATGGCGGATCATTGCAAATCACACATTTAAATGAGATAATAATTAGACTTGACAGAGTACCATTATTTTGAAATGTAAACAATGAGACACCGGTCACAGCTTTCTGCTGTTTTTCCCTTTAGCACACAGACTTAAATTACCAAGATCTTCCGACCTTCAAATGCTCATACCTTTCTTCATATGTGACATAGAACAAATATTTAAACACCATTTTGAAACTCTCTATAAGCTCTTTCCAACCACACCATTTCTGTTACAATTCCTTTAATTTTAATTTTTTATTACCTAGTGAAAAGGATGGACAGAATTAGGAATGAGTGTATCAGAAGGACAGCATAGGTATGTTTGCAGACAAAGTCAGAGAGGTGACATTGAGATGGTGTGGGCGTGTGCAGAGGAGGGATGCAGGGTAAATCAGGAGGAGGATGCTGAGGATGGAGCTGCTAGACAGGAGGAGAAGGGAGATCAAAGAGGAGGTTTTATGGATGTGTTGAGGGAGGACGGGCAGGTGGTTTGAATGACAAAAGAAGATGCAGAGGAGAGGATGATCCATCACAGAAACATCCAGAAGAAGAAGTGGGAGGAATTTCAGCTCTTCAGTGTAGATACCTAAAATTCTGGAGATGTGCAGGTGACGTATATTTAGGTAGCCTTCAAAACATCTTAAAATGTCTTAGTTATGCCATTGGTCTTGAAAGAACTATTATAGAACTGCTAATTGTTGTACTCACTTTGGCTTTGAATTAAAATCAAAGTGAAGGTGGTAATTAAATGGCAGTTTTGCATGCAGGGCTACATGCCTTTGATATTTAGACTTTGGACACATTTCTGTGCACATCCTCAATTGGAGGTTTATTATACTTTAGATAGTTGATATTCCTTTCATGAATGTCTGCTGTTTAAGTATGCTGCAGCTTGATTTAACTCTGGAAATTATTTAGTTGTTTGGTTTTCCATGCATTTTGAAAACTTTGACACACAAACTGAATGTGAAGTTATCAAATGGAAGGAACATCACATCCTGTGACTCAACTTGTATTCTCTGGGTTTCTTAAGGTGCGGGAAATGCTCCGAATGCGAGATTCCAATGGCGCCCGAATGCTAACGCTGATAACGGAACAGTTTATGGCGGATCCTAGGCTGTCTCTCTGGAGACAGCAGGGCACGGGCATGACGGACAAATGTCGGCAGCTCTGGGACGAGCTCGGTAAGAACAGTCACAGAAATGTCCTCTTGACTTAGTTATTCAATCAATTCAATTCAATAAATTTTTTTATATAGCGCCAAATCACAACAAACAGTTGCCCCAAGGCGCTTTATATTGTAAGGCAAGGCCATACAATAATTATGTAAAACCCCAACGGTCAAAACGACCCCCTGTGAGCAAGCACTTGGCTACAGTGGGAAGGAAAAACTCCCTTTTAACAGGAAGAAACCTCCAGCAGAACCAGGCTCAGGGAGGGGCAGTGTTCTGCTGGGACTGGTTGGGGCTGAGGGAGAGAACCAGGAAAAAGACATGCTGTGGAGGGGAGCAGAGATCGATCACTAATGATTAAATGCAGAGTGGTGCATACAGAGCAAAAAGAGAAAGAAACAGTGCATCATGGGAACCCCCCAGCAGTCTACGTCTATAGCAGCATAACTAAGGGATGGTTCAGGGTCACCTGATCCAGCCCTAACTATAAGCTTTAGCAAAAAGGAAAGTTTTAAGCCTAATCTTAAAAGTAGAGAGGGTGTCTGTCTCCCTGATCTGAATTGGGAGCTGGTTCCATAGGAGAGGAGCCTGAAAGCTGAAGGCTCTGCCTCCCATTCTACTCTTACAAACCCTAGGAACTACAAGTAAGCCTGCAGTCTTAGATCGAAGCGCTCTATTGGGGTGATATGGTACTACGAGGTCCCTAAGATAAGATGGGACCTGATTATTCAAAACCTTATAAGTAAGAAGAAGAATTTTAAATTCTATTCTAGAATTAACAGGAAGCCAATGAAGAGAGGCCAATATGGGTGAGATATGCTCTCTCCTTCCAGTCCCCGTCAGTACTCTAGCTGCAGCATTTTGAATTAACTGAAGGCTTTTTAGGGAACTTTTAGGACAACCTGATAATAATGAATTACAATAGTCCAGCCTAGAGGAAATAAATGCATGAATTAGTTTTTCAGCATCACTCTGAGACAAGACCTTTCTGATTTTAGAGATATTGCGTAAATGCAAAAAAGCAGTCCTACATATTTGTTTAATATGCGCTTTGAATGACATATCCTGATCAAAAATGACTCCAAGATTTCTCACAGTATTACTAGAGGTCAGGGTAATGCCATCCAGAGTAAGGATCTGGTTAGACACCATGTTTCTAAGATTTGTGGGGCCAAGTACAATAACTTCAGTTTTATCTGAGTTTAAAAGCAGGAAATTAGAGGTCATCCATGTCTTTATGTCTGTAAGACAATCCTGCAGTTTAGCTAATTGGTGTGTGTCCTCTGGCTTCATGGATAGATAAAGCTGGGTATCATCTGCGTAACAATGAAAATTTAAGCAATACCGTCTAATAATACTGCCTAAGGGAAGCATGTATAAAGTGAATAAAATTGGTCCTAGCACAGAACCTTGTGGAACTCCATAATTAACTTTAGTCTGTGAAGAAGAGTCCCCATTTACATGAACAAATTGTAATCTATTAGACAAATATGATTCAAACCACCGCAGCGCAGTGCCTTTAATACCTATGGCATGCTCTAATCTCTGTAATAAAATTTTATGGTCAACAGTATCAAAAGCAGCACTGAGGTCTAACAGAACAAGCACAGAGATGAGTCCATTGTCCGAGGCCATAAGAAGATCATTTGTAACCTTCACTAATGCTGTTTCTGTACTATGATGAATTCTAAAACCTGACTGAAACTCTTCAAATAGACCATTCCTCTGCAGATGATCAGTTAGCTGTTTTACAACTACCCTTTCAAGAATTTTGAGAGAAAAGGAAGGTTGGAGATTGGCCTATAATTAGCTAAGATAGCTGGGTCAAGTGATGGCTTTTTAAGTAATGGTTTAATTACTGCCACCTTAAAAGCCTGTGGTACATAGCCAACTAACAAAGATAGATTGATCATATTTAAGATCGAAGCATTAAATAATGGTAGGGCTTCCTTGAGCAGCCTGGTAGGAATGGGGTCTAATAAACATGTTGATGGTTTGGATGAAGTAACTAATGAAAATAACTCAGACAGAACAATCGGAGAGAAAGAGTCTAACCAAATACCGGCATCACTGAAAGCAGCCAAAGATAACGAAACGTCTTTGGGCTGCTACCATTGACCCTAAACAGGCTATCTCTTGGTCATATAAATATTCATACAGTTTGCTGGGCAGCGTATTCTCTTACTACTACTCAAGCATTCGCTTTCTCTCTCTATAAAAAGTGATCAATAATGATGGCGGATCAGTATAACTGCTCAGCTTCTCTTCAATCAATCTCTGCATTTAGAATGTCAATGAGAACACTTTGTGGGTCAGTGAGAGGGGTCACACAGATGAAGAAAGATACTGTTACGTGGATTTTATTTTGTTTAATTAAAAGATAGAATTCCAGAAATCTGACTCTTCAACCAGTAGCATAGCTCAGAACAGTGTTAGAGCACCAAGAGGAAAGTGCTAGCATGCTAACAGCTGATAATACCAATATAATTCGGATCTTTAAAATATATCTATTTTTGGGGGGTAAAATATCTGACCCAAACTCTGAGAGACTTCATGTTAGCTGACAAATTTTACTTCTGAAATTCTGAAGAGATGTCCATTCATCGTAATTAAAACAATAGGAAAACAATAGAACTTTAGACTGTAAAAGCACTAATTTATACAGTATCAATAAACTTTACGTGTGTGTGTGTGTAATTTTTTTTATTGTTTTCACAGTTTTTGTATTGCTAGTAGTAGTAGCCTGTTTATGTGTATTTTATCAGGTCTCTTGGGCTTCTACTCTCGTGCTGTAATTTGTCAAATAACTGTGATTGCTGTGGCATTACTTTTTACAAAAAAAAAAGAAAAAGTGCAGAGCTCAAGATATAAATTTTTTTAAATTCCTTTTTTTCTTTTTTGGAGCATCTAAAGGGTTTTCCCAGTCCTAATTGACGACAGCATTTAGACAGTGCCACGCTTACTCTGAGTAATAACTATGCAATGTATGCTTTTTCCCCAGGTGCATTATGGGTGTGCGTGGTGCTTAACCCTCACTGTAAGAGTGAGGAGAAGAGCGGCTGGCTGAAGCAGCTGAAGAAGTGGGGGGACATGGATGTCTGTCCGCTGGAGGACGGCAACTATGGCAGTGAGCTTCCAAATATCACCAATGCTTTACCGCAGAGCAACCTAGCACAGGGTCAGCACAAATACTTTAATACTGTTTACACATTAAATTAAATCAATTCAGAGTACAAACAAGAGCTAAGTGGAATTTGGAAGTAGTGACTTGTGTATGGACACATAACATGATCCCTATAACATTCGGATGTAGTAACATATTGAGATATGTACAAGAAATATGACAATAACTACAAAGTTATGAGAAATATGAACCAAACGTCTATGCTGCACGACTACTGAAGCTTTAATTAATCATTGGTTTATTACATATTTCAATTCTAAAAGTCTTTGATTCATGAAGATTTTGATCCGGATTTTAACTTTGAAGATAAAAATTTAAAAATGAAAATGGTCTTGTTCAAATCAGATAATGATTAAAGAGGTCATATCATGCACAACCAGCTTTTATCTAAGTTTACATTGTCATGTGTATGGCATTTAATGTTAAATATCTCCAGTTCAATTCTGTGTGTGTTTATAGACATATATTATCATTCTGGCCTGGCAGAGCTTGTTTGGGTCCTCCTTGACATTTGTAACAGAAATATCATCAAATGCTTTACTTTACCTATTATTAAAAGATGACACCCCCCCCCCCCCACACACACACACTATTCTCCCATGTCTCCTAATTGACTGTGATACATTCCTTGTACTTAATATGTTATCATAATATTTTCGTTTACATAAGGGCCCTGTCCCACTGGAGTTTAGGAGGATTTGCGTATGGATTGCGCACAAAATTGGTCCATATTCGCCAAACATCCGCAGTATCTGTGTAACATGCCTGTATGAGTCGGCCGTCATCCAAACACGCCCGTGATCATCCACAGAGGCACGCATGTCCGCAGACAGGATTTTTGAGTAGCTCAAAAATCTGTTTGCGGATGACATCCGCCATACATGCTCAATTCATACACAATACATACTCACTCTATGTGCTGTATATCTGCCATTAACCGCTGATATCTGCAACTGATGGGGATTTGCGGCTTGACAGCGGACTGGCACAGTGTGTAAAACAGATATATATCGTGCCCATCATGTCCACATCACAAACTAAAATATGTTGTAGCGAATGCATACAAATTGACCACGAATAAAGCGTTTTTATTACATCTTCTTTGCAGCTGATTTGCGGACAATCTGGGAATGCATAACAAACACGTCACATAAACCCAAAGTACTATATGTGGCAGAAAGTGACATACCTGCCAGTCAGTGCCGGTCCGGCTGTGTAAATCCACAAAGATGTAGCTGCTGCAATCCAGGACTTTTATTTAACACCAACAAAAGGAAGAGTTGCTGTAAACTCATGCTGAAGTCTGTTTTCTGTGACACTCTCAAAAAAAAAAAAAACACGGTCTCACACCTTGAGCGGCTTTCCCACTCCCCAGACCCATGAACAGATAACCTTCACATGACAACATGAACAATAACTCTGTGATCAACTTGTCCAAGTCCAGCGAATGCTCCAGAGGCTGTATTCTTGGAGTGAATAGTGATGCCAACAGCCCAACGTGTTGCATCGCGCAACACGTGCACGATGCATTCATAATACACCCGTAATACTGCTGTGATAATCGCAATGTGTCGGATCAGTTTCCTCACTACATGCGTTATATAACCGTGATTGTTCATCATATATTCGCTATATATTATTGATATATCTGGAAGTCATACTGGGTCATTTGTCATTTTTGGCCATTTTTGTTGCAGACGACAACGGACGCCCGCAGTTTGTATACTCAATTCATGCGCAATTAATCCTCTCCCCAGTAGGACAGGGCCCTAAATGGACGTGAAATGCTACTCCTCGCAAAGCTTATAGAATTATAATGACAAGGAACCCCCTTTTCCAAAAACTGCAGGTTATTAATGGGGCACCTGGAGGAGACTAGTAATGAACTCAAAATGTAGTTTTCCTAATCTTGAAAGAAATGGTGTCCATATTAATGTGTTCTTTCATTTCATTAGTACTTGCAACATGTTTACTATTTACCCACTATTTGTATTCACACTGTAAACTTCACCAAACAATCCTATATCCACCTTTATTATTTATTGTTCAGTAAAATCTGAAATAAAATTTCAGATGCTAAATGCCAACAACCTTATTTTATTTGCATTGTGCTAAAACTGTAAGGTAGACTGCATTATGAAGAAATAAACTTTAACATTTTTTGAAAACAATTTTAGCCATATTATCCCATTGGAATGAGGGCAGATTGCTTTCAAACCATTTTCTTTTTTTTTTTCTTTTTCTTTTTTTTTGCAACAGCACCAACTGGAACTGTTGTTTTACCGCATAATACCGTTTCCATAATACTGTTTTATGTTTCCTGTCTGTACGCAGACATCTTGGTGCTCTCACAGCTGTGTGAGTGTCATTAATCCTTCATGTTGCATGTATCTCATGTTCTCGCTTAGACTCCCTGTCCCGGCCGAGGAGGACGGTGTTCAGCCGAGCTATCGAAGCCTGTGACCTCCACTGGCAGGACAGCCACCTGCAGAGGATCATCAGTAGTGACTACTACATGTCTCCGTCCTACCAGAGAGAGGGAGAGAGTCTGCTGTTCAACCCACAGGGCCTGCCGCTATGGCTAGGTGAATATACAGTACACAGTCAAAAAGTCACCTTATTGTTTCTGTGATGATATGCGGGAATGTGACTCAGGAGAGGTTGTTGTTAGTTGTACAGCCAAAAATCTCATGAATATCTCAGTGGAGGACTTTACGCTCTTCACAGCATGCAACACCTGCTGTCCTTGGACAGACGTTCAATAGTATCATAGTTACCAAATCTCAACAGGTTACAACACAAATGAATGAGTGCACTGTCCTTTGTGCAATGGCCTTTTTGGAATGTGAGCTTGTTAGGCTCAGGTCTGTATTGCTAGATTTGTCTCAGTTCTTCTCAGTCTTAATCTTATAGCTTCTGCTTTGTGCACATAATTTCAGCTATACTTTGTGTTTGAAGGATTGAACCTGTTTTTTGTTGTTCAAGTCCAATATATGCAATTAATGTACACATTGCATGCCTTGGAAGCATTTTTTAAATCATAGGTAATTTTTCATTCTGAACTTTCTGTGTTTGAGAGGTTTTTGTTTAAGTTTTAGACAGTGTTGCATATTTTTAGCATTTTGTGCAGTAAAATATGTGGAGTCATTTGAACACTTATTCCTGGTGGGGTATCATTTTGCCCCACTGGCAACAATTGTTGCTGAAGTGTATCACTGTCATTTTCTACTCACAATAAAAAATCTCAAAGGTACTAATGCAACTTTTCTACTTATAAAAAATCTGGGCATAAACGGGTTAAGAACTGACAATAGATATTCACCTTTTCAGCTGTATTATAACCAGGTACAGAATGTCAACTAAGAACAACTATAGTCCAACATGTATGACAATTGTGGCTCTAACATGAAAATGGCTGGTACTCAAGCACTTAGCATTTAAAGGTACTCAGACACTTTATGTGTATTTTCTTCCACTATCAGTTAGTTTTTATATATATATATATATATATATATATATAAAAGTTTCCTAGTGAAGCCATCACAATTTATGGGCTAATGATCTCTTATTAACCTGTTTTATGTGCTTTTTTTGTTCTACATATTAATAAACACCATCCACATGTCTGTTTACAATAACAGAGCGGCCCCTCAATGTCTCAAGCATTACGTCTGAGGTCAAGTTTTAAGAAATGAAAGCAGGTATTTAATTCCAAGAGGGATGAGACTAAAGGTGTTTAGAGTGGAACATGAATGTTTGTTTGTGTTAAAGACAGAGCTAATGCTGTGTAACCATTTGGCTTTCACTGCCAAGCTAATGGAATTGTGAGTGCACCATAAAATCTGGCATTTATTTGACTTATTTATTAGTGGTGGTTTTTGACAGGCTAATGAAGAATATGCAGTGCTTATTGTTTATATAATGTTTACAGGCTTAGCTAAACAAGGAAATGGTACTGGTACCAATATTTTAATATGGGTGAACAGATTTTTTTCACTCACTCATTCACTCTGAATGAATGAATTAATTAAATATATCTACCCAAAATAAGACATTGCTTCTGAAAAAGCTCTTCCAATGTATACACCATACATTTGTTGAATTGTAATTTTTATAAATATTCTTGCAAACACAGAATATAACATTTCAGTGATTCACATTTACTTTTCATTGCTTATCAAATTATACGGCCTGATTCACAAATGTAAAAAAAAAAAACAAAACAAAAAAAAAACAAAACAGAATTTTCACTACCTGTCTAATCTGTGTATGTGCATTACTGTTGTGTAGAATGTTTACATTCTTGTTGATCATGCCAATTGGGATTTTATAATGTGCTAGTTTGTAGGAGTAATGAAAGAGTTTCAGAATTAAAACATCTATTTATTTCCAGTAGAAAACACTGTATTCCTTGTATAATTCATATTCATTTAATGAAATGGGCGCCATTAAATGCCAACACGGAAATGCATAATTGCATTACTATGGTTCATTTACTTAATTCTGTAATTTTTTTGTCATGGAACGTGTCTATTAATAACTATAAAACATGCAAATAACCCAAATTTAGCCTAAAAGTTGAATTTTCATGTTGTCTGCAGCCAGATATTAAAAAGAAACCTAAAATCAAACACAAATACTTTATCAGCAAATAATAAAATTCAAGCTGTATAAAAAATTAGGAATTGCCTGCCAATTACAATTGATTGTTCCGAAGTCAGGGCAATGTAGCAAGTTAAATACTCAAGCTCAAACAGTAGAGTTGGTTAATCAACCCTTTCTGCAGCATGGCTCTTCTTTGAAGCTTGAAGCAATGAAGCATTGATCTGACCCGCTGCTTCGTTTGTTCATTTTATTTCAATTTATCTTAATTTTTTCCCCACTAAAACCCCAAAGAGCATATGTCTGTGAGTAATATTTGCCTTTTTATGTTAAACCGACCTGTTATGGTCTTCAGAAACATTTAATAGATGTATTTTATAACTTAAAAACGGTGGCGATGCTAACGCATTAGCATGTCTATGGAATTTTCAATGTTGATGTTAGCATTAAACTGTTCACATCTCAGCATGTTTGTGTGCATTTGTTTTCTGTATAATAATTAATGGCTCAGCGTTTGTTGCCGTAAAAGAGTCAAATGTATTACAAATTGTAATATTTTTAAAATTTATTTTTGTTTATGTATTAATAATAGCAACAACAACAATAATAGTAATAATAACCAATAGTAAAGTCCCTTCGGCTGCTCCCTTGTTTGGACTCGGGGTCACCACAGCAAATCCAAGGTGGATCTGCATGTTGAATTGGCACAGGTTTTGCACCGGATGCCCTTCCTGATGCACCTCCACATTACATGGAGAAATGTGGCAGGGGTGTGATTTGAACCCAGAGCCTTCTGAACTGAAACCAAGCACATTAACCACTTGGCCACCACCCCTGCTAGTAATAATAACCAATAATGCTACAATACAGTTTTAGAGAAAGAGACAAAAAGAACCTGATTAAAAACACAACAGAAAAGATAAAACCAACAATGAACATAAATAAATAAATATAGAAGTAAGTTTCCTGTGAACACCTAGTGACTCTTACACACCTCCACTTCATCTCTGTTTTATTTAAGTTTAATGAAAATTTGTTTTGGTCAAACCATATTTTCAATTTGTTAATTTCTTCAGTGATTTCCTCCAGAACTATTTGCCAAGCTAGAAAACTACTGTATCCTAGTAAGAGCAGAATACTACTGGAATGAATCTGAATAAGGAAAGTTGTTTTGTTTTTTTTTCTAACCAAAATGGATGCTGTGCTCACTGCAGTTTATTGTCTGGAATAGCCCCAGATTGCATTTCAGAGCTTCAAGAATTCAAAAATTTTCATGGTGGTGGTGGGTAATTTTGGGTTTCAGCTTTTTTTGTTTTTCACCACTTTCATCCTTGAATATGTCAATCGTGAGTCACTTTTGTGAGGATTAAAGTCACTAAATGGGACTCCAGTCTTGTTGCAAGAAAGAAATGAGAATCGTCCTCCGTTCTGTTCACACTCTACCGAGTTAAGTTAGAATGATAGAGTCCAGTTGGAATTAATAACTTCAAAGCGAAACACCGATTAAATCAATTGACACCTCTTTTCAAATGTTGTAATACAAATAAACTGCAATCGATCAAAACGTTTTTTTTTTCTGTTTTGTTTTTGTTTTTTTGTCCCAAAATGAGACTGCGCTGACGTGCAGCAGCCAGCTGAGCTCAGCTCAGTGGTATAGAGTGACATTCATGCCAAAATGTCTGAAAGGAAATGCTTTTGACAAAACCTACAGATTTTGTTTATTTTTATTTATGGCCAGAGATCAAGGATCCAGTGACCACTTTCATATTTATTTACTTTAAGACTCAATAAAATGTTGTTGACATAGAAAACCTGTAAAGCCTACTTTTAGTACACAGAAAATTCACAAGAGGTATCAATAAGGGAATCGATAAGGAATCAGATCGATAAGCAGAATCGATAATGGCATAGATATCGATAAAATCTTATCAATACCCATCCCTACACCTGTTGGACATGTCCCTTGTCTCCCATGCCCTGTCTGCACAAATCTTAAATCAATATCGTAAATATTATGGAGAATTTTAAAAACAGAGCATCTGATAAGGTTTTCCCAACAAAGCAGGTTATATATTTCTCAGAGTTTCTAAGTAATGATAATTGTTTCATTGTTGATTCAATTTTAAGAGGTTGTTTGTAAAGTGTTTTAAGTTAACTTGTGCTATAAACTTGGAGTTGGTTTATGTTGTGGGTTGCAAACTTTGAATTCATGTCACACAAAATGAAAAAGATCTGCAAATATTAGGATTCATTGCATATCAAATTTATATTGACGGGCCACTGATTATGTTGTATTCACAGCTGTCGATGTGGTGAAATGACACTGCCACCAAAGAGCCATGCCATTAAAAAACAAAACAAACAATAACAGAAATGTTTAAATTGGCTTCTGGTCCGTGACAGACTTTTAAGATGTTCCTAATGTTAACAGAACGGGAAACTTTGATGGCTGTTTGAGAAATTAACAAATGCAAATTTCTTGAGTATAAACCATCCCTGAAATTGAATTAAAAAATACAGAATTTTTCTGCAGGTTAGGGTAAAAAAAAAAAAAAAACTTTTGTATTTTATTTCTCAGTACCTCATGTATCATCAGTGCATTTATTTTGTCAAATAATGTAAAACATGCTGATGTTCATCACCTACATTACCAAACACAGAAAATATATCCCATATGCACACCCAGTGAAAGTCAAGTCAACACACACACACACACACACATACCCAGAGTAATTCTGCTGATACTGAGGCTAGTATCTGCAGTAAGCAGCTTCCAGCTAAGATCTGTCAGATTCTGCAACTTAAGTCAGCTATCAGACACACAGTCATTCTGCTGAGCCTGTGCTTTGAGCGGGCGTGTGTGTGTGTGTGTGTGTGTGTGTGTGTGTGTGAGAGAGAGTGTGAAGGAGCAACAAAGTTATGAAGAAAGAGCGTGACCATGACAAAGTATGTACAGAAGCCTTTTAAAATCTGTGTGTGTGTGTGTGTGTGTGTGCATGCGTGTGCATACAATGCATGTTTTCTGTGTCACTGTCCTGACATTACCTCGCCTCTGCGTCCTGCTTACAGACCACGTCCCGACAGCGTGTGCCCGTGTTGATGCCCTGCGTTCTCACGGTTACTCCAGGGAAGCACTCCGATTGGCTGTCGCCATCATCAACACGCTCCGCCTCCAACAGCAGCGACAGATGGACATCTACAAACATCAGAAGAAAGGTACAGCTTTCTGCTGTCAATATATTTGTTGTGCTCTTGTGCATAAAAAATTTGATTAACAACATAATTGATCGACCATAAAATAATGCAGGAGTTTAACTAGTTAATAAAATAATTTATAAATAATAAAATGTTAAATTTTTTGTTAGTTGCAGTTTTTCCAAATGTGAACATTTGTACCTTTCCTTTTTATTTGAGCTGAAGCTGATTATACAATAAACATTCAACAACTTTCAACACATTTGAATGCCACAAAATAACTAAGAAACGGGTTTAAAGTGGATACATTCGGAAACTGTTTTTAACTGTTTGTGAAAGAAATAATAGTTTTTATTTATTTATTTTACTCTTTTGTGATGTGATATACACTAAACAAATAATCGATCATACAAATGATCACCAGATTAATCAATAAGAATGTCTTGGTTGCGGCACAAAAACAAACTAATTATTTTCTTTGTTTTCTTTTGCTTCAGAGCTTCTGCAGAGAGGTGTAACATCAACCACCAACCTGGAAGGCTGGGTGGGTCATCCCTTAGACCCAATTGGCTGTCTGTTCACCACGCTCACTGAAACCTGCCGCGTGGATGATGACACCACCATGGACACAGGGGGTACGAGAAGACTTGGTGATCACTCTGGCTTTCTTTTTCTGACCAAAAGTCTGTGAAGCTGTAAGAAATAATCAAGATCAAATGCCTAATCCAGATTGAATCCAGATCAAACGTGTGCATGTAAATATTTAGTGTACTATTTGAGCTATTATGGCAATCGAAATAAGGATCTGATCAGGGAGGGTGATATGGTCTGAATTCTGGCATTGCGCTTTGTTCCTTAAAACTCAAGAAGTTGTAGACATTTTCCAAAATTTCTTGCTTCTAATGCTGCATTTACACATGACGATGGCACGTCACAAATGCCGTGAAGTATACATTCTTGGCCGCTGATCATACAGTGAGGAAAATAAGTATTAGAACACCTTGCGATTTTGCAAGTTCTCCCACTTAGAAATCATGGAGGGGTCTAAATTTTTCTTCATAGGTGCATGTCCACTGTGAGAGACATAATCTTAAAAAAAAAAAAAAAAAAATCCGGAAATCACAATGTATGATTTAATGTATGATGTATGTATGATTTAATAATTTATTTTTTAATAATTTTTTTGTATGTACATAAGTATTTGAACACCTGTGAAAATCAATATTAATATTTGGTACAGTAGCCTTTGTTTGCAATTACAGAGGTCAAACATGTCCTGTAGTTTTTCACCAGGTTTGCACACACTGCAGCAGGGATTTTGGTCCACTCCTCCATACAGATCTTCTCCAAATCTTTCAGGTTTGGAGTTTCAGCTCCCTCCAAAGATTTTCTATTGAGTTCAGGTCTGGAGACTGGCCAGGCCACTCCAGGACCTTGAAATGCTTCTTACGGAGCCCCTCCTTAGTTGCCCTGGCTGTGTGTTTGGGGTCATTGTCATGCTGGAAGACCCAGCCATGACCCATCTTCAGTGCTCTTTCTGAGGGAAGGAGGTTGTTTGCCAAAATCTTGCAATAAATGACCCCATCCATCCTCCCTTCAGTACAGTGCAGTTGTCCTGTCCCCTTTGCAGAAGAGCACCCCCAGGGTATGATGTTTCCACCCCCATGCTTCACGGTTGGGATGGTTTTCTTGGAGTTGTTCTCATCCTCTAAACATGGTAAGTGGAGTTGATTCCAGAAAGCTCTATTCTGGTCTCATCTGACCACATGACCTTCTCCCATGCCTCCTGTGGATCATCCAGATGGTCACTGGTGAACTTCAAACGAGCCTGGACATGTGCTGGCTTGAGCAGGGGGACCTTGCTGCCCTGCAGGATTTTAAACCATGACAGCATCATGTGTTACTAATGTAATCTTTGTGACTGTGGTCCCAGCTCTCTTCAGGTCATTGACCAGGTCCTCCTGTGTTGTTCTGAGCTTTCTCAGAATCATCCTTACCCCACAAAGTGAGATCTTGCATGGAATCCCAGACTGAGGGAGATTGACAGTCATCTTGTGTTTCTTCCACTTTCTAATAAATAATCATAACAGTTGTTGTCTTCTACCAAGCTGCTTGCCTGTTGTCCTGTAGTCCATCCCAGCCTTGTGCAGGGCTACAGTTTTGTCCCTGATGTCCTTTGACAGCTCTTTGGTCTTGGCTGTGGTGGACAGGTTGGAGTGTGATTGATTGAGTGTGTGAACCGGTGTCTTTTATTCGGGTAACAAGTTCAAACAGGTGCAGTTAATACAGGTAAAGAGTGCAGAATAAGAGGGCTTCTTAAAGAAAAATGAACAGGTCTGTGAGAGCCAGAATTCTTGCTGGTTGGCAGGGGGTCAAATACTTATTTGCTACAGTAACACAAATAATAAATTATTAAAAAAATCAGACATTGTGATTTCCGGATTTTTTTTTTTTATTTTTTTTTTAGATTATATCTCTCACAGTGGACATGCACCTAAGATGAAAATTTCAAATCATGAATATCACTCACCAGCACACACTATTAAGAAACCTATTCAGGTGCGTTCAGTCACATTAAGAATGTCAGGAATGTGCCAAGAATGATGCAGATATGACATTTGAAATGCGTCTTGCCTTTCTGCAAACGCATCTTTATGAATTGAGTTTAGAACAAGCTTGAAGCTCACAAATCATAACCTTGTGACAGTATTGGTGTAAAGTGTATTTGAGAAAAGAAGTAAAAGGTGACAAAGCTTAAGAGATTAATCAGAACACTCTAAGAAGATACTGTTTGCTCTGGTGCACACCCCCTGACATGGTAGCCAAACATCTGTCCACTAAACTGCCAAAGTCAGCTAAATCCTAATGTCCTACCTCAGCAAAATATGAAGTTCTCACCACCTTCTCACGCAGCAGTTTGCTAATAGATAGCCTATTTATCAAACACCAGGTATAATTCCTTTCACGCTTCAGTAGCAGACTGCTAATGCATGACAGTCCTCAGTAAAGCTGATTGGGGCAGCATGTGTCTGATTCAGTAGTAGTGACTCATCAGACAACAGACTTCACGCTCTTACATCACAACCGGTCACTTTTGTGATGCAGATGGCATTATGAACCAGCAGAGCATGAATGGATCAGGCTGGAACACCCATACCGTAGTCCTTCTATCAGTGTGCAGGACGAGTAGAATCCATCAGCCTGTCTGTTTCATCATGTGCATTTATTAGTCCATGTTTTGGCCCCAGCAGCTGCAATCCAAGTTTTCACTTTGTGACCAGGGTACAGGGAATTATGATTATGTTCGGCAATGCTGACCATGGTCACACTGGTCTGGTTGTATGTGAAATGGAGATAGCGTGCTATATTACATGTGAATTTTGTATATGGTGTGGGGGGGGCATCACACTAGTTCCTTTGTCTCTGAAAGACAGCTGGGAACATCTGCTGAAGAGTGAGCAAACACAAAGTCTCTGTATAATCAAAGTGTACTTTACTTCACTGTCGATGAGGATTCCCATCCAGGTCGTGGGTGTCTTTTAGGTTTACTCAGAATGAGCTGGACTCCTTGTTTGGTCTTTTTTTGTCACTCATCCAGGTGACTCCTTCAGTGTAGAAAAATAAAACTGGTGTTGTGCTCTGGCAGACATTTTCTTAAGCTCAAGCAGGATTGAAGACATCTGTAGTTTAGACAGGATTTAAGATGAATGTTGGGGTGGAGAAAAGGAGAAAAATGCAGTCGACAGTTACGACTCTCATAGCATCTGTTGTGTTTTATAAATGTCGGGATGAGCAGCAGGAGCTACCTTAGATTACTGATTACAGTCTAATCAGTGTGCCAGATTTATGTAAGTGATGGTCAAGAGGTTAAAGTGTGTATTTGTGACCAGAGGGTCCTCTGTTCAGATCCTCTTCAGACTGGAAAATGACTAAGAGCCTTTGAGACAGTTCCTTAATCTCCCGAGTTGTTCCAGGTGTGCAGTTGAAAACCGTGCATGGCAGCACCTTGACACTGGTGTATGAGTGTGTGTGAAATGCATATATATGCAGTCCATTTACCAGTTACATAGGATTTATACAGCTGTAACCAAACTTTATTCCCATAAAAAAAAAAGATTTGCTTGGCATTAATGGTGTTGTTTGTATCTTGAAATAAACTTTTCACATGCTCCACCACGTTTCAAACAAATGTGGCACATAATTGTCGCATTCTCAGTAACATTTGTCCTCTTTCTCGTCTCTCAGAGGGTGACCCTAGATCTCCAGTCTACCACCATGCACCAGTATGGGGCAGTCCAGATGTAGGAGAGTCCTACCTGACTCTGGCCCTAGAGGTGGCTCTGATGGGTATGGGCCAGCAGAGAATAATGCCAGAGGGCCTGTATGCTCAGGATAAGGTAGGTGACATCTAAACTGTAGAGTTGAAAAATAAACGCTATCCTACGGTCAAGGGGCAGGGCCACATTAGCACTGGGATCTTCTAAATGTGGTTCTCCTATTTATCCCTTACGTCTTGTTCTTAAAACTAGGAAAGCCAGCCACAAGTCCGCTGTGTGGTACAGTATATCTGTTTATAATCATCATATTAAAACCATTAATAGCTACAGCTGTAAACGGTGCTGATTAGCATATGTGCATATGTTTCCACCCAAAGCAGTTGCGGTTGTTTTGCTGGTTGTTTAATATGGCCACTAGACTTTGAGCAGTTGGATGCTTAGCTGCATCTTTTCTGTCTTGGGTGTTTGCCAATTCTGTGTTGTGACTGGTTTTTTGTTAATGTGTAATTGGTAGTATGGCCAGAGCAGATGGTCACCCCTCTTATTCTGGTTGCGGTTTCTTTGTGCAGTCAAAAGAAAAAGCCTAATGTTGTTGTTTTTTCTGTTACCTATATGCTTGCTCAGGTGATGGGTATTGTTAGACCTTACTTTTGTTAAGTGCTGTGAGGCAGTTTATGTTATGATTTGGCTCTATACAAATAAATTGAATTGAACCAAATTCATGCCCAGTGCCCTTTTTATCTGAGTAGAAATGTGCTCTTCTTCTGATAGGAGAGTGCACAGACCAAGTGCACCATGGTGTGTTTCCAGTTAGTCAGAGTGAGCAGTTTATGTCTTACCTTTACAAGTGCTGCAGGTGGCGGGTCTTGTGGGAACCCTCCTGCGGATAGAAACAGCTGCACTCTATGTACATACCACATACATGGTGGTTACTGAGTTTTCTGATATAGCAGTGGATGCAGCAGGTATTATTCCAGCTGTCACTATGCTTCCAGCATTTCGTACTACTTTGACAAGGGTCTGTGTCGTCCATGTCTCACTTGCCTTCTGATTGCACGTGTAGTTTGCAGGTGCTGATTCACATCCTTGCCAGAAGACACTTCTGAGTGCGCTCTCACTAGCAGTGCACCAGCACCTGCCTCACTTGAGATAACACTCCGATTGGTTGAGCCCTAAGTCATTAATATACAAATCCAAGTCTAAACCAGGGCATGCTGGGAGAAGTAGTGGACACTTCCTCTTTACATGTTGCAGTATTATACTGTGAATCCAAGGCATTGTGTGTTCTTCACTTAGTTATAACGCTAAAGGTTTTTATATCTTCACAAATAATAGGTTAAATGCTGTTGGGGCTGCTGCAAGTCATTTCAGGTAATGTGTAACTGAATTGCAGTTACAGTTTATGACATACCGGTATGAATTTGCTTCCTGATACAAGAGTGAAAATCACTATATTGAAACACAAATGTGATAGAAAATGGAAAATAAAGTCATGCTATGTATTTTTAAGATATTCAAATCATGCTGAATATTACAACATACTAGAAATTCACTTCCAATTCTAATTATAGTGACAATTACTTTCTGTAAATAGTACTGTCTTTTTCATTGCACTTTTTACCAGAGGCCAACAAATATGGCTTTTTGAAGGCTTTTCGTCCGTCATTCTGTCCATCTGTCTATGTTCAGCATAAGTCCAGTCCTGTTACTGCCAGCCTTTTGAAATTCACAGGGAACATTCTTAGTACACAGATATTGAACAATTTCAAAGATGCCTAAACGTGATGTATTTTAAGAGGTTTTTTAAGAGGTTAAAATGTCACATTCTCTTTCAACCAGATCCATTTTGTTTTTGAGTGACGCAGGTGACAGCCAATCAGAGTACAGCTGCACTGTGATGTCGGTCGCTGGTCTCTTCAAAACCGCTTTGTTTTGTGTGTTTATCTACATGTTTCTCATGTATTATGTTAAAGCTTGTGAGAAATACACATATGTAAAACTGAAAATGCTGTTTTTGGAACCTAATATCGCCTCTAAACTTATTTACAAGATGTTGCCGAGGTTAGCATGGTGACGTCACTTCCTGGTGTAGCTACTTGTGAACAGCTTTGTTTCTGCTACATTATATAAAAGCTAGTGAGAAATAAACACTTCTAAAACTGAAAATGCTGTCTTTGCAACCCAGTAACACCTCTGGAGTCATTTACAAGACATTTTGTGGATGTTAGTTTTCATGCTAACTTTTGCTAACTCAAAGCTAACTTCCAGTGGAGTTAAATTTGTCTCTTTAGTAACTGCAAATGCACTACACAGAGGGTGATCTACAAATAGTCCTTTATTTGCACAACATGAGCAAATGATGATTTGATTTGAACATGTACAAATTGTACATAAGGCAATAGGATCTTAATAATTAATTAAACATCTGCAAATGATAAAGAACACAGTGCTCATACGGCCGAGGGTATTTTAGCATTGGATTATATTTTAATATTATAGGATCAGATTTGATAATGTTTTAGCAACATTTCTATTTAAAATCTAATATCTGAAAGCATCTCTCACTGGATCCTTGGTTGAAAGTAATAAATGATATACAGAGAGGTAAAAAGTAGGATTAATGTACCAGAAGGGTGCATGAACTCAAACTCAGAATCCCTCTTTAATAATCTATTTAAACTTAAAAGCAGTGAGTTCTTTTCTGTTCTTAAAGGGGAACAAAATGTTGCTGTTGTTGTTTTAAATTATTATAGCTGAAGATTTCTGCTGCACGTGGGGTAATTTCATTTCAATTTCAAGTTATTTTAATTTATATAGCGCCAAATCACAACAAAGTTGCCTCAAGGCGCTTTACACAAGTAAGGTCTAACCTTACCAAACCCCAGAGCAAGCACACAGGCAACAGTGGTAAGGAAAAACTCCCTCTGATGATTTGAGAAAGAAACTTCAAGCAGACCAGACTCAAAGGGGCGATCCTCTGCTTGGGCCATGCTACTGACACAATTTACAAAACGAATGTACAGGAAATTTTGCAGCTGCACAGGATGGGATGGTTGCAGAAGTAGACACCGCACCCATCTCTGGATGGAGCCACACCTCAAACACAGAGAAAAAACAGAGGCATCGGAAAGACAACAAATACAGTATAATTTGTCAGCCTTAAGCAACAAGAAAAACAGAAGAAATACTAAGGTGATCACCGGCCACTAGCCCTAAGCTTCAATAAAAGACCCAGACTTTAGATAAAGTTGAGGCTGCGGCCCGCTCCGTTTCCTAATAAAATGAATTAAGAGTACAAAGCATAGTAACATACTCTGCCAGTATGCTAGCCATACGAAGTGGGAAATACGTGTGTCTTATGTCGGGGCTTGAAATTCTACATAATCTGACTGTTTTATTGAGACAGGGAGATCAATCGACAGAACAGGGGCATGATAAGAGAAAGGTCTGTGACCCGCAGAGTTTTTATTCACCCTAGGGACACAAAGTTGTCCTGCACCCTGAGAACGCAAAGCCCGGGCCGGTACATAAGGATTAATTAGGTCAGCTAAGTAGGGAGGTGTCAGTCCGTGAACACTTTTATAGGTTAGTAGCAGAACCTGAAAATCTGATCTCACAGGGACAGGAAGCCAGTGAAGAGATGCCAAAATGTGTTTTTCTGCTTCGTGTCAAAAGTCTGGCAGCAGCATTTTGAACCAATTGGAGACCCCTAAAGCTGGACTGCAGTAAACCAGAAAATAGAACATTGCAGTAGTCCAATCTCGAAGAAACAAACACATCATTCAGGGTCTCAGCATCAGCCATAGACAGGATGGGACAAATCTTCGCTATATTTACCTTCATTACCTTCATTGACACATTCCTGAAATATACTGAAATTAAGTAAATCTCTACCAAAACTGTTTGACTTAATCCAAAAAGCATGGAATGTTTTAAGAAGCCAGTTTAAGGCTTTGTTTCTTTTTTCTTTCTTTTTTCTGTCAAATGTTTCAAGGTTTCAAAGCGTTTCTCCAAATATTTAGCAATGTAACATCACAGTGAATAATTTGTGCACTGCAATGTTGCTTTAGGTGTGTCGTAACGAGGAGCAGATTGTTGCAAAGCTACAGGAGCTGGAGCTGGATGATCTTCTGGTCCAAATGCTTCGGAAACAGGCTGTGCAGCTACTAGAAGGTAGAATAACAAAACCGTGTTTCACATTTTCACACTGTTGTATGGCAGACCTCTGAAAGCACAGGAACACTTTTTACTGCAGCATGCAGCTGTAAAAAAGACAAGTTCAAACCTCAGATTTCAGAGTGTTTTACACATCATCATCTCTGTCAAATTCACTATTTTCTCATTTTTGTATTTTTTTTAAAATAATATATAATTGCAGTAATAATACTATTTTGTAACTTTTTTATTCTTTTCCATTTATGCATAGCATTTATTTATAAAATGTGGCTGCACCTGTTTGTTTTGGAATGAGCACTTCAGTTGCTATTTTTTAAATATTATATAATTCTAATAATGTGTGTATTAATTGTAATATATTTCCAGCATGTTTGCCTGCACTGGATGGTATTAACTTTTTGCTGAAACTGTGTCCCACCAGTTTGTGTAAATACAATCACAACAGCTCTTGTGGCTTGAAGTGGACTCTTTGTTCTTGAACTGGGAATTATTGTTTCTTTCTGCTCTGGTCTAGCTGGTCCGTTCAGCGGTCTTGGTGAGGTCATCCACAGGGAAAGTGTTCCCATGCACACCTTCGCCAAGTACCTCTTCTCTGCTCTGCTGCCGCACGATGCAGACCTAGCATACAAGGTGGCACTGCGCGCCATGAGGTTAGATTCCTGATGAACTTCATGTCAAACAGTTTTTTAGCAAATTAAAGGCAGTGGGTTACATACAACCCCTGGCAATAATTATGGAATCACCGGCCTCGGAGGATGTTCATTCAGTTGTTTAATTTTGTAGAAAAAAAGCAGATCACAGACATGACACAAAACTAAAGTCATTTAAATGGCAACTTTCTGGCTTTAAGAAACACTATAAGAAATCAGGAAAAAAAAATTTGTGGCAGTCAGTAACGGTTACTTTTTTAGACCAAGCAGAGGGAAAAAAATATGGACTCACTCAATTCTGAGGAATAAATTATGGGATCACCCTGTAAATTTTCATCCCCAAAACTAACACCTGCATTAAATCAGATCTGCTCATTAGTCTGCATCTAAAAAGGAGTGATCACAGCTTGGAGAGCTGTTGCACCAAGTGGACTGACATGAATCATGGCTCCAACATGAGAGATGTCAATTGAAACAAAGGAGAGGATTATCAAACTCTTAAGAGGGTAAATCATCACACAATGTTGCAAAAGATGTTAGTTGTTCACAGTCAGCTGTGTCTAAACTCTGGACCAAATACAAACAACATGGGAAGGTTGTTAAAGGCAAACATACTGGTAGACCAAGGAAGACATCAAAGCGTCAAGACAGAAAACTTAAAGCAATATGTCTCAAAAATCAAAAATGCACAACAAAACAAATGAGGAACGAATGGGAGGAAACTGGAGTCAACGTCTGTGACCGACCTGTAAGAAACGCCTAAAGGAAATGGGATTTACATACAGAAAAGCTAAACGAAAGCCATCATTAACATCTAAACAGAAAAAAAACAAGGTTACAATGGGCTAAGGAAAAGCAATCGTGGACTGTGGATGACTGGATGAAAGTCATATTCAGTGAGGCAAGGTGATGATGCTGGAACTTTTGCTTGGTGCCGTTCCAATGAGATTTATAAAGATGACTGCCTGAAGAGAACATGTAAATTTCTACAGTCATTGATGATATGGGGCTGCATGTCAGGTAAAGGCACTGGGGAGATGGCTGTCATTACATCATCAATAAATGCACAAGTTTACGTTGATATTTTGGACACTTTTCTTATCCCATCAATTGAAAGGACGTTTGGGGATGATGAAATCATTTTTCAAGATGATAATACATCTTGCCATAGAGCAAAAACTGTGAAAACATTCCTTGCAAAAAGACACATAGGGTCAATGTCATGGCCTGCAAATAGTCCGGACCTTAATCCAATTGAAAATCTTTGGTGGAAGTTGAAGAAAATGGTCCATGACAAGGCTCCAACCTGCAAAGCTGATCTGGCAACAGCAATCAGAGAAAGTTGGAGCCAGATTGATGAAGAGTACTGTTTGTCACTCATTAAGTCCATGCCTCAGAGACTGCAAGCTGTTATAAAAGCCAGAGGTGGTGCAACAATATGCTAGTGATGTGTTGGAGCGTTCTTCTGTTTTTCATGATTCCATAATTTTTTCCTCAGAATTGAGTGATTCCATATTTTTTTCCCTCTGCTTGGTCTAAAAAAGTAACCGTTACTGACTGCCACAATTTTTTTCCTGATTTCTTATAGTGCTTCTTAAAGCCAGAAAGTTGCCATTTGAAATGACTTTAGTTTTGTGTCATGTCTGTGATCTGCGTTTTTCTACAAAATTAAACAACTGAATGAACATCCTCTGAGGCCGGTGATGCCATAATTTTTGCCAGGGGTTGTATACATGCTACAAAAATGTATGAGAGCAGTGGGGGGAATAAATGAAGTCAGTCTAACTGGTATTAGTAGTTCAGCTCTTTGTATTTCTAAGGAGACCATATACAAGTATTTTTTCAATTTAGTCATAAGTCAAGTAAAAATTGCATTTATGTCTGATTTAAAAAAAAAAAAGTTTCCCGTTTTCTCTTTCGCTGTTAACATTGTGTCTTTGTGTTGTAAGCAGTCAGTCAGATTTTGTGTCCGACAGATCCATTAGCACACAATCTGAGTTAAGTGGAAAATATGGATATGCTAATATAACTCTGCAAGAAATAAAATTTGACTGAATTTATTGTCAGTAAAAAATTAATCTCAACTTTTGTTACAACAGGAGAAATATGACCTTGAAGCAGCATGGTATTCAAATATTATCAGTTATCAAGTTGTTCACCAATGAATATGGCTTTATACACCCTGAAGAAAACCGTACGGTTTTCTTCAGGGTGTATAAAGCCATATTCATTGGTGAACAACTTGATAACGATTTTATCATATACAGTGGTCCCTCGTTTATCGCGGGAGTTGTGTTGTAAAAATAACCTGCGGTAGGCGAAATCCGTAGTCAGCGTTATTTTTTACAATTATTACAGATGTTTTAAGGCTGTAAAACCCCTCACTACACACTTTATACACTTTTCTCAAACAGGCATTAAAAATTTCTCAATTTTCTCTCCTGTGTAAACATTCAAAGTTCAAACCTTAGTAGAAAAAAAATAGAATGTTTTCCTATAAATAATTATGATGGCTTTTAGAACTAACAAATTTAATTTTAACGATCAACCTACGAGGTTGGACACGTAAGAAAATATTAATAGTGACTCACCAGTATTTCACAGTTCCTCTGACCGCGCCTCTTCGTCGTGGCGCCGCTCCGCTGTCCGGATTGGCTGATTACTCAGGTGGTATGAAAAATATTACCCGTACACAAAAAGCGTGTATTGCTATTTCTTCTTTAGTGCTTTATCCAATCATATTGGTGTGTCATTTATAGGTATATGATAATTGCTGATATTAAGTAGTTAGATTTTCTTTTTTTACTTAACTCACATGGCAGGTAATCAACAAAGTTTCTCAAAAACGTTTGAACTATAAGAAAGCTGAATGAAAATGTTGATGTGGAAATACAAACTTAAATTTAACAATAGTAATGAACAGACTTTTATGCATTTTAAATGAATATAGATATAAGATGCTCTGTAATTGTTAAAATTGTTGAATGTTATTGGAATCCATTTTATATTACTTAGTGAAAATTGAGGCCCTATTCTATTGCATTTTTAGGTTGATGCCAATAAACTGGAAGAACCAATACCAATATATATATATACACGAGGGCTGTCCATAAAGTATAGGTCCTTTTTATTTTTTTCAAAAACTATATGGATTTCATTCATATGTTTTTACTTCAGACGTGCTTGAACCCTCGTGCGCATGCGTGAGTTTTTCCACGCCTGTCGGTGACGTCATTCGCCTGTGAGCACTCCTTGTGGGAGGAGTTGTCCAGCCCCTCATCGGAATTCCTCTGTCTGAGAAGTTGCTGAGAGACTGGCGCTTTGATCAAAATTTTTTCTAAACCTGTGAGACACATCGAAGTGGACACGGTTCGAAAAATTAAGCTGGTTTTTGGTGAAAATTTTAACGGCTGATGAGAGATGTTGAGGTGATACTGTCACTTTAAGGACTTCCCACGGTGCGAGACGTCGCGCAGCGCTCTTAGGCGCCGTCGTCAGCCTGTTTCAAGCTGAAAACCTCCACATTTCAGGCTCTATTGATCCAGGACGTCGTGAGAGAACAGAGACGTTTCAGAAGAAGTCGGTTTCAGCATTTTATCCGGATATTCCACTGTTAAAGGAGATTTTTTTAATGAAAGACGTGCGGACGGGTCCGTGCGTCGGGACGCAGCGGGCGCGGTGCGGCGGCACAGGAAAAACACCTCCGTGTTGATAACCATTTGTAAAATCCAGGCGGCTTTTGATGGCTTTCAGTGGAGTGAGTATATGAGAAATTGTTTAACAGCTGGACATGTTCCAACTTGTCCTTAATGCTTCCAACGGAGGTGTTTTTCCTGTGGCGGAGCATCGCGGCGGCTGTGAGCCGATGCTGCAATCCGCCTGCACGTCTTTCATTAAAAAAATCTCCTTTAACAGTGGAATATCTGGATAAAATGCTGAAACCGAGTTCTTCTGAAACTTCTCTGTTCTCTCACGACGTCCTGGATCAATAGAGCCTGAAATGTGGAGGTTTTCAGCTTGAAACAGGCTGACGACGGCGCCTGGGAGTGCTGCACATCGTCTCGCACCGTGGGAAGTCCTTAAAGCAACAGTATCACCTCAAAATCTCTCATCAGCCGTTAAAATTTTCACCGAAAACCAGCTTAATTTTTCGAACCGTGTCCACTTCGATGTGTCTCACAGGTTTAGAAAAAATTTTGATCAAACAAAGCACCAGTCTCTCAGCAACTTCTCAGACAAAGGAATTCCGACGAGGGGCTGGACGACTCCTCCCACAAAGAGTGCTCACAGGCGAATGACGTCAACGACAGGCGTGGAAAAACTCACTCATGCGCACGAGGGTTCAAGCATGTCTGACGTAAAAACATATGACTGAAATCCATATAGTTTTTGAAAAAAATAAAAAGGACCTATACTTTATGGACAGCCCTCGTATATATATATATGTATATATATGTATATATATGTATGTATATATGTATGTATATATATACGCACACACGATTGCCTTAATTATAAGAAAATGGTTGTTTTAGGGATCTCCTTTAAAGAATATCATTCTAATTTAAACCTGTGAGTGTGCATATGGTTGTTTAACATGAAAATTTTGTGTCATTCTAACAAGTTTGAAGAGCACTTTTAGTCATTAGTTTCATTTGAAGATTCGAGCGCCAATTGAGACGTTTTCAGCCTGACCTAGAAAATGTCGGGCATGGTTCTCCATCTGTTGCATTCTGAGAAACCAACATTTCTCAACACTGCACCCAGTGAGTCAGACCTAAAGAAATCTTGGTTTCTCAGAATGCAACAGATGGACAACCATGCCTGACTTTTCCTAGGACAGGCTCAAAACTTCTCAATCCCCACTCGTATATTGAAAAGGATAACAAAGGTGAAATGGATATTTTATTTTGTCAGGCTGCCTGTGCTGGAGTCATCAGCGAGCTCTGGGGACGTTGGCCATCCTCATCATGGCATCTCCATAGTTCCAAGTAGATACCCACGCTGGTTCACACTGGGACATTTGGAGTCCCAGCAGTGTGAGCTGGCTTCAACTATGCTCACTGCCGCTAAAGGTACCATCAGTGCATCTGCATCATCATCACTATAATCACAGTTAATAAATAAAAACTTCTACTTTCAGATTTTACCTTATCAGGAATTATTTTAGTCTTATGTTGTGTTTTAAAAGCAGAATTCTGAGCTGGTAACTTTATTCACCGTTGTTTGACTGCAGGTGACATGTTGAGGTTGCGCACTGTATTGGAGGCCATCCAGAAGAACATCCACTCTTCTTCTCTAATCTTCAAACTGGCCCAGGACGCTTTTAAGATAGCCACACCCGCAGACAGCCCTCCTGATATAACGCTTCTCAACGTGGCACTGGAACTTGGCCTGCAGGTACTGCACATCAGTCTTCATGCTATAAATCATTGCACCACAAATGGCTGTGACACTGGTCATGAGTCAAAACGTGCAATGCTTTTCTTTAACTTATCATTTTGGAAGTGCCCACAGCTTCACTACAAATTAACAGGGAAAACGTCACACAGTGTGACTGGTGTTGATGAAAAGAAACCACATAATTGGGTGTTTTGGATGCACAACACAGGCATAATCTCCTCAGATCATCAAGGCAGCAGTCTCATTATGGTTTCACCTGCCTGTCAACATAAGTGTTATTAAATGGCTGAAAATGGACAGGGCACTATTCGTCATCTGTGATTACATTTCAGATGCACAGCATCAACAGAGACATAAAAGTACAAACTGACAAATTAGCCATCTCCTTACCCAGATGGAGTAATATATTCAGCATTTTATTGGAATAATAAGAAACTTTGAAGTTGTGAGTAATGTCCTGGTAGATAATAAAGGCTTTACGAAACATATTTGACATCCTCCACTACAGCGGTGTGCAATAGTGCCATGAAGAGCCAAATTGGTGCCTGATGCAGGGTTCCTTTGCTACTGATCTCTTCAGCAGGTGACATCACAGATGATTAGGACTTTAAGTTGAGGAAAGGAGGTCATCAGTTAAGCCACATGCTGAAGTGACTGGTTGCAAGGAAAACCTGCAGTGTCTCGTCCCTTGTTGGCCACCCCTACTCCACCATATACTGGGTTTCTTAAACATTTTCCGCACATATGTTTTGTAGGTAATGAGGATGACTCTGTCCACTCTGAACTGGAGGAGGAGGGAGATGGTTCGCTGGCTGGTAACCTGCGCCACTGAAGTTGGTATGTAAAAGTGAACACATTTCCACCAAAACATCATCCATAGAGGGCATGTATTTGTGGTTCCATTTAAAACAGACTCCAGAAATACAAGTGGTTGAGTGAATTTTGAATGCTTTGTGTTCTTATGACTGAACTTAGCCATTGTCACCTAAATTCACTTTAAATACAGCCTGGATTCCATCACTGTTATGTATAATTGTGGGTGGTTAAGTTGTTGCTGTTTCAAAGTTTAGCGTACATAAACAGTTAAATGTATATGTGCGGTTGTAATTCTGATGTGGGCCATTATTACGTTCAACTAGTAATAATTGTGGATTAATTGCTGTACATTTGTATGAGGTAATTGGGTGTGAAATGAATTGCCCTTTTAGGGATCAGTAAAGTTGTCTGAGTGTGATTTTAGACATCGTAACAGGAGCATATTGAAGTCTTTTTCACATAATGTATGACAGTCAGGGGGGTGCATCTCTCCCTTATAAAAAGGAGCCATACATACTGTCTAGACACATGGGCTGTGATACTATTCAGGAATAATGCTTTTTTTTTATTTTGGAAGGATCATGTAGACATTCATTTTCAGTTGATTCCTGTGACCAGTCTCACATATCGCATCAACTTTTGAATTTTTACAAGAGTTTGAAGATGCGGAAGTAGCAACAAAATAAGTTTAGCTCAGCCACTAAAGATTATATTCAAACCATTAACTAGCTCACATTTGGCTTGATTTAGGGCTCCATATATCGATGTGCTTACAATCCAAATGTGGCCTGATACCACATTTTTATATTGTTAAATGTGTCCATCATCCAGTACAAATCTAAGTAATCGCCTGTAGCTCCAGAAATTACAAGTACCATCACGTGATGACGAGCACAGCGTCTTTTCACAGTATCGTCTTTACACAAAATGGTGCACCCTCGTTAATACAGCTCACATCCACACTACTTCTTACTTGACATCTTTGTAGTGTAAAGGATGAAGTCTGCGTTATTTCTCTTGTCGGCATTTATTGTAGAATATGTCCAAACCACTCACTTCTATTTTCCACATTTAACAGAACAATTACACAATATAATATCCCAATCAATCACCCGTTACCAGCATCTGTGCATCTCTTGTGATTCTTATACTTTTTCTTCTTCTTTATGTTGTTATTATAATATAAAATATGATTGCAGCAGTTTGTGTTCATAGCTTTTGGAGTTGAGGTAAGGTGTCATTTTGAGGACCTGTATTGTCAGGTAGATGGCCTGTTGTCAGATGTGATCAAAAGCATCCTGAACCAAGATTCCTGTTCCTGAAAGAGATGTGATTTAACGCGGCATGTAGTCGTCTGTGCACAATGGAATAAATGTGTGTGCAGCCGTGTCCTTTTCAGAGTAGAACCGTCAAGTCTTGAAGGATTCTTTTAACTGGATAAAATGAAAACAGAACTACTTAATAATCCTGATCAAACCTGACATCCAGCTACACCCCCCCCCCCTTCCAGGTCCTTCCAGAAAATAACTAATCACACTGAATGTCTGTGGAGCTGACTGCAGTAAATGTGTCTCTCCACAGGTCTGCGAGCACTGGTGAGCATCCTGCAGAGCTGGTACACTCTCTTCACACCCACCGAGGCCACCAGCATCGTGGCTGCAACCGTCATGTCCCACAACACCATCCTCCGCCTCAGCCTGGACTACCCCCAACGCGAGGAGTTGGCCAGCTGCGCTCGCACTCTGGCCCTGCAATGCGCGATGAAGGACCCCCAGAACTGCGCACTGTCGGCCCTTACACTCTGCGAGAAAGACCACATCGCCTTTGAGACGGCCTACCAGATCGTGATTGATGCTGCGTCTACAGGGATGACCTACTCGCAGCTGTTTACCATAGCGAGGTACATGGAGCACCGAGGATACCCGCTGCGCTCCTTCAAATTGGCCTCTCTCGCCATGACACACCTTAACCTGGCTTATAACCAGGACACCCACCCAGCCATTAATGACGTGCTCTGGGCCTGCGCACTCAGCCACTCCCTGGGCAAAAATGAGCTGGCGGCCATTATTCCCCTCGTGGTGAAGAGCGTGCACTGTGCCACGGTGCTGTCTGACATCCTTCGCAGGTGCACGATGACGGCACCAGGTCTCGCTGGTATTCCTGGAAGAAGGAACTCTGGGAAGTTGATGTCAACGGACAAAGCGCCGCTTCGGCAGCTTCTAGACGCTACGATCTCAGCATACATCAACACCACGCACTCTCGACTGACGCACATCAGCCCGCGGCACTATGGAGAGTTCATAGAGTTCCTGAGCAAAGCACGCGAGACTTTCCTGCTGGCACAGGACGGCCACATCCAGTTTGCTCAGTTCATAGACAACCTGAAACAGATCTACAAGGGCAAGAAAAAACTCATGATGTTGGTCAGGGAACGATTTGGCTGACCTCAATGGCCTGGACTCTTCCTCACAGGGAGCCTCTTTTTCTTCTTTTTTTTACTTTGTATTTTTACTTCTTTTGTTGAGCCATTTGTTGATTTAAGTCTTATGTTTTTGTTCTGTTTTGTGGTTTTGCTTCTTAAATGTGAACCAGGAAGCACAGTGCTCTGCTTCGTTGAGACTGCAAAAGAGGGGAAGCGGCTTTCATATTTCAAAGAAACAACGAGGAAAAGCCTTACCGCCCCAACTAAAATCTGCTGTCAAAATCTCCAAAACCTACGAGTAATAGAAAATAGCTATAAAATAGCAACATAGCAAAATAATCTTCTTGTAGCTGGGCCCGTGGCGAATTAGAATCCAAATGATTTTGTTGGATGGAGCACAAAGTGTGAGGCAGAAGATGCTTTCACCCTGCAGCAGCTTCCAAGGTAAAAATAACCTGTCATTCCAAAAAACGTTTGTTTTTCAATTTAAAAAAACACTGCAGTCAAACACGTATACTGCTTGCCATCATAACATGACTGTATTTTTTTGTCAGCTTTAACTCCTGTGTGAAATGCCTGCTTTTTGACTTCAGGGTTCTTAGTGTGGAGGCAGAGGAACACAAAAATACATGTGTGGTCTCTCTGCAGCTATGTAGAACTGGACTGAAGTCCATGTGGTCCCGCAGACTTTCTCGTCAGAACTTGTTTTTCCAAAATATGTTCAGAGGTTGCAGAGTGTGTGTTTATTTTGTACATCCTCTTGGAAGCTTATTACCAGTGAGAAAATATAACATTTGCATCGCAGTAAGGTTTGCCAACACTCAGGATTGTACACTGTAGGAATGTTTCCCCCGATAACTGCAGATTTTTTCGTGCAGCCAGAATTTTGCCACTTTTAAAAGGAGTAAGGGTTTCAGGATTTTTTGGTTGAATGGTAATAGTTCATATCCAAAAAAGTAATTAAAAAAACAGCAGGCCAGGTAGTACCTCTCATATGATGACTGTAAATTGTTGCCGTAAACCGGACAGTCCTCATTACTGATAAGATGAAAACATCATGACTTGCTCAAGCATCTATAGCGAAGTGATAATAAATATTTCGGAACTTTCAAAACAAAAATTTGAAAATTATTCAACTACAAACATGTTTATACCTTCTGTAGTGTTCCAGCCTTTCAGTGATTTCCTGGACTCGACGTCAGTAATGTAACTTGAACATCTCGGCATTGACATTCATGTCTCAGGGTTTGCGGCCTATGAGAATGATACTCACCTGAGAAGAGGTCAATGGACAGAGGTGTTTGATGAACCTATATCTTTGCAGGAAAGCGGCCTTTTAGGACCTTGTGTTTGCTGTCTTGCTATATGTTTGTGGGACTTTGATGTTAACCAGTGAGCTGAAGTAACAGCTGGATGTCTCTGGTATGAGGTCTCTTCAGAGGATCCTTGGGTACCGCTGCACTGACTTTGTGTATCAAACAAATGGTTACTTTGGAAGACTCTGAGTTGTACCACCTGTATTGTGAGGGAATGTAAACTACAGCATTTTAGCAATGTGATGCATTTCTCAGGGCATGATCCAGCATGCAGGTGCCTCAGTGTTGACCCCAGCGGCTGGAGACGGCCAAGGAGATGCCCGCATTTCATCGAGCTGCAGCAGATGGTTATTTTAGAGATGTGGAGAGGGACCGGTTGTCTGCCTGGGTGGGTGCCATCCAGGACCCAAAGAGGTTCCCTTGTGTGTTGTATGCTGTGACCTGCAGTACCTATAGTGTTCATGGAAAAACAAAACAAAAAACAACTTACCTGGCCTTGTTTGTAAAACAGTGAAGAAGACAGCAGCCACCACAGTGGCAGTTTTCACAGTTCGGGCTCCTTCTTGGAACTTTGGTAAAGAATAACCAGCTGGAATAAGTAATTTTTTTTTTCTCTCATTTGGTCTTTCGAGCATGTGACATTCCTCCAGTTCCTTAAAAAGAGCCTGTAGTTTTAAATTATTTTATCTCTTACTGGTCCTTGCTTCTGTTTGTGATCATTATGGGATGTGGACACAAACAGTCTTTCTGAGTGCAAATACTTAAAAAAGAAAAAAAAAAATCTGTATGTTTTCTCACTTTCTTTGTTAATAATGTCAGTATACAGTACAGCAAGGGTGTGTGTCTTTCCCGGTTGGATGAAACGTCATCGTACAAGCACTTGACAAAAATACCTCTTCAGTACGTTCCTGCCTGCTTCAGCATTTATTTATTGATTGTTGATTAATTTTTGTAGTGAGTTATAGACACACAGACGTGAAGAGACAAAAGAGTTTGTGAATGGGTGAGAGTTACCGTCACCCACCCCAGGCTGTTGGTCATGTCTCTGGGCTTTTTGGATTGGATGGCACAGAGAGGAATAAATGAATAAAAACAAATTTAAAAAAAAGGAAGACTGAACAAAAGAAAGAAGAGGCTAAACTCAGTTCTCAGGGACATCAGTTAAAGAAACAAAACAAAAAGTAGTAGCATTAAGCATTTAAGATATTGTAAATATTAAAGTGTCAATTCAGAAAATTGTAAAGTTATAATTATTTATGGAAAGTATGTTGTTTTCTTTTTTGTTTGTGTATTGGCAGGGGTGTACTTGAATTCTTTTAGTTGGGGAATTAGATTTTTTTTTTTCCTTTTTTTTTTTTTTTGTAAAGGCAGAGACTTCAAGGCATTTCTCAGGTGCTCCTGTGTGCTCTTTTTGTTTTTTTTGTTTTTGTTTTTTTGTTTTTCCTATAATAACTGTTATTTGAAAAAAATTTAACTTACATTTCTTTGCAGAAAAGGAAAAAAAATCTGAAAGGAGGCATGTTATTTGGAGTTGTGGGAAATATAAAGGCATTCATTTGAAAAACGGATGTTAAACCTGACTATGCAGAATCTCTCAGTGGTCCCGTCATGTCTTAAATATGTCCCGCCTGAGTGGATGGAACCACTGTTAAAGGAGGGGGAGGGACAAAGAGGAGGCACAGCGTGCTTTTGCATTTGGACAATGGGCAGTAGCCAGCCTGCATACAATGCAACAGTTAGAAGAAAACAAAAAACGAAAATGCCTTTCTGACCGATCAATGTACAAAGTTTAATTTTGTTTAAGTTCTGTGTTGTTTTATTTAATCGGGATTCAAGCCTTTAGTGAGAGTGTGAGAATAAATAAAAATGTCAAAGTCAGGAAAAGCAACCCGGGTGCTGGTGGACGACATCGCACTCGCTCCTTGTTGTCCTGTGACTTGAGTTCCGATTGCTTTCTGCACTGTTATCAGCTGACAGAACAGGCTGAATTCAGCTCTTTTTTCTCGACATGTGTATCCTCTTTTCCTAATGTTTGTTCCCACCCGGATCGCCTTTTTCCTCTTTCAGCACGGGGAGGGTTTTGGCTTGAAACAATGCATCAATCTGTCAGTGAGCAGCCACTCCTGTGTTATAAACATGTCGGGACACCAGTGCCCCGCAGCAGCTTTGTAACCTCTTCTGGGGAAAAAAAAAAGAAAAAGAGAAGAGTGATAGCTGGGTCTGTGTTGAGTTGTGGCGATTTGTCCTGCTGTTGGACTGTTGCATCATAAGTATAATTTCATGCAAATTGTTTTGAGCGGTTGCCTAAGTTGGATATGATGCATTGTGTGCAGCGTTATGATAAACTGACAGCTCCCCCCCGTGTTTCACATTGTGTTAGTTATATCAATTTCTAGAGTTTTTGTTTTTTTTGTTTGTTTGTTTGTTTTTTTGTATTTGGTTTGTAGGAGAGTCCTATTTGCTGGTAGAGATTGTTCACTAGATCACCTACTGTTTTTTTTTTTTTCTGTTTGATTTGTTCTGACTTAAGGGAAAATGGAAAAACGTGTTTGTTGCCTCTTTGTGCTACTGATTATTAAAAAGGTATTTCCAGTATTTGTTGCCACAGAAGTATGATAGCTTATCATCACTTGTTTTGTTTCTTTATTTGTCATTTTTTGTGTGATTTCTTGAGCTACTGTCTATAAAGCCAGAATTTATTACTATTTATGTAACGCTACAACCATTTTATATTGATTTGTGTTGGAATCTCAGTGCTTTTTCTATGAATAAAGTGTGAAACACGTTACACAACATTTGTGCTGAACCTTTAAAGAGTGGGCGGTCTGGGATCCTCCATCAGCTTTTGTGATACATACCCCACTTTGTGCGGTTTAATCCTCCATTTTCAGTCATTTGACGACGCAGCCTGATAAATGAAGCGCACAGCGGCTGATGCAGCTCCTCCATCAATCTTCACTCATTTGTCTCCAATCAGAATATTTTTCTTCTATTGCTACTTCACCGCTTCATTCTCTTTCATTATAGATTTCTGCAGAGCCCTATAAGCAGACAATCAGGCCATCAAGATGTGCTTGTGCCGGTGTGCGCACGGGTGTGAGGACTGATTGGCTGATGGTAAATTGTGAATTTATATTAATTATCCAGACGGATAAATGAAGACGTGATTGCTTTGTGCTCAGGCTTTTTCTGGTCGGGGTTTACACAACTACACACATTCCTGCCTGTTTCATAACAGTTCCCGTGTCTGCAGTTCTGCATGCCGCTGTGCACAGACAGGCGTACATCAAGATGCAGTGCATATTTATTCTGTTGGCTGCATCCTTAAACAAAGAGACATTTCCACAAGTGCATGGCACTGAGGACGATGTGCACAGCACTTGAAATAATGTAGCAAGATGAGCACTTTTTTAAAAAAAAAAAAAGGGCCAATAGATGGTGTGAGGCCTGAATATCAGACAAGCAGGTCAGGTCTGTCAGTAACTGAACAGGGGTCGTTTTTGTATTTTTGCATTTATACCCCATTACAGTAGACTAGAAATCAAAACGTGCTTGAAGAGGTTTGGTTTGAATTCAAGTGCTTTGCCAAGAATATAATCATAGTCATGTTTATACACAGTCCCTGCATTTTCAGAGACTATAAGTAATTCAACAGATGAAATACCAGAATTACTCTTAATTCTAACAATCACTTTACAGCCACTTTTCTTGAGACACATCAGGTATTGGGGCAGTGAAGAGTTCCAGGTCACTGAATATGTCTTGAACTTAATTTACATCAACAGAAGTACAAACAGTATGGTACAATGCACCGGCATTTGAGAGGATCCACCAAGACACCCAGACAACACTGAAGGAGTCACAGGCATCTGTGGCTGACTGGTTGACTTCTTGCGTGTCAAACCAGGCTTTTCTGGTAGCTGAGCAGCAAGTACCTGGGACTCGGTCCTATCCAGAATAATCCTTATGACAAGGTTCTGCTTGCATATTAGTGACATTTAGAACAAAATTCTATTTCATTTTTATGAGGTCAAATGATATAATTTTTGGGTCAAATTTTTTCATGAATGTGAGAATGAAATTATTAATGCAAACTCTTTAATGGTTTTCACGCTACAGGACTTTAATTGGCACAAAGTTGAAAGGAGGAAAATGTGCCTATACAATGCTACATTTTATTGTACATTTTCTGTTATAAACTAAATAACTAAAGCAAAGCCTTGGACCGAACATCGACGTAGGTTGATGTAAATATATCATGTCGATTGTATGTGATACATCATAGTTCAAAATAGCTTGGGTGTATGAAGGTCTTGAGATGAAGGTACTTTAAACAGACTGACATGATTTGTTAATGTTAAACTACTATAGGCTTTAATGGTACATGGGTGATTCTTTAACTACGGGCACTATTGGCCTTGTAAATGTAATTTCCACCACACCATTGCCTTACAATATAAAGCGCCTTGGGGCAACTGTTTGTTGTGATTTGGCGCTATATACATGTGCTCTGATGTCACTGTTTATCTCCATAGAAACTACCCAAACAATCTTTCATACAAACTGTTTAGGGACATTACAGTGTAGTGGTGGAAATTACGGCAATAGTGTGGGACAACTACATTTTGTTTAAAAAAAAATCACAACAGTTGTATGACATTGAATACCCCAGTTATGGTTTGATTATTTTACTGATATTTTATTCAGAGATATTTTAAAACATTAGAAAAAACATTTCTTTACCATTCATTTTTATCATTGAAGATCAAAGGTCTGGGTGTGGGACAAGCACAAAATGGCAATATTTGCATATAATGATGCTGAAAAAAGGTGAAAAAGTCATCATAGACTACTAGAACAAATTTCTTAACACACTTTCATTGTAAAGATAACTATAAAAGTGTGAAATTTCCCCTTTTTTTCTGTTTTTCATACAGTATGATCAAAGGACATAAGTGCCCGTAGTCTAAGAATCACCCACATACATATGGGTTTATTAAAGGTATTCATGAAAATGTCATTACTTATTGAACGATCAATGTAATTTACAACAAAAGCAAATAATATGTTTATGCTTCCGACATTAATGAGCGAAGCTCCTTAATGTCGGCAGCATAAACATATTACCACGTCAGTTAGGTCCTTCAGACTTTTTTGCAGTAAAATGATTCTGGGGAGAATTAGCATGACTAAAATTCTTCATCCAACCTTAACCTTAACCCTTTATCCGATGTGAGCAATAATATGTATGTAACGGATTACTTACAGTCAGGCAGTGCTGCCGCAGAACATCTGTGGGGAATCCTGAATTGGGACTTGCACCTCATTTAATGACCGAGTCAAAATTTCCTCTAAAAATTGTTTTTCTGCCAAATGGATTTGATCCATTATCAGAATGTAATCACCGTGCACACTGAAAAAAAAACTAACTTAAACTTAAAATATGATGACAGATGAAGCAGTGAAAGAAGCAAAGTGTCAAATCACAGCCTTATGCTGTGCCTGATTTAACAGCAGCACGTCAGGCTCTGGCTCTGAGTCTGAGCACGGTGTGAAAAAAATAAACGGTCAGGTTTTAATCACAGAAATGACTCTGGTCGCACATGCGAAGGGTTTAATGAAAATACATTGCAATCGGACAGGACATTTTATCCGATGTGAGTGAAAATCCGTTGTACAAAATCCGTTATATACAACCCCAATTCCAATTAAGTTGGGATGCTGTGTAAAATGTAAATGAAAATGGAATACAATGATTTGCAAATCCTCTTCAACCTATATTCAATTGAATACCCCACATAGACAAGATATTTAATGTTCAAACTAATAAACTTTATTGTTTTTGTGCAAATATTTGCTCATTTTGAAATGGATGCCTGCAACATGTTTCAAAAAAGTTGGGACAGTGGTATGTTTACCACTATGTTACATCACCTTTCCTTCTAACAAAACTCAAACATTTGGGAACTGAGGACACTAATTGTTGAAGCTTTGTAGGTGGAATTCTTTCCCATTCTTAGTTGATGTACGACAGTCCGGGGTCTCCGTTGTCATATTTTGCGCTTCTTAATGCGTCACACATTTTCAATGGGCGACAGGTCTGGACTGCAGGCAGGCCAGTCTAGTACCCACACTCTTTTACTACAAAGCCACGCTGTTGAAACATGTGCACAGTGTGGCTTGGCATTGTCTTGCTGAAATAAGCAGGGATGTCCCTGAAAAAGACGTTGCTTGGATGGCAGCATGTTTTGCTCCAAAACCTGGATGTTTCTTTCAGCATTGATGGTGCCATCACAGATGTGTAAGTTGCCAATGCCATGGGCACTAACGCACCCCCATACCATCACAGATGCTGGCTTTTGAACTTTACACTGGTAACAATCTCGATGGTTTTGTCCAGAGGACACGACGTCCATGATTTCCAAAAACAATTTGAAATGTGGACTCATCAGACCACAGCACACTTTTCCACTTTGAGTCTGTCCATTTCAAATGAGCTCAGGCCCAGAGAAGGTGGCATGTTTCTGGATGATCTTGATGTTTTGCTTTCGCTTTGCATGGTAGAGTTTTAACTTGCACTTGTAGATGTAGTGACGAACTGTCTTAACTGACAATGGTTTTCTGAAGTGTTCCTGAGCCCACGTGGTAAGATCCTTTACACAATGATGTTGGTTTTTAATGCAGCCCCCTTCTCTTTCTTGGAACTTTGGTGCATGAAAGCAAAGGATAACCAGCTGGAATAAGTAATTTTTTTTTCTCTCATTTGGTCTTTTGAGCATGTGACACTCCTCCAGCTCCTTAAAAAGAGCCTGTAGTGATGATGCTTTCCTGAGGGATCGAAGGTCACGGGTATTCAGTGTTGGTTTTGCCTATGCCACTTACAGTAGTGTTCAGAATAATAGTAGTGCTATGTGACTAAAAAGATTAATCCATGTTTTGAGTATATTTCTTGTTACATGTGAAACAAGGTACTAGTAGATTCAGTAGATTCTCACAAATTCAACAAGACCAAGAATTCATGATATGCACACTCTTAAGGCTATGAAATTGGGCTATTAGTAAAAAAAGAAGAAAGGGGGTAGAAAAGGGGGTGTTCACAATAATAATAGCATCTGCTGTTGATGCTACAAACTCAAAAAACTATTATGTTCAAACTGCTTTTTTTTTTTTTAGCAATTCTGTGAATCACTAAACTAGTATTTAGTTGTATAACCACAGGTTTTCATGATTTCTTCACGTCTGCGAGGCATTAATTTTGTTGGTTTGGAACCAAGATTTTGCTCTTTTACTAGTGTGCTTGGGGTCATTGTCTTGTTGAAACACCCATTTCAAGGGCATGACCTCTTCAAGTATTTTGCATGACCTCTTCAAGTATATCGCATACCAGGTATCCATGATACCTGGTATGCGATATATAGGCCCAACACCATAGTAGGAGAAACATGCCCATATCATGATGCTTGCACCACCATGCTTCACTGTCTTCACTGTGAACTGTGGCTTGAATTCAGAGTTTGGGGGTCGTCTCACAAACTTCACACAGGCATGTTCTAACTGTCACAGCACTTACAGGTAACTTCAGACTGTCTTTGATCATCCTGGAGCTGATCAATGGGTGAGCCTTTGCCATTCTGGTTGTTCTTCTAAACATTTTGATGATTGTTTTCCGCTTTCTTCCACACGTCTCTGGCTTTTTTGTCCATTTTAAAGCATTGGAGATCATTGTAGATGAACAGCCTATAATTTTTTGCACTTGCGTATAAGTTTTTCCTTCTCCAATCAGCTTTTTAATCAAACTACGCTGTTCTTCTGAACAATGTCTTAAACGTCCCATTTTCCTCAGGCTTTCAAAGAGAAAAGCATGTTCAACAGGTGCTGGCTTCATCCTTAAATAGGGGCACCTGATTCACACCTGTTTGTTCCACAAAATTGATGAACTCAGTGACTGAATGCCACACTACTATTATTGTGAACACCCTTTTCTACTTTTTTTTACTAATAGCCCAATTTCATAGCCTTAAGAGTGTGCATATCATGAATGTTTGGTCTTGTTGGATTTGTGAGAATCTACTGAATCTACTGGTACCTTGTTTCCCATATAACAATAAGAAATATACTCAAAACCTGGATTAATCTTTTTAGTCACATAGCACTAATATTATTCTGAACACTATTGTACGTGTAGAACGTTGTCCAGATTCTCTGAATCTTCTGATTATATTATGGACTGTCGATGATGGAATCCGTAAATTCCTTGCAATTGAACATTGAGAAACATTGTTCTTAAACTGTTGGACTATTTTTTCACGCAGTTGTTCACAAAGCGGTGATCCTCGCCCCATCTTTGCTTGTGAATGGCTGAGCCTTTTGGGGATGTTCCCTTTATACCCAATCATGACACTTACCTGTTTCCAAACAGCTGTTCTTTGAGCATTCATCAACTTTCCCAGTCTTTTGTTGCCCCGTCCAAACTTTTTTGAAATGTGCTATAGGCATCCATTTCAAAATGAGCAAATATTTGCACAAAAACAATAAAGTTTATCAGTTTGAACATTAAATATCTTGTCTTTGTGGTGTATTAAATTGAATATAGGTTGAAGAGGATTTGCAAATCGTATTCTGTTTTTATTTACATTTTACACAACGTACCAACTTCATTGGAATTGGGGTTGTACAGTGTTTAGTACATGGAAAACAAAACAAAAACTTTGGGACCTTTTTTGTCCAGTTAATGCGAATATCTGGTTTATACGATGCTGGTTTAGGTGGGTTTTACTGGACATGGGACTGAGCAACAAATTTACCTCTCAAAACTTTGAAGATAATGTCAGCTTTCATCCCACATGGCTGACTTTATTTTTCCCAAATTTTTCTTCTGTTCAGATCTGAAGAGAATCTGTACATCTTGAAACGTTTGTTGTCTCTATTTGTGCCTCCAAATGCACAGCAACCCATCATTTTCAGCGAATAAATAATATAATAGCTGAATTTACATGCAGACAGATTAACAGGAAATGCTATTTTGAACCTAAGATGGCACCATGAGTCACGTGACTTTTTTTTCCCCGACTCGTCATGTCGCCACTCTCACGATTAAGGCATACAAGTCTTGACATGACGGATGTCATGGTGTCATCATTCAAAATGGTGGCACCCATGGATCTAGAGATCCTCATTGTAGATGACGCAGATGGCCCAGTTGGATTTATTTATTTATTATTTGTCATCACATGCTTTTACATCAAATTTCAGCTCATATAACAATATGTCCAGTTTGTCAAAAGGATTGCTTGGAAGTAGCCGAGTAAGTTGTGCTTTCACTCTGAAAAGTTGTCGAGCTGAAATGGAGCTTGTTGAAGTCTGCAGGCTGCTCTGCACACTCCAGTTGCCACCTAATGTTGCCAGCTTTCTTCCTTACTACAGACACCGACTCATTATATATCTTAGACGCCATTACGTCTCTCTTTCTTCTTCGTAAGGTGTTACGAATCATTGCTTCATCATGGAGAGGTGATCGCCCCTAGCTTTTGGTTATGATTGTCCAGGTCGTTTTGTCTCAGCATTTTTGCCTCTATGAACCTGGGTAGCCTGAGTGTGATATGCTTTCTTCTCTTCAGTATGCTTGCAATACCTACCAGGAGGCTTGCCTCCACCCCTAGACTGCTTTTGTCTTGTCTCTTTTCAGCCAGTGTGGAATGTAAAAGAAATGTCAATTAACATTTATTTTCTAACACATATAACGGTTATGCTAGTTCAACTACAAAATGGTATCAAGAACCTTTTCCTTAGTAGTTCTGGTAGGATAAATTGGATTCATCATTGAATAAATCAGTAAATACATGCAAAAGTGGTTGGGGATTTCTGAAACACATATGAGAATTTTGTCATTAAAAAAAATTATTAAAAATTTATTAGGGCTAAATAATGTTCACAGGTTGTAACCCATACACAAATGAGTATAAGTGATTCAATTTAGGTAGTTCTACCTTGAAAATTGAGTGAGCAAGTTTGTTTTGTTTTTTTACAACTGTATGTATTTTTTATCACAAACTAAAAATCGATAGGGGTAGGATTAGTAAAAGTAATAATTTTAATTATCTAACATTAGATAATTAAAATTAATGTTGAACCAATGTTAGAGCATACGTAAACATTTGGGACTGCCTCTTTCCAACAAAGGTACATAGAGATTGATGTATAATACGTGCACATTTGCTATTTATATAATGACTAAATAGATCCTTGTCATTTGGTTTGTATGTCACGTGATAGTGATCATTCATCATTTGATGCTTTGTTCCATTTACCATGCAATTTTAGTTTTGTACCATGTTTTGTACCATTGCATGCCGCGACCACCGCATGCTCACAATAGTGGCGACAGCGCTTAGCTTAAAAACAAACATGGTGGGGGTTTGTTTTGGTGAAAGACGATGATTTGAACGAGCTTATGAACGATGCTCATTCTTCTAACACACACCACACACACACACACACACACACACACACACACACACACACACACACACACACACACACACACACACACACACACACACACACACACACACACACACACACACACAAACAAATCTAGTACTCCGTAAGCTGTCTCTGGAGATATTTGCAGTATTTGCTGGGACTTCTCTAGGTGAAGCAGAAACTCTCTGATGAAGAGCTCGACAAATTTCTGTCATAATTTTTCGCTGGACTGAGGAAAGCAGACGGCAGTCTGTACATGAACAGTTTTGGATTGGATTGTTTTTGAACTATCTGTTTTTGCAAATTGACTGACAACAATTTTAGATTGGATTGGATTGCTATTTAAAGCCCTGGTCATATGGCACTAAGGAAGGACAATGATGCCCAAACGAAACAAGAAATGTGGACTTTCTTTCACTTCCAGAGGCATTGTTTAACCTTCTTCCAGCTTCATTCCTGCAGCTGGCACTTCGTCAGAATTTTTAAATTGTTGAAAAATTTGGAACAAATACCACCAACAACTTCAATTTGTCCGTATTTCATTTTGCTTTTGTTCTTGAGGGTTTCTTATTGTTTGTTTAGTTTTAGTAACATTAGCATTTTGTTTGACTTTGTCCAACTTAGTTCAAACTCCCAAGTCCAATGTATTGAATGAAGGTTGGTGAACACAACGATATCTTAACCAATTAATAACTAAAACTTCGACGAGCTGAATGAAACATCCTTGTAAGAATCGTTCATTCTTGGGACAAAAAAAGCACTGTTTTCATACAAAAACAATAGCATTAAGAACATTTTATTAACTACTTTAACGATGTATGCACGTTTCAACAGTTTGTGGCTGGCCTGCGTGTACCTGCGTGTGTGTGTCTTCGGGAGTAGCCTTCGTCTGACACGGACAGTTCCCCATGGCTCGACGTTCGCTTTTTCTTTTGTTAGTTTTGGTTTGGTTTTCTTCCTTTGGTTAAATGCTTTATTGACTTGTTTGCAGACATTGTCTTTTAAGTTCTGTTTGAGTTTGCTTGATTTGCAGGCTTTTCAGTAATGGGAAAAGTGCACGATCTTTTGTCCACCTTTTCTTGATGATTTGTTTTTACTTTTTATCCTTCATCTAGTTATCGCCATTGTGACCAGGGCATAAAGTTTATGTTGGACTGTTTGGAACATCTTGACCTCAAAGGACCAGTGGCACACATCAAAATGTAAATCCCTTTTCTCTTTATAAATTAATAAAATATCAATTGACAAGGATCTGTTTTAGGTGTTATATAAAACGCATAATGAACGTTTTTTCATTCGTGCAATAGTGAGAATATTTCTTGAGGTGAAAGATGAAATACTCCATTCAATGAGGCGCTCATAAACATTCAGTATTTTTATAAGAGTCAATTCTACAGGAGGAATTGAAAACCAGATTCTTACCTACAGGGTCAAAATTTCCAAACAAAATTGTCACCGGATGTCTTCAGAAACACAGGTTGGTATGACATAATTTTACTTACTGCAACCACTGAAACTGATACTCATGCAAAAGTAGACAATATAAGCTCTTATTCTAAGGTTAATAGTAGGTACAATATTAAGCAACAATTTGCAAGCTGCTGCATAATTAATGTGGATAAACATAATGCAAAAACACTCATAAAGCCAAGTGATATACTATTTTTGGTGATATTTTCTGAAAGTACACTATTTTTTCTGTAAGGAAAACAAGAAATTGCATTTAAAGCACAAGTTTATTCAACAATATTTTTTTCACATTGACATCTCAAAAACTGACTAAAAGTTTCGACACCTTCCCTGGCCCAGAGAGGAATGTAATACCCCTACAGTTGTTGCAAACCATATGATCACTCTTTACTTTTCAGTGTGTGACAAGTCATTCTTTTGTTCAGTTGAGTCTGTAGTGATGATCTCTGTCTCCCAGACTAAAACTAATTTTGTTTGCAATGCCAAGGACAACCCAGACAAACTATTAAATATCCTGCTTATTTATTTTTCTTTTGTTTTTTTATTATTATTTATTTCTGAAGTTTTTCTGAATTATGTATTTAAAAATCAGGGCTGCCAGAAATAGTGCTGAAAATCACTTCTACAAAGCTATAACTAAAACAACACATTTTGACCATAGGGCACATCTGAGGCGATTCAGATGATCATGATGTCATAATGCAGGACCTTTGTGCACCAAACTGCAAACTGAGTCCAGATCGAGCTGAGACAACCATTGTGGATCTGCATGTGCCAGCGTGAAGCGCGCCAAGGTCTTCACACTGAACCAGAGCTGCTTCAGTCTGCAGCCCCCCCAACTGCCGTGGTAATAACACAGATCAGTCTCTGTCACTGTGGATGTGTGTGCTCACGTGTTCATTCATGCATATGCACCCAATAGCACAGTGTGTGTGTGTGTGGTCAGCGATAAAGCGCTGATAGTGTCTATCCACAGCGCATGATGTACAGCCTGCTGTCTGTGCAGGCAGATTGGATTTTCAGGCTTGCTGATTTGCTGAGAGATGAGGCCTGGAACTCCTTCAAATGCACGTGCGTGCACATAAACGTATAAGCATCACATCAACCTGTGCAATCTGCGTAAACAACAAGAAGCTCATAAAGGCCTTAACGCACAAGGGCGTGAAACCCACACAGACGCCACACAAATTAATGACGTGTGCACACACACAAACACACAGGCTTATAAATGATTCTCCTGCCAAATAAAAGGCCACCCTGTGGAAATGGGTCTTCTGTTCTAAAGAGCACAGCCATTGTTGCACACATATACACACACACACACGCCTGTCACTTTGTTCCCAGATGGCCAGTGGCAGTTCAGCCTCTTTAGTCATACCTGTCGACATTCAAATGCCATTTTTGTTCATCTGTCTTTGCCATTTATACACAACAGGCAGTCCACAATAAAAATCTTTGTGTGTGTGTTACAATAACCGCAGAGAACACACAGGCTTGCTTTCATTTGAACAAAAAGTACCAGTGAAGATGAAACGGGAATCGAACATGTACCCGTTAAAGCCCCAGTCACACATAGCCAGAATGTGCAGGAAGCAGGCCGACACGGCAAAAATGATCATAATTCGGATGCAGTCGGGAGGAAAAGAGACGCGGTCAACCGTGTCAGAACGAAGACAGACCGCCTCGTGCACACCTGTCAGATAGCATCCAAAGCACATGTAGACGACACAGACAGCCATAAAAGGTGCTGAAGACTGCCCAATGTCCAAATGTCTGGATGGCAAACATGGGACGGAGTGGGAAACAGCGCTGTGTTCTTCCCTTTGCATAGGACCTGTACTGGACATCAAAGAACAACCAACGTATGGACCAGACTCAAGCCATATGTGTCCAAGCTGGCATCGGTGCGGTCACCCACTCCCATTCAGTCACTCCTTCGCTCGTCCTCTTTTTCCCAGGCTCACTGACCTCACATGCATGTGTGCGTAGAAGTGCTGACATGAGGAAATGATCGCTGTGTGTGTTTTCATAATAAGCTTCTATGTGTGTGCATGTGCTCAGCTGTCAGCTTTTGATGCTGAATTTTACTACCAGCTAAACTTTGCTGTGTGTGCAGCAGGGGGGAGTGGAGGAGACCATTATAAGTGGGTAAGTGGCATGTGCAGGTCATGCCAGCAGGCTTTGCCATGCCTGATCTCAGTCACATTTTTCTTCTTCTACTAAGGTGGATTACAACTTTTTGTGGTACACAGCACCAACTACTACCAACAACCAGACGTGTGGTGCTGTGACATCGATCATCTTTGTCCAATCAGATTTCAGGGGAGTCCATTGCAACCTTGGCCTCTGCTCTAGCTCCACCCATGTCAGGAAGTGTTCGACATTTGACACTTCCTGTTTGACTGTGGACTCAAAATTTGGCACTTCCTGGTTCAGTCTCAGCTTGTCACCAAATTCCAGTGAGATCCCACCAGATCTTGGCTCGTAGAATCCATGACACGTTTGACATTTCCTGTTTCACTGTGGACTCAAAATTTGGCACTTCCTGTTTGGGGCTCCCTGTACCATGAGCGAGCTTCGCTCATGTGTTTCTCTAAATATAAGCATATGTACTACAATGTAAGTAGTACATATGCAGCATTTAAATACACTGCAAGTCTCTGCTAAGCTACTAAAGAAGGAAGTTTTGTTTACTTTGTTTACCATTAGCTGGACCATTAGTATTTTTCCTTCTAAACTTGGAACAGCGGTCAGCACAATTGCATCCGGGAAAGAAGATACCAGGGTTCAATTCCCACAATACCCAATCTTCATCTATGCCAAATTAACATGTGGATCCACTGTGGCGACCCCTAGTGAATATTCATTTTCTATACTCCAATCAAGAGTCAAGGGGGCTGGAACCTATCCCAGCAGTCATAAGGCATGAGACAGGATACACACTGGACAGGACGCCAACCTATAGCAGAGCCACACATAGATGGGTAAACATTCCCTTGTAAACAGAAGAACCCAAAAGAAATGAGTTTGCGTTAAACAATGAACAATGGTTTACAGTGTCACCTGGATACATAATCTTTATAGAAAATTAATATCACCAGCATTGTACGAATGACCTAATAATCCACACATGCAATTTTAAGGTTCAGAAAACTTTGGGTTTAATTAGCACCCAACTGCAAGTGCTTCACTGATCTCATTCATGCAGTCAATGATTGATGCCAACATATTTACTTTTCAGCAACTTGTGAATAAAGTAGTTTCTCTAAAGCAGTTTTAAAAGTGATTCAAGCACTGATTGAATATGTCTAAATTTGGTGGGAAAAAAAAAAGAAATACTTTCAGCATTTATAAACACCCTTGTGGGTACAGGAGACTTGTCCTGACATATTCAACAGAATAATTATTAATTTTGGAAATGTTTTGTAGGTTAGGATTCAGTTTTGAGGTGCGATCAACATTCACTGTTGGCTGGGTGGGGAGAATGTCATTATAATAGAACAAGTTTCTTAATCTATAAAGAATTTCAAGTCTTCATATAGTTACATAAACATTTTTGTGAAAGAAATGGTTTTTATTTTGAAAAAAAGGCAAATGTGCAGGTAAAGCATAAAAAACCAAAACAAAATAAAACAAAACAAACAGGTGTACTGCGTCATTCAAAGCCTCACACTAATGTGGTGCCCCCGGTGACCAGGCAGAACCATCTGGTTACATGATTTTTTTTTTTTTTTTTTCCCACTGGAATCCACCAGAAAACAACAATCGGATTTATGAGAACCGGCTTATCCCGCGTGCTTAGCTGGCCCACAGAAAAACACAATTTTGGATTAAACTGATTTCTTTTTCTCGTTTCCATTACGATTACAGCAGTAATGTTGACAATTTGATTTCAAATCAAACTGTGAAAAAAAGAAGCTTTTTATGTAATCTTTTTACTAAATCTTTGTCTTCACATGCAGCCAGCAGACTGGTTATGATGCAAAACAAGACCTCAACTGAAAGCAAAATGGAAGTTGTCAAGGGAACAGTAAATCCCGATTGGTAAGTTGATGGTTTATTTTAAAGTTCATCAATTAAATATGTTTACAGAAATATTTTGAGATCCAGCAAACAACTGCAAATAGTGGTGTAAAGATATTTAACAGCACCTTAAAACCAGACACATTTAGTTGTGTGAAGCGACAGTGACCATCAGACCTAGGCTTTGGAAATGACAAGATCATTTCAAGCTAAGTGTAGCTTCAAAGCCAGACATATTTTTTTAGAGACAGAAGGATATTGCTTCAGCTACATTCACAAACTCCTGTAGGGTTGTGTAGACTTGTAGCTGTTATTTGTATCATAGAACCTAACAGCTGTTAATCATAAAATACTTCCCAATTTTTGAGCATTTCTGCGCAGCAGCAGTTCATCTCAGTGACACACCTGTTCCTAATCTACCACTCGTCTAAACCATGAAAATCTTGAGTTTTGTTTTAGTGTAATGGTGTTAACTTTTTTTCTGCCACCAGTTGTCGCACTAGTTCCACAATTCAGGATATAATCAAAGCTTCCCACCTCCTTTCTCCACGTCAAGCAGAAGAGTTGGCAGTTGGAGCCGTTTAACAGGTCTAACAGCTCCCCTCGTCTTAAAGCCAGATGTATGTGGGTTCTAGTCTGATCACCTTCTTCATAGAGGAATTTTCATCATCTAAATGTTTTTGGAAGAATTTCTGGGAAGTAGCTGCCACCAGTCAACTTGAAAAAAAATATCAATAGCAAAGCAGTGAAGAGTGAGTGCTGCTGTCTCTGTACTCGCAGAACAGGACAAAAATGAACAAAACGTGTACATGCGGCCAGATTGAGAATGAATGACAGAAAATCTAATTTTTCCTGCATGGGGCACCATCAAGCTAATAAATCATTACAAAGAAAATAGTTGTTTGCTGCTGTGTTATTGTTTAAAATAACATTTCGAGCACATGTGACTAAAGGTACACCAACTTTAACTTTGGATAAACATTGATAACAAAAAGAGTTCCCCAACTTTTTGCAGTGATTATTTAGCATCTCCAACCAAAAACAATGCTGCCACCACACACACACACCTGCAAAAGTCTCCAAATACTCATAAAAAGTTTAATAAATCAAGTTTAATTTTTAAATATCTAGAAAAATAAATGGATAGTGCACGACTTAAATCTGTTTGTTGTCATACAAGGACGAGGTTATATTTTATGCAGACAAAAATCAACTCAAAACTTTTATTTATGCTGAGGCTTTACACTGGATGAGAAGGCATTATGTAAGATTTCTGAGACATGCGTGAATTAAATTTTGAGCACAACTGCTTATGAAACCATAAAAAGGCAAGCCAAAGTTTGTGATTTCCTTTTTATGTCATTTCAATAGAAATAACAGGGTTGCTTCTATAAAAATATGCCAGTATTGCCATTTAAAAGGTTACTATATATATATATATTTTTTTCAAAGAGTCAAGACATTCATCTTTATATTTGTTTGATCATCTGTCGAGAGTGGACGTGCACGGCTTCGACAAAGGCGCCCACGTTTTCTGGGTCCATGTCAGGGTAAAGGCCGTGGCCCAGGTTGGCGATGTAGCCCCTTGTACCAAAACCCTCTAACATCTTCTTCACAATGTCCGAGATGCGCTCCTGGAGGAAGAAGAGAGAGGCTCAAATACAAAACGTGCTTTAGCACAAACTCTGCACATTTTACAGAGGATATGAATGACGTACATTTTCCTTAACAGGGTCTCAGGAACAACTGGTTCAAATATAAAATAATGCAAACTGTGTGTAAGTGAGGTAGAGAAATGAATGAAGACGTGATGGGAAGCAAACAGGAATTACAGCCTAGACATAAACTGGGAGAAAGAGCAACAGGTTAACATAATCAGATGAATAATAATAAATAAATAAAAAACACACCCACAAGAAGGACCACACAGAGTGCATGTTTTACACTGATTCACTTAAATTAATTGTGTTTATATTTGACATAACCATGACTAAGCCATATGAGCTCTGAACTGTTTGTGGTAAATATTTGTATCCTTGAGTTAAACATTTCAACATCACACAAGGTCAAAGGTAACGTGACCATCAGACAGGTGATATATGGCTTCATATTAGTGTTTCATAGTAAGCACAGGTGTATCTTCAACAATTCCTTGAAATAGTCATTTAAAATTACTGGTCCATTATTGTAACCTTGGCCATTTAATCGGTATTTCTCAATAATTAAATCACTTTTTCTATGGCCGACCCTCAAATACTACACCAGGTTTGCTTCAAATTGGATCCAAAATGTTAAATGTTTTGGATGTCTGTCCATATGAAAAGCCAAGAGTTTACCTTAGGAGCATAGAGAGCACAAGGGTCCATGTTTCCCTGCAGGCTGACCTTCCCGCCTGTGCGCTCACTGAAAACAAACACACGTTAATCCTTTAACCAACTGGCTGAATACTGGATGAGCAGGTGTGGGGGTGTTAAACATCTCAGGACACAGGACTCTGCAGCTTGCGGCCTTGTATCCCTGATCCTTCTGCACCTGTTCTACAGGTTCTAAGAGGGACATGAATGAAGGTTCTGTGTTCTCACACAGCCAAAACAGACATTTGGAGATTGTATCAACAGTAAACTCTCCTCTCCTAAAACTGTAGTTTCTGGGTGTTTGTGTGTCTTTGCACGGTGATGGTGTGTGTGTGTGTGTGTTACCGTGCTGTTTGCGGGTCAATGGTCCAGTCCAGCCCCACCACCTCATAGTGAGACTGAGACAAATCTTCCAAAGCATAGTGAGCATCCTTTGCAAAAACAATCTGAAACACACGGAAGTAAGACACATAAAGGCAGAGTGAACCATTTTTGATGAAATAGCGCCACCTGCTGTTAACTCAGCACCATCGCGATTGACATGGACAGAGCTCTGTTTTTGTCCTCTCGACAAAGTGTTGTTGAAACAGCAGAAACAAAGAGGAAAAAAAAACAGCTAGATATTTGTCCTGATTTTGTCACGTTCATTAAGAGGTCTTCCACAAACCACGACTCGTAAGGGTAGTAAATTACATCAGTTTGTTTTTTCTCTCACCATTGGAATGTCCTGTCGTTCCTCTTTGAGTTTGTCTTTGACGCGATGTGCGATGTCTCTTAGGTAAGGCAGAGAGAATTCTTTGAACTCGACCGGTCCCAGAATCCCAGCGTGGGACTCAAATACCTGCAGAGCCTGGACAGAAGACAAAAGGCAGAAGACGCATGTGTCTTGGTGGCTTCTGCCCGCTAGTCTCCATCTTGTACAGTCACCAAATTCTTGAGAACTGCCTCCTCCAGACAAATTTACCATACTTTTTGTATTCGTAATTATAAATGTAAATGAAGCCCAAGACACATTCAGTGACTTGGAAAAGTTCATGTCTCAAGAAAACTGGCTGTAAAAGTGTTGACTAATTTGTGTTACATTAAAAAGTGCAATTAGTTATGCAAGCGATGATTTTGGCTGTTATGTTTATTTCATTTTTGTCAACTTGTAGAGGTTTGTTTTCAGTTTGAGTTTAAACATGATAGCAGCAGAGAACCCCAAATTACTTTCCCCCAAATTTGTCATAAAGAAATCAAAGCGTGTAGGCACCATTAAGAATTACTCAGAGCAGAGTCACAGACCTGAGCTCCGGCAGCCACCTGTCCTAGCAGATACTCCACTATCACGTCCGTCAGCATCTTCAGCAGAACGTGGCTGGACTCAGGGTGCCGGTACAACCATCGCTTCGCTTTAGAATGGGTGCTGGAGCCGCCTCCTTCTATCATGTAGGACATCAGAGTCCACTACAGAGAGAGACACACAACAAGGAGCAACAGAACACAGTGATTATAATATGAGTGGAGCAAAGCGCAGCGAAGCTCACTCTATGGGACAAGAAGTCCCAAACAGAAAGTGCCAAATTTTGAGTCCACACTGAAACAGGAAATGTCAAATTTCAGACACTTCCTGGATTGACAGACGAGATCCCATGGAATCTCGCGGGAACTCAGTGGCAAGTTCACACTGAAACAGGAAGTGTTGGTGCTGTGTATTACAAAAAGTTCTAATCCATCTTAGTAGAAGAAGAAAAATGTTTGCCTCAGATTTGAACTGAACACATCGTTTGAACCACGAACTAATAATGACACCAAAGTTATACTGGTGAGTAAACGACTGTATTTTATGCCAGAAATAAGGTCCAGGTTGTTAAAAGGGGACTTTCTTCTTTAATTTGTGTTGCCTTATTTATACGTGTTTCTCCAGTGATTTTTAAATGAGCAGGCACCTGTTGATTAAATAACCTCTTAATGTCACTCTCTCCAGGATGATGCATTTCACTTAAAATACACATGCCATGGATTTTTCTCAATTGTACTCACAAGTATTGGAACACTTGGTATTTCACACATTTTAATTTGTTTATGCCATTTCAAATACAAATAAATAAATATATATAAAGTTAACTTCCTTAAACTCAAACTGAAAGCAAATGTCTTCAACTTGATATAAATTAATTAAAAACATAAACTCCAGCTTCCTGATGAAGTGGTGTAGAGGAGGATTTTCATAAAAAGAAGACCTGAACATTCAGCTACAATTTGCCAGAAAGTACGTCAGAGATGAAAGCCTAGATTTGATGTTTTGGTGAAAGAAACTTTTGTATTTCTCCATAATTGATGGAAATAAAGTTCAAGACATATTGAGTGACTTGGAAAGGTTCATGTTTCCATCCCCTGACTTGTCTGAAGAAAACTGGCAGTAAAACTGATTAAACTGATTAAAACTGAAACAGTCATATCATATTGATATGACAATATTGAGATACGATAATTCTGCCATATTGTACAGCCCTACTGTCAACTAGCTGAAAACTTTGAATATTAATTTACACCTACATTAAAAGAAAAATGCTTAAAGCGGCCCCCGCCCCCCCAGAAGCTGAAAGGTTTTAGTCATGCTCTTGCTCCCAAGAACCATTTTCCTGAAAAACAGTGTGAAGGACCTAAATGACATGGCTAGATGCTGAGGAGCTTCCAAGCATGTGAGAGGCAAATGAAGAAAAATGCCTTAAAAGGCGGGGGTCTGCTTTATGTCAAGCAGTTTTGACTTTCAATTTCCAATGTAAAGTTCCAACAATCTGCCTCACAGAAGAAAATAATTTTACTTATCTAGACACCCGAGTGTGGACATACAGTTGTATGCAAACGTTTGTGCACCCCTTATAATTTTCATGATTTTCCTTTATAAATCATTGGCTGTCTGGATCAGAAATTTCAGTTAAATATATCATATAGCAGACGAACACACTGATAAGTGAAATGAAGTTTCTAGTATTTACAGAAAGTGTGCAATAATTATTTAAACATAATTGGGCAGGTGCATAAATCTGGGCACCCTTACCTTTTCATTGATTTCAATACATTAGCACTAATTATTAGAACACAAAATTGGTTTGGTAAGCTCATTGACCCTTGACCTCCTTACACAGGTGAATCCAGTCATGACAAAGGATATTGAAGGTGGCCATTTACAAATGTTCTGCTCTTTGAATCTCTTCTGATAAGTGGCAACATGGGAGCCTCTAAACAACTCTCAAATGAGCTGAAAACAAAGATTGTTCAACATCATGGTTTAGGGGAAGGATACAAAAAGCTATCTCAGAGATTTCAGCTGTCAGTTTCCACTGTGAGGAACACAGTGAGGAAATGGAAGACCGCAGGCACAGAACTAGTTAAGGCCTGAAGTGGCAGGCCAAGAAAAATCTCAGATAAGCTGAAGCAAAGGATGGTGAGAACAGTCAACCCACAGAGCTGCTCCAAAGACCTACAACATGATCTTGCGGCAGATAGTGTCTCTGTGCATCATTCAACAATACAGCGCACTTTGCACAAGCAGATGCTGTATGATGCTGTAATGCAGAGGAAGCCTTTTCTGCGTACACGCCACAAACAGTGTCACTTGAGTTATACTAAAGCACATTTGGACAAGTCAGCTTAATTTTGAAATAAGGTGCTGAGGTCTGATGAAACTAAAATTGAGTTATTTGGACATAACAAGGGGCAGTATGCATGGCTGAAAAAGAACACAGCATTCCAAGAAAAACACTTGCTACCTACAGTAAAATTTGGAGGTGGTTCCATCATGCTGTGGGGCTGTGTGGCCAGTGCAGGTACTGGGAATCTTGTTAAAGTTGATGGTCACATGGTTTCCAGTCAATATCAGCAGATTCTTGAGAACAATGTTCATGAATCAGTGACAAAGTTGAAGTTGAGCCGGGGCTGGATCTTTCAACAAGACAACGACCCTAAACACTGCTCAAAATCTACTAAGGCATCATGCAGAGGAACAAGTACAATGTTCTGGAATGGCCATCTCAGCCCCCAGACCTGAATATTATTGAAAATCTGTTGTGTGATTTTAAGTGGGCTGTCCATTCTCGGAAACCAACAAACCTGGCTGGAGGTACTTTGTAAAGAAGAATGGTCCAAAATACCTTCAAACAGAATCCAGACTCTAATTGGAAGCGTTTAGAGGCTGTTATTTCTGCAAAAGGAAGACTTACTAAATATTGATGTATTTTGTTTCTGTTGGTGTGCCCAAATTTATGCACCTGCCTAATTGTTTAAAGAATTATTGCACACTTTCTGTAAATCCTATAAACTTCATTTCACTTCTCAAATATCACTGTGTTTGTCTGCTATATGATATATTTAACTGAAATTGCTGATCCAAACAACCAATGATTTATAAAGGATTGATTGATTGATAAGAAATTAATGACACTACCAACACATAAGTGTCATATAAGTGTCAAACAGTTTCCAAATATTTACCTGGTACAATAAACACAAAATTTACCCCAATGTCATTCATTACAGGTTAAACAGCAGGCTATCAGTAGATTAGGAATGTGACTACTTCACCGGGATAAATCCCAACTCTTTACGACAAATGAAGCAGGTTTGTTAGTGTACAAAAGGTGTGGCCCTCCCTTACATGGGCCTGATGGCTGAAAGTCTCCTCCGAAAGACTAGGCAATTGGAACAAAATACCTTGCCCAAAGGTATAACTGTTGTGAATGGGACTTGAACACGTACCAACTTACGTAAAATCTAATAAAAAAGATTTATCTCTTTAAGAAAACTTATAATGCGTGAACGTGAAACATCTCTAAACAATGTCTTAAGATCAGGAACCTGAATGTGAGCAAAATCAACACATTCAAGCAAGACATGTTTTACTGTAAGCACACAGTTACACAGTAAACAATAAGGCGGGATGCCCGCTGCAAGTAAATAAGCATGTGTCAAGTGTGAATGACCTATACGAGCACGGGTCAACACATTGTCTTTCCATCGCTTAGCTAGCGGTAGAAGATTAAGCGATTCAATGATGTTGATGAAGTTTATTATTGGGATGTAGATCCCATAACGTTTGCCCCATGTTTCTAAAATAATTGTTAATCTTCGGCTTTAGATCCGTGTAGGGTAAGTTTATTTCTGTAACATCCACAGCAAGAGGTTCTTTTGCCAACTTGTCAGCTTTTTCATTCCCCTTAATGCCTGTATGACTAGGGATCCAGGCAAATATTACTTGCTTACCTAATGCACTGATGTTATACAAAGTTTTCAAAAGCTGAACAATAAACGGATGTTTAAACGTTTTGCCCTGCAAAGCTGTCAAACTAGACAGAGAGTCTTTATAAGTAACAAAACATCTGTGGGCAGTGTTCTCTATAACACCCAAAGCCATTTTCAGGGCAAACAACTTGGCTGTATAAACTGTCTGGTAATCGAATTTGCCATTGAAAAGGGCCACTTGCACAAACTGCACCTACTTCATTCTGGTCTTTCAACCCATCTGTATAGATCTCGCAATAATGTCTGTATTTATACTTATATATATACTCAACAAAAATATAAACGCAACACTTTTGGTTTTGCTCCCATTTTGTATGAGATGAACTCAAAGATCTAAAACTTTTTCCACATACACAATATCACCATTTCCCTCAAATATTGTTCACAAACCAGTCTAAATCTGTGATAGTGAGCACTTCTCCTTTGCTGAGATAATCCATCCCACCTCACAGGTGTGCCATATCAAGATCCTGATTAGACACCATGATTAGTGCACAGGTGTGTCTTAGACTGCCCACAATAAAAGGCCACTCTGAAAGGTGCAGTTTTGTTTTACTGGGGGGGGGGGGGGGGGGGGGGGATACCAGTCAGTATCTGGTGTGACCACCATCTGCCTCATGCGGTGCAACACATCTTTGCATCATCCGTGAAGAGAACACCTCTCCAACGTGCCAAACGCCAGCGAATGTGAGCATTTGCCCACTCAAGTCGGTTACGACGACGAACTGGAGTCAGGTCGAGACCCCGATGAGGACGACGAGCATGCCGATGAGCTTCCCTGAGACGGTTTCTGACAGTTTGTGCAGTAATTCTTTGGTTATGCAAACCGATTGTTTCAGCAGCTGTCCGAGTGGCTGGTCTCAGACAATCTTGGAGGTGAACATGCTGGATGTGGAGGTCCTGGGCTGGTGTGGTTACACGTGGTCTGCGGTTGTGAGGCTGGTTGGATGTACTGCCAAATTCTCTGAAATGCCTTTGGAGACAGCTTATGGTAGAGAAATGAATATTCAATACACGAGCAACAGCTCTGGTTGACATTCCTGCTGTCAGCATGCCAATTGCACGCTCCCTCAAATCTTGCGACATCTGTGGCATTGTGCTGTGTGATAAAACTGCACCTTTCAGAGTGGCCTTTTATTGTGGACAGTCTAAGGCACACCTGTGCACTAATCATGGTGTCTAATCAGCATCTTGATATGGCACACCTGTGAGGTGGGATGGATTATCTCAGCAAAGGAGAAGTGCTCACTATCACAGATTTAGACTGGTTTGTGAACAATATTTGAGGGAAATGGTGATATTGTGTATGTGGAAAAAGTTTTAGATCTTTGAGTTCATCTCATACAAAATGGGAGCAAAACCAAAAGTGTTGCGTTTATATTTTTGTTGAGTGTATTTATATCTCCAAATTTGTTTAAAAAGATGAAATCATTGGTACAACTCTTTTTAAACGGCCTTAATGATAAATCAATTACTGGGTCAACGAGCATCCAAGGTGGAATATTAGGAATGCGGAAAGAAGCTATATTAGTAGTACTGAGTATGCGCAATAGAGCTGCTTTATTACGTAAACCAAAAGGTTTAATAGCTGATGGCTTACATGTATAGAAATTACAATATCGTGGCATAAAGGTACCACCATACGTGGGATTGTGACAGTTATTTTTTAGTTTAATCATGTAGTGTAGAGATAACTTTTCGTATCTTAAATGTAATGGTAATTCATTTGCCTCCACATAAAGGGACTGCATAGGAGAGGTACGAAATGCTCCTAGACAAAGTCGGAGACCTTGATTCTGAATTGGTATCAACGTTTCAAGGTAAGACTTATGGGCAGAGCTATAAACCGCACAACCATAATCCAGTTTAGATCTAACTAGAGATCTGTAGAGGCGGAGGAGTACAATGCGATCAGCACCCCAATCCATTTTTGACACAACCTTTAGCAGGGCTAAGGCTTTAAGGCATTTTTGCCTCACGTAATCAATATGTGCCTTAAAAGTAAGTTTATTATCAAAGATTAGGCCAAGATATTTAGTCTGTTGAACTATAGGAATGATATTGTCATTTAGTTTAACTTCAGGATTAGGGTGCACTGATCGTTTAGTACAAAAATGAACACAGTCTTGGTTTTAGAGAAGCGAAAACCATTCTCATCAGCCCAACCTTTAATTCTATGGAAACATTTTTGCAACACTGTTTCCATAAATAACATATTTTGCGATGAACAAGAAATACAAAAGTCATCTACAAACAATGATCTATCAAACCCAGGATTTACCGCATCAGCAATGCTATTTATCTTCAATAAGAACAGGGTAACGGATAGGATGCTGCCTTGTGGAACACCCATTTCCTGAGTATGTAAATCTGAAAACGTTGACCCGAGGCAAACTCTAAACACACGACTGGAAAGAAAATTTCGAATGAAAATGGGCAGCCTGACCCTCAACCCAAGATTGTGAAGGTCTCTCATAATACCACACTTCCATGTAGTATCATAAGCCTTTTCAAGATCAAAGAAAATCGAGACCACATGATGACCATGAATAATACATCACAAATGAAAGAGTCAAGGAGGATGAGGTGATCAATCTTGCTTCAATGTTGACGAAAACCACTTTGGAATTTGGTTATCAATCCATTCTTCTCCAAGAACCAAACCAATCTGGCATTAATCATTCGTTCCATGGTTTTACAAAGACAACTGGTTAAAGAAATAGGATGATAATTTGTTGGGTTAGTTGCATCCTTTCCAGGTTTCGCAATAGGAATAATGTTGGCTTCACGCCACACATCTGGAAAATCACCAGTTCTCCAGATTTTATTTAAAACATCTAATAAAACAAAGACAGATGCTTCTGGCAGATGTTTCAAAAATTGATAATGGATTTCATCTGGACCAACTGCCAAATCATGGCATTTACTGAGAGACGTTTTCAATTCGGTAAGATTTATAAATGAAAATTATGGAAATCATCAGGGGGGCCCAAACCTACATACATACATACAACTATATAAGTGGGGGTATAGCCCCACAAGACCCAAAACTTAGACCAAACGTTTGGATAAAGTAGTAGTAGCAGCAGTGCTGACAAAGTGTAAGATTAAACTTGGAAAATTGTGTGTTAGGCAAGAATTAAATAGCTCAGGTTTAGACAGAATTGGTGAAATGACGAAGCAAAACAAAACCATATTATTTTATGCTCTCAATGAATTGAAAAGGAATCATTTGCATGACTCAGTGTCAAATGTGCAAGACATGTCACTTTGCATGCAATTATTCCAAATCATGAGTAATATTTGGACCCCTGTGAAAATGGAGTCTTAGCTGTTTATCTACACAGCCCCTGTCACGCAGAGCCAGAACAACAGCATCAAAACAGCTAGTAAAGTTGTACCCCCTACCGCCCATTAGTTCCAAGTGTTGTGGTTCCATTAGACATTAATCAGCGTCATTGGGCACGGAGTGTAGGTTTGTCATGAACCCAATTGTGTAAGGTGTGTGTGAGTGTTTCAGTCCAAGTACAGCACTATAGTTTAGACCTTGTTTTGACTCATCTGTGGTGCAAATACTTCATGTTGAGGGATGATTTAAACGTACCACCAGAGGACTTCATTTTTAGGCAAACACGCCCATGGGTGCTGAGTGCCCTTTCTAATTACAAATAAATCAGTCTGAAATGTTCTTTATCAAAAGTAAATAAATCTCACTATATCACTGTAACCAGAACACCTCTGCATGTTTTATTACATTCTGAAATACATGCACTCTCTCTCACCGGAGCGCCGGTGAATCCTATGAGCGGTACTTTGCCCTCTAGCTTATGTCTGGTCAACGTGATGGCTTTAAAGACGTAGCCCAGTTCTTTTCCCACATCCACTTTGGTCTGCAGACGCTGGACGTCTTCTGGCTCCTTCAAGGGCTCCGGGAATGTCGGCCCTTTACCCGCCACCATTTGGACATCCATACCCATGGCCTGCAGAGAAGATTGAACCAATGAATTATTGTCTGTCCTCTGTTTGCTGAGACTACTTGTGTATGGGGCTTATGTAATGGAACTCAAAGACTGAATTATACTGTGCGTTAATGACTAGTCTGTGTGATCCTGCAACATTAGCTGATCATTTATTAAGTCAAAACAACAACTGAAAAGAAAATAAAAACCTAACTCTTGTTGGTTAGGGTATAAGCTGTTGTAATTATTGTAGGTTTACCTGAGGGATAACAAGGATGTCAGAAAAGATGATGGCAGCATCAAAAGGAAAACGTCTTAATGGCTGAATGGGAAAGAAGAAAAATATTTAAGGAAGACTTACTGTGGTAAACACCGTACAAGCCAGGCTCTCAGAGAAGTATGTTTCCATTGACTATACGCTGTCTTTTGAAAAAACAGAACGCACAATTATGTGGCGAGGTAACCCCACCCATTTGTACCATGGCACTAAATTAGCTTGATCACTCTGGCAGATAAATTAGGAGATATTCACTTTTGTTTTGATACTGTATTTGGAAATATGAGGATTTAGATGAACAACACATGGACAATTTAAAGCTGAACATAGACTTTTTGTGTCTGATTGGGTTGGGAATGTATATGAAAAACAGCCAATACGGATGACAACAACAAAACTACAGCTGCCAGAGGCATTATAAATTACAATAATCAAAACATAAAACACAAACATTACAACCTAGAGTCTATTTTTAGATCTTGTATGTGATTTTTTTTTTTCCAATTGAGGACAATAACGAATTTAATCAGTACATCATTTAGAATGTGAACCAAATGAGGCACCCAACTTTTAAAAATCACTCACAGTGGTTGAGCAGCAAAACAATGGTTAGGCTAAGGTAAGATGATAACTGAATAATGGGTTATTCAGAATAATGAATTTATACATTCGTTTCACCTTCCAACCTCAATGACCTGCTCCATTGTCACACAACCTCTTGCAGCCAGCCTATGGTCCTCTGATGCAAATCTCTCTCCACCACTCAGGACTAAGCACCAAACCTGGTGCGACAGAGCATTCTCCATCACAGCCCCCCTCTTGAACCTTCTACCCAAACACATCTGAGATGTTAGTGACTTGAACTCATTCAAATCATTTATCAAACTGCACCTTGTTCAATCCGCTTTAATTTTCTACATGTGTTTATGTATTGTATTTTAAAAGTGCTATATGAATAAAATGTATAATAATATTTTCAAATTTATAGCCAAATTCTATCTTACCCAGTATTCTAGATGAATACGAGGGGCGAGAATGTGTGACATTTCGACTCAGCTGGGCACAACGTTGAGAAATACTGGTTTCTCAGAATGCAAAAGATAGAGAACCACAACGTACGTTTTCCAGGTGAAGCGCAAAACCTCTCAATTGCTCATTGTACATGTCTAATTCAGAAAGCTGTGACTGTTCTGAACATTTTGATATGTAACACATTGGCATTATAGTATATGCAATTACTTTAAAAGGGAAATGACTGAAGGTATGGTAAAAGCAAGGGTGCTGGCCAAGTGGTTAGTGCTCATGGTTTCAATCAACATGCAGGTCCACCTTGGATCTGAGTTAAAAGACAAGGGAGCAGGCAAAGATGTCTGAAGGTACGGTAAAATCAAGAAAATGCCCTTGGACTCCAAATGGATGGTACTTCGAGGGTCTTAGTGAAGAGGGATCAAATTCTAACAATTCAAACAACTTTGAACTCCTCCAGGATAAGTTGCCCAGTCCAAATTGGGTGAAATTCTCGTACATTTTGTTTGAGTTATCATGGGCACAAGATGGTCTGATTCACACTGACACATTGCATTTCTATACAGATCCTCCTTTGGGCCTTACAGCCTGTGGAGAATGAAAAGACATTCTTGGAAATGGTAAAATAGAAGGAATAGGAAACATGCTACAGAAAAGGTGCTACCGATGACTTCACTGCTCATGTACCTGCAGAGTCAGCTCACAGCAGGCCTCCGGTGAGCGACATGTCTCAAAGAAGTCCTTCCCCGCTCTGGATTCACGAAACTCTGCAGACAACACAAAACTAACAATCATTGGGACATACTGAAAGTAAACTAAATGGGCACAGTGAAGAAACTGGCTGTTTAGTTTTGAAAAAGCACAGAATAAATGCAACTATTTCAATAGATTTGACATTAAAATAAAGCAGATTCAACATGTAGAACCAGAACTTATGCATCTTCAGTCATTACAGATAAAGTGCAGAAACTGAATCACATAATATGATTAACCCTTTAAAACCAGAGCAGTCTACAGAAAAGTTAATAATGACATTGCCATTATACAGCTAAAAGTAGAACTGGTGTAATAAAAGTAGAAATGTACGATTACCTGGAAGGTATCTTCCAGCCTGCCTCATACACCACACTGGAACATGTTCAGTTTCCTCCCCTCGCGCTGCTTGCATGAATGTATCATTTTTGAGTTGAGGAAAGTCCTTTGGGCTGTGGTATGAAAATAAAAAGTGTTAAAGCACTTTCCTCTGGGTGCCATAGGCAACGCTGCGTCAAATATTAGACATCATAACCAAACCAACATTACAGAATGAGACCCAGAACCTAAATTAGACTCAGACCTACATTTAAACTAAAGATCTGTGAGCAAGCTCACAAAATGATCAACCTAAACAAGCCTATAAGGCATCTTACAATTTATCTGAGAAAATGGTCAGCATGCAGAATTATGATATATGTAAAATGGTTGCAGATTTAATATAGTTACTCGCTGGTAATTCTGCACAATGACCAGCCAGCAACTCTTTTATTTTATAGACCATTATCCTATGAAGTCATGCTATACCCACAATGCAACAGTCAGCCATCGTGATGGTCAAGCCAAAACGTAGATACGTCTGTCAATACGCTGACACGATCACATCTACATGCTCAATTATAGTGAAAGCTCGGGCAGTGTGGGGTTAAATTAAATTGTTAAAATTAAAACTAATCACTTTGTAGGTATGATTTTTTAGAATATATGTACATATGACAGGAGACACCAGCCAAGTCACATGATCAAATAGAGTCTCAACATTGGACAGGATTCACTTACAGCTGTGCTCAAAAGTTTACATACCCTGGCAGAATTTCTGCCTTTTTGGTCATTTTTAAGAGAATATGAATGATAACACAAAAACCAGTTATCCATCTTCACGATGAAGTGGTACAGAGGAGTGGTCTAGTGGTTAAGGTGTTGGGCTTGAGACCAGAAGATCCTGGGTTCAAATCCCCGCCTGACTGGAAAATCACTAAGGCCCCATTGGGCAAGGTCTTTAATCCGGTGTGTAGTGAGCGCCTTGTATGGCAGCAGCCTGACATCGGGGTGAATGTGAGGCATAATTGTAAAGCGTTTTGAGCGTCTGATGCAGATGGAAAAGCGCTATATAAATGCAGTCCATTTACCATTTATAGAGGAGGATTTTCTTAAAAAGAAGACCTAAAAGTTTAACTACAAATTGCCAGAAGGTACATCTGAGATGCAAGCCTGGATTTGATCTGTTTTAGTGAAAGAAAATCCTTTTCTGCTCTACTCCACTATGAAGCTAAGAGTAGTGATGCAAAATGCAATCACAGCCACAGCCCATAATGTCTCCTGCATTGTCTGGGTGTCTTTCCTCACTCTTCTCCTTCTTGCACAGTCACTCAGTTTTTAAGACCTGTCTGCTCCATGCAGATTTACCATAAAGTGCCATACTGTTTGTATTTCTTTGTAATTAATGTAAATAAAGTCCAAGACATATTCAGTGGCAGTTTTACCATCACAGAGCCTCGTCCAAAACTACCACAAAAGACTCCAAGTTGTCACTATTGTTAAAGGGGCAATACACAGTATTAAGAACAGGGGTATGTAAACTTTGGATCAGGGTCATTTGGGTAGTTCTCTTGTCATTTTGATTTAAAAAGAGGAAACACAGTTGTTTGAGAATAAATGGCTTCACCCAACCACTAACCATGAGTGAAAAAAAAAAAAAGATTTTTGTGTTGTCATTCATATCGTCTTAAAAATGGCCAAAAAAGCAAAAATTCGGCCAGGGTATGTTAACCTTTGAGCACAACTGTACATATTACTGAGCAATCATCTGTGTGCATCTGTATATGACAACAAAATCAAAGAAAATAGTCATTTAAGCCTTAGTGGTTAGCACTGTAGCCTTACAGTGAGAAGGTTATGGGATTGCGTCCCACTTGGTCCTTTCTGTGTGACGTGTGCATGTTCTCCCTGTGTCTGCGTGGGTTCCCTCTGGGTGTCTCAGCTTCTCGAAATTGACCGTAGGTGTGAATGTGTTCATCTGTCTATAATCGCACAGGCTGACATCAGGATTATGATGATTTTAATTGTGTAGCCGTAGTCATAAATGATTCAGATAAATTGATGTTAAACATATAAGACAAGCGTTGCACCAGTTTTTTTGTTTGTTTGGTTTTTTAACTGCCAACTAAATATGAATTTGGGACCAGTGTTCAGACAGCCTTGAAATATCATATTGCAACTGGCAGTTTTTAACATTATTTGATATTATGTAGCTCAAACCATTAAGGGTTAATAACTAACAGATTGTTCAATAATGAGAAAAAAAAGTATGCTGAAATTTATCTCCAAAAGGGATGAGGCACCTCTGCAGTCTTGAAAAAGTCTGATTCACTGCTCAAACCATCTACATATATGGCTTTATTATTTGCATTTCATTGGCAAACAGTTTGCAATTAATAATTACTTATAGTTTTGACCACGTTTTTTGTGCCTACATTTGATTTAAAGAGGTACTCAATAAGAATATGTTAACTGGCAGTTTATAGCTGCCACTAGCTCAGGGCTCCAATAAGGTAGTGAGATTGTGTTATCTTAAATACGGGCAGACTCCTCCCATTCCACCCACATCCAGTTAGGAAAGGACACTGTGATTATGACAGATAACACTCCTGTGCTGTCTTATCTCCCAACAACACAAAAACGGTTATGCTGAATTTGTTGAACATATTTCATACTTGGAACAGCTAATATACCGTTCAAGTCTAAATCAATTTGGTTCAGTTAACCACAAGACAAAACATGATCTTGGTCAAAGAACAAAATGTACATAATGTAAAATTACCATAACTGAAGGAAAAAAGAAACTGAGACTGTGGTTCAGCCATGAAGTGGGTTGTCCTTAAAAACAAAAACAACTGGTGGATCAATCACTGGCTGTTCCTATCGGTGTGTTTTATTCTGACACTGCGACTGTAAGCCAGTTTGGCAACTTCACACAAAATGAATACATGTAAATCCTTATTTGAGAAGCTGGAACCACATATTATTATTATTTTTTTTTTTTTTTTAGATGTTCTGCACAGTTAACAAACCAAGGCAAAGTTAGATATTTTTTAAAATCCCAAATATTACTGCAAATTCAGGATTAGCTTCCAGTGTCATAATGTGGCTTGAAACCAGTCTCAGATGCCAAAAAACTTTGCAAATTATTTTAACTTAAATTGCTTCAGTTAGGACTGCAAAAACAGTCTGGCTTAGGTTATAATCTTTGTAAAATATATAACATAAACATCTGAAAATATGAAGAACAGAGAAGGCATGGGATGATGCACTTCCACTTTTGCCACCAAAAGTGCTTTTGCTGCAGGTACAACTAACACCAAGCAACATCTAAACAGGAGGGAGAATTAACTCAGTGCCCAAATGACATGTATTTTGGGGGGGGAGCAGATACAATCCTGATAACAGGGAGTAAAATAAATTATGATACAGATTTGTAAATTAAAAAAATGGTAGTGATTCCCACCATTCATTATCAAACCTTATGACAAAGAAATGCAAAGGAGGTTTAATGTTTTACAGTTTAAACATGAACTTTATTGTATAACCAATCACCAACAAAAGTACGTCACGCTTTCGTTACGTCATCTTCACTCGGATTGGAAGTCTCCATTTTGCATCGCTCTTCATTTGCATGTAATAGATTTCTCGTCTATTTTGGCCCTGCCCAGCTGGCAGCATTACTTGTCACTGTAAAATGCAACCCAATTGAAAATGAATGGCAGCCAGTCACTTTGTCTCTGTCTCTTGCAACAAATGTGACCAAGGAGTGATGGGGGTCCCAACCACGCTTGACAGCACTACAAAGAATGCTGTCACCCTCTGCAAGACAAACTACACAGTGACACTATTTCCAACAGCCAAAGTGTTTTCCTGCATTGTTTATTCAGTAAAATAAGTTTTCATAACGGTAAAATTATCATCCATTCATTACCATCCCAACTCAAAAACATCAATTCACTCCCCCATTTCAAATCACAACTCAAAACACACCTGTTTATGACTGCTTACTCCATCTGATGCCTAGCCTATTGCTCTGTCTGTTCTAGTGATTCTATTGACTTTTATTGTTGTTTCTTTTTCAGGGACTTTGTGTATTACTGCACTGTGTCCTTAAATGCTGAGAAAGGCGCCTTCGAATAAAATGAATTATTATATAGCTACGTTGTTACGCGCATTGTAATTGGCTGATTTCTGCTCTGATATTTTCCGATATCAAACCGCGTATCAGATTCGTTACCAATCAGAAAGGTAAAAACACAATTAGAAAACCAAGCCGGACATGAACATACTTCATAAACAACTCATTGTGCTCGTGTGTGCTAAACATAATTGATTCACAGCAGAGGGAAACACTTTTCCTACAATCAGTCATTGCTTTCCTCTTATGAAGCACCTCCCTTGTATTTTCTGCTGCGCATCATTTATTTTTAGTATGCGCAAGCACCATGAGTACCAGTTATGTGCATGCCTGTCCATAAATATCTAAACAGCATCGGGATAAAAAACAGATTGAAAGCTTACCAGCTAACAACTGGACCGTCTGTTAGCAGGTTCTTCATGGAGGTAAAGAAAGCAAGGTCTGACTACGAGCCGTCAAAAGCTTTCATATTCAGGCGAAACTGCAAATTCATGTATATGTGTGTGTGTGTATAATAGCCATATAATAAACAAAGTATTAACCGAGTAAGTGAGGTTAATAATTCGTTTTACCACCACAAAGTTTATGAATATGCATACAACCTCTGGCTGTGTGAACAGCATTATGTTCTACAGTTTACGATTAATAAACAGATAAATAAAAATGTTTGCTGGGTTTATGCTTCTTGAACACATAGACAACAGTATCTTGCAGTACCTTGGTTAGGAGAAATGTTAAAAACTTGGTAATGTTAAATAAATTGCTGCTGCTGTTATTAAACTGAAAATCTCTGGATGTGCACAAATGAAATCATTGTTAGTAGTAACTGACTCAAGTTCCACTGGATACATAAAGCTGACAAGGGAAAGATAAAAAGAAAAGACTTGCGGCTCTGAGTGAACACAACAAACACGTGAAGGACACAAACATGACTGACATTTCATAAGACTGACAAAACAAGTGTAAACACGCAGTCAGCAAACAGACACTAAGACGGTGACGACTGCTCACAGTATAAGGAGGTCCTTGTTCATGTCAGCAGTGAGGAGAGAAGAGGAGAGGACTTCTTTTTCTGCAGCTGCAGCTCCTCATCAGACGAATTTACAAAAAAAAAAAAAATCTCCTCTCAAAGATCAGCCGGCGGCCATCTTCACCGGATCATGTGACCAACCCCGGAAAAGATCTGCATTTCAAAATAAAATACATGATTCTGATTGCACATTAATTGCCAAAATGAATGTTTCTTTTTGGACTCTAGGGCTTTTATTTATTTATTTATTTATTTTAATCCAGAGGACCAGAATGCAAATAAAATGTGTGCTATCCCCAGTAATGGCAGTTTTGTGTATTTTATGTGCATCTATTTTTAATTGCTAAAATAAATAAATTATAATTAAAATTTATACACTACAATTTAATGCAATGACATTATCATTATCAGCAGTACTGACATTGTCAGAGTAAGAAAATGTATTTTTACTTATGATACATGCATTGAAAAAATAAGTTAATTCATTCATCCATTCATTCCATATTTGTTAACACTTATTCATGGACGGTATTTTCAATCAGCTATGCAGTCTTTCAGGGTCCAATCATAAAAAACGAAAATGGTTTCATGGCTAATGAAACCATCTGTCATCGCTGCCAGAATCACAGAGAAATGATCTCAGCTGCAACTTGTCTCATGCATGTCCTGCAGCAGAGAATGCATTTGGAATAATCTCAAAGGTAATTATTTATAATATATATATAGGGTGTCCCAAAAAAAATACATTTAAAACACTCGGTTTGACCCTTAAATGCTACAGACTTAATCACTTATGTTTCTTTTTTACTTGCAGAGACCCTGAAGTTTATGTTGATGCCAAGCAAGACTCAGGAAAATGCCAAGATTAACCATACTACAGGAACAAAAATTATTGAGTTTTGGCACCAGACCAAGAGTGTCAAACAGGTGCAGCAACTTTATGCTAGACTGGCAAAATGCAGGGCCAATATTGACAGTGGTATGAAAAACTTCAACCGTTCAGCTTTCTATTCAGCCATAAATTTATTTCCTAGACATATGCTTTGACCATTGTCTTTGCTGATAAAATGTTGCATATTATATATATATACAGTGAGGAAAATATGTATTTGAACACCCTATGATTTTGCAAGTTCTCCCACTTAGAAATCATGGAATAAGTATTTGATCACCTACCAACCAGCAAGAATTCTGGCTCTCACAGACCTGTTAATTTTTCTTTAAGAAGCCCTCTTATTCTGCACTCTTTACTTGTATTAATTGCACCTGTTTGAACTTGTTCCCTGTATAAAAGACACCTGTTCACACACTCAGTCAATCACACTCCAACCTGTCCACCATAAGCAAGACCAAAGAGCTGTCTAAGGACACCAGGGACAAAACTGTAGACCTGCACAAGGCTGGGATGGACTACAGGACAACAGGCAAGCAGCTTGGTAGAAGACAACAACTGTTATGATTATTTATTAGAAAGTGGAAGAAACACAAGATGACTGTCAATCTCCCTCGGTCTGGGATTCCATGCAAGATCTAACTTTGTGGGGTAAGGATGATTCTGAGAAAGCTCAGAACTACACAGGAGGATCTGGTCAATGACCTGAAGAGAGCTGGGACCACAATCACAAAGATTACATTAGTAACACATGATGCTGTCATGGTTTAAAATCCTGCAGGGCAGCAAGGTCCACCTGCTCAAGCCAGCACATCTCCAGGCCCGTTTGAAGTTCACCACTGACCATCTGGATAATCCAGAGGAGGCATGGGAAAAGGTCATGTGGTCAGATGAGACCAGAATAGAGCTTTTTGGAATCAACTCCACTTACCATTTTTAGAGGATGAGAACAACCGCAAGAAAACCATCCCAACCGTGAAGCATGGGAGTGGAAACATCATACTCTGAGGGTGCTCTTCTGCAAAGGTGACAGGATGACTGCACCGTATTGAAGGGAGGATGGATGGGGTCATGTATTGTGAGATTTTGGCAAACAACCTCCTTCCCTCAGTAAGAGCATTGAAGATGGGTCATGGCTGGGTCTTCCAGCATGACAATGACCCCAAACACACAGCCAGGGCAACTAAGGAGGGGCTCCGTAAGAAGCATTTCAAGGTCCTGGAGTGGCCTGGCCAGTCTCCAGACCTGAACTCAATAGAAAATCTTTGGAGGGAGCTGAAACTCCAAACCTGAAAAATTTGGAGAAGATCTGTATGGAGGAGTGGACCAAAATCCCTGTTGCAGTGTGTGCAAACCTGGTGAAAAACTACAGGAAACGTTTGACCTCTGTAATTGCAAACAAAGGCTACTGTACCAAATAGTAACATTGATTTTCACAGGTGTTCAAATACTTATTTGCAGCAGTAACATACAAATAAATTATTTAAAAATCATACATTGTGATTTCTGGATTTTTTTTTTTTTTTTTTTTTTTTAGATTATGTCTCTCACAGTGGACATGCACCTAAGATGAAAATTTCAGACCCGTCCATGATTTCTAAGTGGGAGAACTTGCAAAATGGCAGAGTGTTCAAATACTTATTTTCCCTCACTATATACACTCAACAAAAATATAAACGCAACACTTTTGGTTTTGCTCCCATTTTGTATGAGATGAACTCAAAGATCTAAAACTTTTTCCACATACACAATATCACCATTTCCCTCAAATATTGTTCACAAACCAGTCTAAATCTGTGATAATGAGCACTTCTCCTTTGCTGAGATAATCCATCCGACCTCACAGGTGTGCCATATCAAGATGCTGATTAGACACCATGATTAGTGCACAGGTGTGCCTTAGACTGTCCACAATAAAAGGCCACTCTGAAAGGTGCAGTTTTGTGTTATTGGGGGGGGGGGGGGGGGGATACCAGTCAGTATCTGGTGTGACCACCATTTGCCTCATGCAGTGCAACACATCTCCTTCACATAGAGTTGATCAGGTTGTCAACTGTGGCCTGTGGAATGTTGGTCCACTCCTCTTGAATGGCTGTGCGAAGTTGCTGGTACACGCTGTCGTATACGCCAGTCCAGAGCATTCCAAACATGCTCAATGGGTGACATGTCCGGTAAGTATGCCGGCCATGCAAGAACTGGGACATTTTCAGCTTCCAAGAATTGTGTACAGATCCTTGCAACATGGGGCCGTGTATTATCCCGCTGCAACATGAGGTGATGTTCTTGGATGTATGGCACAACAATGGGCCTCAGGATCTCGTCACGGTATCTCTGTGCATTCAAAATGCCATCAATAAAATGCAACTGTGTTCTTCGTCCATAACAGACGCCTGCCCATACCATAACCCCACCACCACCATGGGCCACTCGATCCACAACATTGACATCAGAAAACCGCTCACCCACATGACGCCACACACGCTGTCTGCCATCTGCCCTGAACAGTGTGAACCGGGATTCATCCATGAAGAGAACACCTCTCCAACGTACCAAATGCCAGTGAATGTGAGCATTTGCCAACTCAAGTCGGTTACGACGACGAACTGGAGTCAGGTCGAGACCCCGATGAGGACGACGAGCATGCAGATGAGCTTCCCTGAGACGGTTTCTGACAGTTTGTGCAGAAATTCTTTGGTTATGCAAACCGATTGTTTCAGCAGCTGTCCGAGTGGCTGGTCTCAGATGATCTTGGAGGTGAACATGCTAGATGTGGAGGTCCTGGGCTGGTGTGGTTACACGTGGTCTGCGGTTGTGAGGCCGGTTGGATGTACTGCCAAATTCTCTGAAACGCCTTTGGAGACGGCTTATGGTAGAGAAATGAACATTCAATACACGAGCAACAGCTCTGGTTGACATTCCTGCTGTCAGCATGCCAATTGCACGCTCCCTCAAATCTTGCGACATCTGTGGCATTGTGCTGTGTGATAAAACTGCACCTTTCAGAGTGGCCTTTTATTGTGGGCAGTCTAAGGCACACCTGTGCACTAATCATGGTGTCTAATCAGCATCTTGATATGGCACACCTGTGAGGTGGGATGGATTATCTCAGCAAAGGAGAAGTGCTCACTATCACAGATTTAGACTGGTTTGTGAACAATATTTGATGGAAATGGTGATATTGTGTATGTGGAAAAAGTTTTAGATCTTTGAGATCATCTCATACAAAATGGGAGCAAAACCAAAAGTGTTGCATTTATATTTTTGTTGAATATATATATATATATATATATATATATATATATATATATATATATTTAATTTGATTTTAAAAAGACAGTGAATAAAGACATTAAAATCAGTCCAGTTTTCACTCATGGTACCAACATGAGACTTAACTTGCTCATGGTAAGAGCAACATTACACTTAACTAAACTGACAAAACCAACTGAACTACAAAAGCACAATAAATCAATAGCACTAACAACACTGTTAAACTAACATGAACCACAATAACAACATTTAAAACCTCAAAACCCCAAACTCCCATGGTGCATTGCAGCACAATGTCCATTGTTTACTGGATAGCTAAAATTGCTAATTTCTCCAAAAATATTTAGGTCTGTTTCCCATGTTCCACCCCTGCGTTCACACCTGCTGTCTTCCTGTTTCAGCGTACACTCCGTGTGTGTGGGTGGGTGCGTGTGTGTGTGTGTGTGAAGTGGTCTACGGGTACACCTGTTCTCCTGTCTATGTGTGTGTTCCATTTTTGTTGGAACAAGTCACTACTCTGGTTTTATGTTTTACTCACTGTTTTGAAGAAAATAAACTCACTGTTTGGAAGAAAACAAACTGTTCTTTAATAGTTTTGATCAATAGTAGCATCTGTGTATATACTGTACTCAACAAAAATATAAACGCAACACTTTTGGTTTTGCTCCCATTTTGTATGAGATGAACTCAAAGATCTAAAACTTTTTCCACATACACTATCACCATTTCCCTCAAATATTGTTCACAAACCAGTCTAAATCTGTGATAGTGAGCACTTCTCCTTTGCTGAGATAATCCATCCCACCTCATAGGTGTGCCATATCAAGATACTGATTAGACACCATGATTAGTGCACAGGTGTGCCTTAGACTGCCCACAATAAAAGGCCACTCTGAAAGGTGCAGTTTTATCACACAGCACAATGCCACAGATGTCGCAAGATTTGAGGGAGCGTGCAATTGGCATGCTGACAGCAGGAATGTCAACCAGAGCTGTTGCTCGTGTATTGAATGTTCATGTCTCTACCATAAGCCGTCTCCAAAGGCGTTTCAGAGAATTTGGCAGTACATCCAACCAGCCTCACAACCGCAGACCACGTGTAACCACACCAGCCCAGGACCTCCACATCCAGCATGTTCACCTCCAAGATCTTGTGAGACCAGCCACTCGGACAGCTGCTGAAACAATCGGTTTGCATAACCAAAGAATTTCTGCACAAACTGTCAGAAACCGTCTCAGGGAAGCTCATCTGCATGCTAGTCGTCCTCATCGGGGTCTCGACCTGACTCCAGTTCGTCGTCGTAACCGACTTGAGTGGGCAAATGCTCACATTCACTGGCGTTTGGCACGTTGGAGAGGTGTTCTCTTCAACTTTATGCGAAGGAGATGTGCTGCACTGCATGAGGCAAATGGTGGTCACACCAGATACTGACTGGTATCCCCCCCCAATAAAACAAAACTGCACCTTTCAGAGTGGCCTTTTATTGTGGGCAGTCTAAGGCACACCTGTGCACTAATCATGGTGTCTAATCAGCATCTTGATATGGCACACCTGTGAGGTGGGATGGATTATCTCAGCAAAGGAGAAGTGCTCACTATCACAGATTTAGACTGGTTTGTGAACAATATTAGAGGGAAATGGTGATATTGTGTATGTGGAAAAAGTTTTAGATCTTTGAGTTCATCTCATACAAAATGGGAGCAAAACCAAAAGTGTTGCATTTATATTTTTGTTGAGTGTACGTATATATAGTTGAGTACCCCACTCTCTTGTACATGCACAAAAAGATGAATGCACAAAGATATCTGATAAAGAATATATTTTACTGCACAAATGTACAACATACTGCTTTTTCACTCAATTAGCAGCTAAAATAAAAAGGACAGCAAATGAAATCATGATAAAGTGACAAAAATCATATGTGGCTTGAGCTTTAAGCTGGGCCTAATGGTCAAAACACTTCAGTCTGCATTGACAATTACATTTAACTTTTTTGCCCTCATGTGTATAGAAAGCCATTAAAAGTCAAAGCCAGTATAGAACATTGAATCAGGCTATCTCAAGGCTGCAAACAGTTATTCATTTACTGAAAAAAGACACTTTATACTTCAATATGAAGCTGACTTGTCGGCAATCAACGCTTAATGATCAGTGAAACAGCACGTACCAGAAAAATGTGAAGTACAATTCGGTTCAGTATACTCAGTGCCAGTTTTGTTATTTACATGAGGATACGGATACATAACATATTTACAGTATATTGTATTTTAGAGGGAAAGAGTTGACCTTTTGACTTAAAACGTGATGGTTTCCCTCTAGGTATGACCACTTAATGACACCCGTTTGTTTCTATGGACAAGAAACAATATCCGTATTGTTTCAAATCTTTAAATGGGAACCAGACTTGGCTGGGAAAGTAATTTGCAATGGACTCGCATTCTAAGCTGGGAAGTCTCAGACTTCACTTCATGATATGAAAATCAAAGTTATGCAAAGTCCCGATGGACCACAATGGCCTCAAAGAAAAACATTTTGAAATGAGAAAGGCACTCACAAATAATAAATGAGTGCAATTGTAAGAATATTTTCATGACTTGAGAGACGAAACATACCATTCAACTCATTTGAGGCCTCAAATGGTACATTCTGTCTTTTAGTGAAGGAACATATTCTTTCCATTGCACAAATGGAAAATATTCATTATTTATTTTGTATGACACCAAAATAGATCTTCACCATTTTATTTATTTCACCGATTTCACCGACTCAGCAGTTCAGTGCAGCTAGCAGGGAGGAGATTTGCAGTGTATGGAAGCAAGTGTCTGCTTTCTCAAATCCAGTGAAAAATTATGAGAAAGTTGTCCAGTTCTTTATCTGACAGCACTTTAACAGCTGCTAAAGATGTTCCCACAAACATTGCAGCTGCGGGACATTTTTTTTTTTGAAAAGCTAATGGAGCTGTGTAACAGAATGAAATGTATAGGACAAAAATGCACAGAAAAGTCCAAAAATGCATGCTTCTGACATCACCCATAAAATGGGACAAATAATGAATGTTGCGCAAAATACAATCCACCATTCAAATGGAAGATCTATTTAGGTGTATGTATATGTGTGTGTGTGTGTATGTGTGTATGTATATGTGTGTGTGTGTGTGTATATATATATATATATATATATATATAAAAATCTTAAAAACTTAACTTACCCTGTCAGAGTAAAAAGAAGCTAAACAAAAAGGTGCATTTTGTCTGTGCAGTGTTCTCACTGCCTGAAATTAAATTCATATGTAAATGAATATACAAAGGAAGTGTCAGATTTTACAAAAACTGGAAAATATGTATCTGTATTTGAAACAGTTCCAAATATGAATGTGGTCAGAGCGTCCGCCTCCCATGCTGGAGATCGTGCATTTGTGCCGTCTCAGTGAAAGAGTCTGGGCTTTTGCATGTCTTAAAGTTGTGGCTCATATTGTCCCTCTGTAGCGGTGTAGAAGTCATCCAGGACACACTGCATATAATCAAACGTGGGCCTGTTTTCAGGTTTGTCCTTCCAGCAGCACAGCATGATTTCGTAGAGCTCAGCAGAACAACCTTCGGGCTGGGGCATCCGGTAGCCGCGCTGCACAGAAGTCATCACCTCTGTTTTCGTCATACCTGAAGAACGTGCATGAATGTGTGAGTGCAGAAATACTGAATGTAAAACTAATAAATACATATGCAGACTAAAACAAAAGTGCATGTTCAAACAACTGACCATATTTATCTAATTTTAGATAATTAAAGTGAATCATGTAGCACAAGGGAGATGTCACATGATTGACATGCAATATGGGCTGGAATAGCTTGGGTTCATACTTTTGGTCATGAAACAGAATTACAAGTATATTTAAGAATGGTGAGGTGGCCAGGGGTTATAAAGTGATACAGACCTGAAGGATTTCCTTTGATACAAATGAACTAATAATAAATGGTTTAAATGATTTGCACATCATCACATTCTGTTTTTGGTCATATTTTACACAGTCTTTCAACTTGGACAAAGTCCAGTTAATGTTCACCTGGGTAAGGAATTTTTCCAAAGGTGATGATTTCATAGAGCAGAACTCCAAAAGACCACATGTCCGACTTGATTGAGAAGGAGCCATAGTTAATAGCCTCTGGAGCCGTCCATTTAATGGGGAATTTAGCTCCTAAGAAACACACACAGACAAAAATCATGTCACTTTTCCCATAAACCTTGATTTCAATGACATGACACAAAATGCAACAATAAATAAAATTTATAAAAATAAGTTAATCATGCAAATATTTCATTCTCTTACAAATGCCCCATATATTGCACTCATACGTTAATATTAGCATGTGTGACGACCAGCACGAGTCGCTGTGCACGTGGTAGTCAACAGGCCTCATTCTGCCGACAGCCAAAGGATACTATGGGCACACCTGGGTTTTGGCCCCCTGGTCAGAGTGTCTGCCTCCCATGCTGGAGATCGTGACAACTGGCCAGTCTCCACCTCTTGAAAGTAGTCATTGCAGCAAGTGAAACATGGGTTTGGCCACTGGGGGTCTCAACACTGAGGCACCCATGTGCTGGATCATGTACAGAGAAATGTGCCACATGTTCAAAATGTTGTAGCTGATCTTGCTTTAAACAAAAAGCCATTCCAGTGGTACCCAAGGGTCATCCAACGCAAAAGCCAAACCAAAGACCTCTAATCATCATGTTATGTAATTGGTTAGCCTCAACGTTTCACAACCATACAGCAAGACAGAAAGCACACAAATCCTAAAGACTTTTCATTCTTCAGTAAAGATTTCAGCATCGCCAAGGAGCCAGAGACATGAACATTACTGCCAAGATAAGTAAAAGTCCGATACACTTCTGATGGCCAAGTCCAGTAAGTTATTGGAAGCCTTGGATCTTAATATTGATCCAGGACTCGGCCGTCCCAGCATTGATGCAGCCTCCAAATGGCTCTACAGACATCATGGTGCCACTACGGCTGCTTGGCAACCTTCCAGATGTCTCTGCCCTGTTGTGGCTGGCCAGCCACTCACCTGCCATTCCTCTTCTTGGAATTGAATCTGTGTCAAACATGTACTCTCTCAGCGTGTCCCTTCTTGTTTTGGTGGATTCAGATAAGTTTATATGACTTGTTGGGTTGCTGTTTTCTGAATGTAAAAGAGGAAATAGCTTGTTTGTGGCTTGAATCCCTTTTAAGAGATAGGTAGATATTGATTTGCTCACCGACTATTGGCAAACAGTTGATGTTTTGACTCTGTTTCTTCACAGAGGCTTCTAGCTGATTTGGGGCTTGTCTCATTGCACTTGCTCATTAAGCTGTGGAAAATACATGTGCAAATCTGGTGCTGTGCACAAAAGGGTTGGTTTTACCGTGTTCACTATGTTTGGGCATTTTGTCCTGGAGGGTTGCAAGCACACAGAGCTGTGCTATCAGTGGGCACAATTGAAAGCATTACTTCCTCATTTAAAATGTGAATTAACTACAAATCATGGAGATTGAAGCCTGCTGCAAGGTTCAAGTTAATTCAATTTATTTCATTTATATAGCACCAAATCACAACAAAGCTGCCTCAAGGCGCTTCACACAAGTACGGTCTAAACCTACCAACATCTTAGAGCAATTTCATTTCATTTGTTGGTGTGATAACAACTCTTTGGATTTAAACGTGTCCAAAACTAAAGAAATGATCATTGACTTCAGCTGTAACAGGGATGTGGCCAAGGAGTGTATCATACACAGTGGAAAAAGTGGAACTTGTCACAACATATAAGTATTTGAATACTATTTTTGATGACAAACTGAAGTTTGATGTGAACGTGGACGCTATTGTGAAACAAGGACAGCAGAGAATTTATCTTCTCCGTAAAATGAATTCTTTTTCTGTCAGGCCTGTCATCCTTTGTTGTTTTATTGAGTCTTTTGTGTTTTTCATTTATCTGCTGGTTTTACAGCCTCTCAGTGAAACCAGCAGAGAGAAAAAGAATTGAAGTCAATTGATCAGCCGCTGTAATCTGAGATCAAGAGTGCTCTGGAGTAGGATTTCATCCAGGATGTCTCTGTACATTGCTCTGTACAGTGCATTCATCTTTCCATCAATGGTCAGCTGTGGGAGAGCCCTGGCCTGTGTTACCAGAGAGGGAGAACCCTGATTTTTATTTCCCCTTTTCTACAGTGGCTGTAACATGACACCTATGTAGTAAAGACCCAAGATGGAGTCTACTGTATTTGTTCACCCTGCTGCTTTGCACAGGGTGTACAACAGTGTAATATTAATATGACAATGTTAATATTAACAGCAACAGTTCACCATCAGTGAACTGTTGCAGTTCACTGATGTACAGGCAGATAGCACGTACACTGTGAAGCTGCTTATGTCAGGCACATCTGTCTGACTTTTGTGCAGCTCAAGACAAAGCTGGACTTTAGATTTGGTATTTGCTGGCCTAAGCACAAACATTTTTTCTGGTGACAGAAGATATGAATGTGCTAGCTTTGTGCCAGAACATACCTTATTTTAATACAAACACACCCAAAAGGGCCCAAGCGGTCTGGTTATTCAGAGGTGCTGCATGTGAAAATGATGACTGTGTGGGATGGAAATCAGCAACGGCATTTGCGTGTTCAAAACTAATACTGTTCCGCTTCTTGTTTTCATAGAAGAATTCCTTGAATGACAGCCCTAGTTGTCATGAACATCCTCTTACCCAGGATAAAGACACATACCTTCTCTGGCAGTGTACTCGCTGTCCTCTATTATCCTTGCCAGTCCAAAATCAGCTATTTTGCAGAGCAGACTCTCAGAAACCAAAACATTGGCTGCCCTCAGGTCTCGATGAATGTAGTTCTTCTTTTCAATGTATGCCATGCCCTCTGCTATCTGCAACGGGAAAACAAACAAACAACAACAAAATGGATATCTGTTAACAAGCTCAAAAACATCACCCGCTCTTCCACACAAACTGCTTGCATGTACAGTATTATTTATCAGTGGTAGTCAATCTTGTGTATAGAATTATCTGAATTATAAAACTGGCCACCTCTGTATTGAAAAGTCTAACAGACATGTATACCCTGCGTCCAGAAAGTATTCACAGCGCTTCACTTTTTCCACATTTTAGATTACAGCCTTATTCCAAAATGGAGTCAATTTTTTTCCCTCAAAATTCTACTCACAACACCCCATAATGACAACATGAAAAGATTTTTGTGAATTTTTGGCAAATTTATTAAAAAAAAAATAAAAAAAACCCTAACAAATCACATGCACATAAGTATTCACACCCTTTGCTTAGTACTTTGTTGATGCAATTACAGCCTCAAGTCTTCTTGAATATGATGCCACAAGCTTGGTGCACCTATCTTTGGCCAATTTCTCTTTGCAGCACCTCTCAAGTTCTATCAGGTTGGATGGGGAGTGTCGGTGCACAGCCATTTTCAGATCTCTCCAAAGGTGTTCAATCAGATTCAGGTCTGGGCTCTGGCTGGGCCACTCAAGGATATTCACAGAGTTGTCCCGAAGCCACTCCTTTGATATCTTGGCTGTGTGCTTAAGGTCATTGTCCTGCTGAAAGATATCTTGACCCTCTTTTTTCTTCCCTGTTGATTTACTGCTGGTGAATTAATGCCTCAGGTGCAGTTATTTCCGGCCAACTGATTCTGCTCGTTTTCTCTCTGTCCGTAGCACTGATAACACCAATGACTGATCCGGGCCCTGCACCCCAGGGCGCCGGACTGACCCTGAGATGCCCACCTGTTGCACCACTGACTGGAGGTCCTCCACTGCAGCCTACAGGTGCTGGACATGGATGCCTATGTATTAGAGACCCAAGATGGACTCTACTGTACTTTCAATTAAGGACTCTGTTTTTATTGCTTTTCTCTTTGTAAAGAAACTCTTGTACAATCTGAAAAACCTTGTAACTGTTAGAATGGCCTAAGCCAGAGGTCTCAAACCGGTTCCAGAAAGGGCGGAGAGGGTGCAGGTTTTCTGTGCAACCACCCACTCCAGCAGGTGATTTCACTGATTAACATCACTTTGAGCAGGTGAAATCAGTTAATCAAAGGATTCAAAGGAATTTTATTGTCATATGCACAGAAGAACATGTTCCCTGCACAATGAAATGTGTCTACTGCATTTAACCCATCCTAATTGCCAGTAGGAGCAGAAGTCGCCATTAGGCGCCCGGGGACCAGCTCCAGATGTACATCCCTGCCTTGGTCAACAGCAGGGCTGAGCAAACCAACACCGACCCATAACAAACAACACACACACAACACACAACACATAGGCCGGCCCGGTACATAAACATATATATGAAAAGCAAAACACGAGGGAAAAGGAGAAAAAAAAAACCCTCATAGCCGTTGCATTACACAGCAGCAATGAGGAAAAAAATCCCCATCAGCACAGAAAAACAAAAATCACACAGACAAAAACAAGGACACAGGACGACAACCGAGATTTGAAAAGCTCCAGTTTATCAGAACACTCCGGAGGCAGCCTGTTTGGCGCCGTCAACGGCCTTGTCCGACAATCCTGGAGGGGGAGGGGCAGCCCTGAGCAGTCCTGAGCACAGTCAACGTCAGAGCTGGAGAAGCTGAGGGGAGGGGGGAACACCAGGGAGCGAGGCTTAAGTGTTGATCTTCTGAGGAGGTTTTATCACAGCGACCTTGAAGTGCAGCTGTATTTGGGGAAGCCAAATGAATAGCCAGATTAGCAGACGCCTGAAAGATTCCACAGTTCTGAGAACAGAGTGGCTCTCAATGCATCTGAATGTAGAATGTGGTCTTCACAGACAGTCAGAGCGGGTTTCCAGGGCTGCGATTCTATTCGAGATGTTTTCCAATGCTGCGCAGCCACTGCCTTCCCAATCGAATCAATCATGTAGGGCAGCCTGGAAGGACCAATCAAAGCTGCTTCCACTTTCTTGATTTTCCGGTAAAACAGCATAGTGCCCGCTCCACACAGCAGAAAGCCGGTCACCACCAAGCCAAATATGTACACATCTTCGACGTCCTCCACAGAAAGCATGTAAAGGCACATGACCTGCCATCTCCTCCACGAGTCCATCATGTAACCCATCACATGCGTCCCCGCAGGACAGGTCGGGTCCTCTGCCCCCGAATGTCTTGTAGAAAAAATAGTGTCAATTGCGTTCAGAGACCACTTTAACAGATCCATTTTTGTCGTTTTCCAGAAGAGCAAAGCTGCAGCCTCACAGACAACACACCACAGAAGCAGGAAAGGTAAGGAGGAAGGGAGAAGAGAAAAGTGCGTCCGTCTCGGCCGAGTGTAAGCTGGCAAAAAAAAAAAAAAAAAAAAAAAGTCAGTGAAATCACCTGCTGGAGTGGGTGGTTGCACAGAAAACCTGCACCCTCTCGGCCCTTTCTGGAACCGGTTTGAGACATCTGGCCTAAGCAGTGGGTCACCTCTCTGGTTCTGGTCTGCTTGAGGTTTCCTCCTCGTTATCACCAGAGGGACTTTTTCCTTACCACTGTTGCCTGTGTGCTTGCTCAGGAGAGTTGGTAAGGTTAGATCTTTGTTGTGATTTGGCGCCATACAAAGAAAAAAAGAATTGAATTCAATTGATCAGTTGCTGTAATCTGAGATCAAGAGCGCTTTGGAGTAGGATTTCATCCAGGATGTTTCTGTACATTGCTCTGTACAGTGCATTCATCTTTCCCTCAATGGTCAGCTGTGGGAGTGTGTAGGAGACCTGGCCTGTGTTACCTTTCCTGTATGTCTCTCCCAATTCCTCTATATTTCATGTCTCTCTTACTGTCTAAAATAAAAACAAACAAAAAAATGTCCTTATGGGAACCTTTTCTGTCTGAGTATCCCTTGCTCTTACTATATTGTCACAAGAAGTGATCAGTGATCGTGCATCAGTTTGCAAGTACTTGTGATTACAAATACCTTGCCATACTTTTGGTATTTGATTTTGTCATTTAACATGTAAATACTTAAAATGGCCAAAACCCCTCCTAGAACTCTACACCTGTTGCAACATCTTTGCCATGTAGATGATTACCTGCAACAAGCAGATAGTGGTTGTTTACGGAATATTTGATCAACAATAAACATTTGCTTTTTGTTGCATGTGTGAGATGGACAAAAGAAACATGAACAGCAATGTGAGCACTGGACCAGGTCAGTGAACTGTTCTCACAGAACAAAACTTGAAACTTTTAGTTTTGGTTATTGTTCCTCATTTCAGCACACCAATGGAAGAAGTGACTTCATATCTGTTGTGTAACCATATGTAGAGTCCCGTGGAAAAGCAGCGTCAGCTTGTTATCTGACATGCTACTTTGTCAATGTTTATAGGCCCCCGGGCCCAAATTCTAAGAATTTTGTGAGTTTATCTCTGAGCTACCAACATGTGCTGGTAACATTCTGATTGTTGGTGATTTCATTATGCATGTGAATAAGCCCTCCGATCCCCTTGGCAATTATGGACATTATAGACATGCTAGGATTTCAGTTCTTGCTCATGGTATTACGGTTTTAAACATTGACATCGTTTCCCTTACGTCAGTGGTTTCACATCACTCGCTCATTAAGGTTACAGTTTCACTACCCTGTCCACTGGGACGAGGTGCCCATTTACATTCTCAGTCATATCAACTCGTCAATCACAAATGAACTTGAAACCGGACTGCCTGAATACTTAATGTCATTTTCTGGAGATGATCAGTCAGTAGAACAGATGAAATTCAACGCTCACGAACCTTTTGGACACGATTGCTCCACCTACTATAAAATCAGCCTCCTGAAGACATGCTTGCCATGATCCAATGATCATTTTTGTGGCCCAAATCTAGAAATCTTGAGCTCAAATAGCATAGTTCAAAGCTAGAAGTCTTCCACCTCACATGGTGTAATGTTCTGGACTTTAAGCACATGCTCCTTGCTACAAAATGGACCTACTACTCTGATTTGATGAACAAAAACAAACAGAACTGCTTTCACAAAATGCTTTTGTGACACTGTAGCCACACTTATTCAAGGACAACCACTTGTAAGCTGCTCTCCATTTACTGCTCAGGATTTCTTAGATTAATTTGAAGAGAAAATAGATTACATTAGGTCAAATATATCCCAGCATGCCTTAGTTCCACCATTGCATCTTCCTACTGATAGGATGCTGAGACTTACGGAATTTGATACTATTCTGTAGGGTATGCTGACAAAACGTGTAATTTCCGCTAAAAGCACAACCTGTTTCTTTGACCTGTTCCGTCCCATTAAAAAAAAGTTAATCATTCCCGCTCACATGCCAAAATCAGCCTGCATCAATTTTTCTTTTATTTTTTATTTTGGCGAATTTCATTGACGGCAGTACAGCTGGTGCAAGAACCGCACATCCGCTAGGTGGTGATTGTGCTTTGGCCAAAGACGGTCACTGACAACCACAGTCAGTTGTTCCATGTCACTCAGACACAGTATGCATGATGGCACACTACTAGCATGCAGTACACTGACTGCATTCAACATGGAAACAAGATTTATTTAAAAAATAGCTGATATTTTCAGTTCCTCACTTGGCATGCAGGTGCTGTGTTGTTTTTCAGGTTTGAAATGATGTGTATGTACCTGCTTCTAAAATAAAAAAAAAAAGCCACCCACCCTCACCACTTTTTCTGATGTCAAAGATGATAAACTAATGTTTTGTTTTGTTTTTGTTTTTAATGGGGCCTTACAGACTAACCTGTTTAAGGAGCCATGGCCCACACTTGGGCATTCTGTTAGAAAATTTTAACCCATCATTAACCTCTGTGTTCTGTTCCTAAATGTTTTAAATCTGCAGTGATTAAACCAATTCTGAAATCAAACCTTGGTTCTGGGTTACTTGAACACTATAGACCGATATCTAACCTATCTTTTGCTCTAATGTCCTCTCAAAAGTAGTTTCACAACAGTTTGTGAATCATCCTACAGAGAATAACCTTTTTGACTGACTATAGTCTGCATTTAGAATGGACCATTCCACGGAAACAGTACTTACTAAAGTGGTAAACAACATTCTGCTTGCAATGGACGTGTACCCCACTACGTTATTATCACTGTAAATGTCCTGGAGTGGTTTATATCCTACTTAACCAGCCACTTTCATTGTTCATTACAAAAACGCCACTTCAAATCTTGTTCCTATGAAATACAGGATTTCACAAGGGTCTGTCTTAGGCCCCCTTGGGATGATATGCAACCCCAATTCCAATGAAGTTGGGATGTTGTGTAAAATGTAAATAAAAACAGAATACAATGATGTGCAAATCCTCTTCAACCTATATTAAATTGAATACACCACAAAGACAAGATATTTAATGTTCAAACTGATAAACATTGTTGCTTTTGTGCAAATATTTGCTCATTTTGAAATGGATGCCTGCAACACGTTTCAAAAATGTTGGGACAGGGCAACAAAAGATTGGAAAAGTTGATGAATGCTCAAAGAACACCTAATTGGAAACAGGTGAGTATCATGATTTGGTATAAAAGGAGCATCCCCAAAAGGCTCAGCCGTTCACAAGCAAAGATTGGGTGAGGATCACCACTTTGTGAACTACTGTGTGAAAAAAAATAGTCCAACAGTTTAAGAACAATGTTTCTCATCATCGAATTGCAAGGAATTTAGGGATTCCATCATCTACAGTCCATAATATAATCAGAAGATTCAGAGAATCTGGAGAACTTTCTATATGTAAGCAGCAAGGCCGAAAACCAACATTGAATGCCCGTGACCTTTGATCTCGCAGGCGGCACCGCATTAAAAACCAACATCATTGTGTAAAGGATCTTACCGCGTGAGATCAGGAACACTTCAGAAAACCATTGTCAGTTAACACTGTTCATCGCTACATCTACCAGTGCAAGTTAAAACTCTGCCGTGCAAAGCGAAAGCCATACATCAACAACACCCAGAAACACGTGGAAAAGTGTGCTGTGGTCTGATGAGTCCACATTTCAAATTGTTTTTGGAAATCATGGACGTCGTGTCCTCTGGACAAAAGAGGAAAAAGACCATCCTGACTGTTACCAGCGTAAAGTTCAAAAGTCAGCATCTGTGATGGTATAGCGGTGTGTTAGTGCCCATGGCATGGGCAACTCACATCTGTGTTGGAACCATCAATGCTGAAAGGTTAATCCAGGTTTTGGAGCAACACATGCTGCCATCCAAGCATTGTCTTTTTCAGAGACGTCCCTGCTTATTTCAGCAAGACAATGCCAAGCCACATTCTGCACGTGTTACAACAGCGTGGCTTTGTAGTAAAAGAGTGCGGGTATTAAGATGGCCTGCCTGCAGTCCAGACCTGTCACCCATTGAAAATGTGTGGTGCATTATGAAGTGCAAAATATGACAACTGAGACTCCAGACTGTTGAACAACTGAAGTCGTACATCAAGCAAGAATGTAAAAGAATTCCACCTACAAAGCTTCGACAATTAGTGTCCTCAGTTCCCAAAAACTTATTGAGTGTTGTTAGAAGGAAAGGTGATGTAACACAGTAGTAAACATACCACTGTCCCAGCTTTTTTGAAACGTGTTGCAGACATCCATTTCAAAATGAGCAAATATTTGCACAAAACAATAAAGTTTGTCAGTTTGAACATTAAATATCTTGGCTTTGTGGTGTATTCAATTGAAAGGTTGAAGAGAATTTGCAAATCATTGTATTCTGTTTTATTTTACACAACAGCCCAAATTCATTGGAATTGGGGTTGTAATTACTGTCTTTCCTCGACACTGATCTGATGGTGCCATTTTCACCACTGATCTACATATAATACTGTATAGCTCATTGATCAAACTTTTTGAAGCAAACCAGCTGCCATATTCCCACTCACACGTACCACCCCTGAACGGTGTTTTCTACCGATCTTTAATCAGATGCGAGCAATGCTATTCTTTGTGATTTTGCCAAAAAATGCCTTCATGTGCAGCTATAAACTGCACAAATCGTCAGTTCAAAGGCTGTGGATGAACATTTCACCTGTGAGTATGATTGAAATGGAAAGTAATTACAATAATTTGAAGAGTTCCTTCCCTTATTCCAACATATAGGTATGGATAATAATAATAAAGATGATAATAATAAGTGGTATGGCTTGTGTGTAGCCACATGTTGAATTTTGTGTTGGACAAACTATTTTAAGATATCTACTAGGTCTACTTGTGCATAGCTTTTTAGCTTTAGGCGCTGTTGCTATGAATTTTTTTTAATGAATATTAGGCTTAAGCTCATAAAGCTATGCGTAATAAATATTGTTCTTCCAAGGGAAAACCAAGTCTCCTGTAGCTACTTAAGTGTTTTATTCTTTCAGGACAACTATTAAAACAGCCACTATTGCTATATGACTTTTGTTATCCATCCACTTTTGTTCTTGTTCACTTTTGTTCATGATATGGTACCTAATAAATAAATAAATAAATAAATGAATAAATAAATAAATAAATAAATAGTATAGATAGATAGGCTTGCTGATGATTACACAAAACTTGTATAAACTTTGATTTAAGAATAATAATTCTTAGAATTGAGTATTTGTCCCAGTGAGATTTGAGTAATTGAGAATAGAAGGGGAGAATGTGTCAAAGTATTAAAAGAAAGAAAGGAAATAAATCATATAGTTTATCATGGCATACATAGATTAGGAGGGTTGAAGGTTGCATTAAATGAGAACAAAAAGAAGGAAATGAGAGAATCAGCTCAGTTATTACTCAAAATTGTTGACATTCTAATAAGCCGTCGATGTGCGGTCCACATAATTTGAGAGTGGCAAGATGGCTGCCCATTTGCTTCAGCGGTTTGTACAGTGTGTGGGCCAATGACATGTCCCGTGTTATACACAGATCAGTGATTTGCACCCTATTCATTCATTTTTTTACTCAGTCTTTTTTTTTTTTTGTCTGTGGCATAATGGACAAGGTGTTGGGGAGTATAAGAAGGCTTAAGGTAAAAAGGTTCAACGAAAGAAAGTCATTCAAATAGTTTATGTTTGTACTATGTGTTGAAGAGCAAAAGAATTAGGGCATTAAGACAAGTAAAAATTAGGAATACAGTATTTTTTAGTGATCATTCCATTAATAAACAATAGCATGACCTGGCTCATAGGTGTCACCATGCACGCAGCAGAGTTAAAACAGAAGTCTGGCAGGAGCACATTAGAATTTCCGTGCACCAGTAGAGACAATATGGTGTGTAGCGACACTAAGACCAAACAGGACACTGAAAAGTGTACGAGGGCTGTCAATAAAGTATAGGTCATTTTTATTTTTTTCAAAAACTATATGGATTTCATTCATATGTTTTTACGTCAGACATGCTTGAACCCTCGTGCGCATGCGTGAGTTTTTCCACGCCTGTCAGTGACGTCATTCGCCTGTGAGCACTCCTTGTGGGAGGAGTCATCCAGCCCCTCGTTGGAATTCCTTTGTCTGAGAAGTTGCTGAGAGACTGGCGCTTTGTTTGATCAAAATTTTTTCTAAACCTGTGAGACACATCGAAGTGGACACGGTTCGAAAAATTAAGCTGGTTTTCAGTGAAAATTTTAATGGCTGATGAGAGATTTTGAGGTGATACTGTCACTTTAAGGACTTCCCACGGTGCGAGACGTCGTGCAGCGCTCTCAGGCGCCGTCGTCAGCCTGTTTCAAGCTGAAAACCTCCACATTTCAGGCTCTATTGATCCAGGACGTCGTGAGAGAACAGAGAAGTTTCAGAAGAAGTCGGTTTCAGCATTTTATCCGGATATTCCACTGTTAAAGCAGATTTTTTTAATGAAAGACGTGCGGACGGATTGCAGCGTCGGCTCCCAGCCGCCGCGATGCTCCGCCACAGGAAAAACACCTCCGTTGGAAGCCTTAAGGACAAGCTGGAACATGTCCAGCTGTTAAACAATTTCTCATATACTCACTCCACTGAAAGCCATCAAAAGCCGCCTGGATTTTACAAATGGTTATCAACACGGAGGTGGTTTTCCTGTGCCGCTGCACCGCGCCGGCTGCGTCCCGATGCGCGGACCCGTCCGCACGTCTTTCATTAAAAAAGTCTCCTTTAACAGTGAAATATCCGGATGCTGAAACCGACTTCTTCTGAAACTTCTCTGTTCTCTCACGACGTCCTGGATCAATAGAGCCTGAAATGTGGAGGTTTTCAGCTTGAAACAGGCTGAAGACGGCGCCTGAGAGCGCTGTGCGACGTCTCGCACCGTGGGAAGTCCTTAAAGTGACAGTATCACCTCAAAATCTCTCATCAGTCGTTAAAATTTTCACTGAAAACCAGCTTAATTTTTCGAACCGTGTCCACTTCGATGTGTCTCACAGGTTTAGAAAAAATGTTGATCAAACAACGCGCCAGTCTCTCAGCAACTTCTCAGACAAAGGAATTCCGACGAGGGGCTGGACGACTCCTCCCACAAGGAGTGCTCACAGGCAAATGATGTCACCGACAGGCGTGGAAAAACTCACGCATGCGCACGAGGGTTCAAGCATGTTTGACGTAAAAACATATGAATGAAATCCATATAGTTTTTGAAAAAAATAAAAAGGACCTATACTTTATTGACAGACCTCGTATTTCTGTATTTTTTTTTCAGAATTCCCCCATTAAATGTGTAGCACCAGACTGAGCCTGTGCGACATCATTCTGTGCACCGCTACATCTCTGTTGTTCAGTAGAATGGCCTAAGCAGTGGGTCACTCCTCTGAGTCTGGTCTGCTTGAAGTTTCTTCCTCAAAAAATACCAGAGGGAGGTTTTCCTTATCACCGTCACTGTGTGCTTGCTCAGAGGGGTTTGTAAGTTCAGAACTTAACCACGTGAAGTGCCTTGAGGCAGCTCTTTTGTGATTTGGCGCTATATATATATATATATATATATATATATATATAAATTGAATGCCTTGTATGACATACCTGTGCTGAAAAATCGATGAGTTTGGGCAGTTGCAGTTTGCACCCCAAGTCGCTCTTTAAGAAGTCTAGTAGGCTGCCTAAACAACAAAAATCAAAAACCTTTTGTAGTTGCAGTTGCAGCATTATCTATTTCAACTGAAATTTCACAAGGTACAATGATGAAGTTTGACAGATGAGTGTAAAAAAGATACTGTTCACTTTGACCGTTGAAACCCATCTTGAATGCTAGTTGTCAGAACATTGGCACTGGAGGCTGAGCCAGTCTGGAAGGACATTTCTTAGTAAATATAAATTAAATAAACATGTAAATCATTTACCATGAGCCATAAATTCGGTGATGATGTAGATGGGCTCAGTTTTGGTGACCACAGCGTACAGCCGCACCAGCTTGTCATGTTGTAGAGTTTTCATGACATTTGCTTCATCCATGAAAGCTTCCACAGTCATGGTGCCTGGCTTCAGTGTCTTCACTGCAACTTTGATGGTTTTGTTGTAGTATGCTTAAGAAAAAGGAGAATATGAACCAAATCAAATCATGAATGAATGATTTATTCAGTACACATAACTCATTTTACAGTAGCACATGTGGGAGAAAGGGTGTAGGCAGATGCAAAAGCTTATATACACCCACCCCTTTTACTATATATATATATATATATATATATATATATATATATATATATATATATATATATATATATATATATATATATATATATATATATATATACACACACACACACAGTGAGGAAAATAAGTATTTGAACACCCTGGGATTTTTCAAGTTCTCCCACTTAGAAATCATGGAGGGGGTCTGAAATTTTCATCTTAGGTGCATGTCCACTGTGAAACACATAATCTAAACAAAAAAAAAAAAAAAAAATAAAAAATCAGGAAATCACAATTTATGATTTTTTAAATAATTTATTTGTATGTTACTGCTGCAAATAAGTATTTGAACACCTGTGAAAATCAATGTTAATATTTGTTACAGTAGCCTTTGTCTGTCATTACAGAGGTCAAACGTTTCCTGTAGTTTTTCACCAGGTTTGCACACACTGCAGCAGGGATTTTGGTCCACTCCTCCATACAGATCTTCTCCAAATCTTTCAGGTTTGGAGTTTCAGCTCCCTCCAAAGATTTTCTATTGAGTTCAGGTCTGGAGACCTTGAAATGCTTCTTACGGAGCCCCTCCGTAGTTGCCCTGGCTGTGTGTTTGGGTCATTGACATGCTGGAAGACCCAGCCATGACCCATCTTCAATGCTCTTCCTGAGGGAAGGAAGATGTGTGCCAAAATCTCTCGATACATGACCCCATCCATCTTCTCTTCAATACGGTGCAGTCGTCCTGTCCCCTTTGCAGAAGAGCACCCCCCAGAGTATGATGTTTCCACCCCCATCCTTCACGGTTGGGATGGTTTTCTTGGGGTTGTTCTCATCCTCTAAACATGGTAAGTGGAGATGATTCCAAAAAGCTCTATTCTGGTCTCATCTGACCACATGACCTTCTCCCATGCCTCCTCTGGATCATCCAGATGGTCACTGGTGAAGTTCAAATGGGCCTGGACATGTGCTGGCTTGAGCAGGGGGACCTTGCTGCCCTGCAGGATTTTACTAATGTAATCTTTGTGACTGTGGTCCCAGCTCTCTTCAGGTCATTGACCAGGTCCTCCTGTGTAGTTCTGAGCTTTCTCAGAATCATCCTTACCCCACAAAGTGAGATCTTGCATGGAATCCCAGACCGAGGGAGATTGACAGTCATTTTGTGTTTCTTCCACTTTCTAATAAATAATCATAACAGTTGTTGTCTTCTACCAAGCTGCTTGCTTGTTGTCCTGTAGTCTATCCCAACCTTGTGCAGGTCTACAGTTTTGTCCCTGGTGTCCTTAGACAGGTCTACAGTTTTGTCCCTGGTGTCCTTAGACAGCTCTTTGGTCTTGCTTATGGTGGACAGGTTGGAGTGTGAATGATTGAGTGTTTAAACAGGTGTCTTTTATACAGGTAACAAGTTCAAACAGGTGCAGTTAATACAGATAAAGAATGCAGAATAAGAGGGCTTCTTAAAGAAAAATTAACAGGTCTGTGAGAGCCAGAATTCTTGCTGGTTGGTAGGTGTTCAAATACTTATTTGCAGCAGTAACATACAAATAAATTATTTTAAAAAATCATACATTGTGATTTCCAGACTTTTTTTTTTTTAAGATTATGTTTCTCACAGTGGACGTGCACCTAAGATGAAAATTTCAGACCCCTCCATGATTTCTAAGTGGGAGAACTTGCAAAATCACAGGGTGTTCAAATACATATTTTCCTCACTGTATATATATATATATATATATATACTCATAACAACAAATACAAAAGGAACAAAGCACAGACATTCGAGATCAATCAATGAACAGAATTTAAATAATGGTGCACAATCCAAAAGAAATAATACCAAATCAATAAACTTAATTGTCCATACGATAATGAGAGATTATATTATTTTTATAAAGTCTTTTAAAGCCAACTAGAGTACCGCATAATTTAAAATGTTCAGGATAAATGTTCCAAATGTTTACACCTTTTAGAGAAACATAATGTTTTTTTTGTTTTGTTTTTTTAACAGTAGTTTGAATCTTTAATTTATCAAATAACAATGTTTGTCTCAAATTAGAACTGGAGTCCATCATTTTAAACAGATTTTGGACATGTTGAGGAAGAAGTTTGGTTTTTGCTTTTTTCTTGGTTTGTTTTGTAATATAATCAACCTAGTCCTTGAATTTCAGAAAATTTTACAAATAAATAGTAGGTTAGTTGGCTCATGGTAAGGTTTAATACTGATATTTCCAAATAATGAATTCTTGTATGTAATGATCAGTGAATCTAAAAAAAAGTTAGAAAACTTGGGTTTTGTAAAGTTTGATTTAGTTCTTTACTAATAATTATTGTAAAACATCTATAAATTATGATCAGAAATTACTTGTCAGGTAAGAACATACAGGTTAACACTGCAATAATGTGCAATGTCAAACACCATATTCAGTTCAATAGATTAATGTCACATTTATTAATAAAATTAAAAAGAAAAAAACTGTTGTTGGCCATGGGCAACAAGAAATCAACTTGCATACCAAATCAACCCATAGAGCCATGTGAGAGCCACTGTGGCAACTCCAAATAAAATGTAAGAAGCCAAAAGAACATACTATTTGGCCATACCTTAACACAACCTTATTCACAAGCTTCCTATATAGAGCCCAGAAGCCAAAACCACAGTGCTGTTTCCCAGGCCCAGGCTATAAGCCCCAAACAACCCCTGATAACGTCAGTTGAACCATTTAACAACTTCAAACATAATGGCCATATAACTCAGGATATTACAATACTATCCAAAGTCCAGTGACTGCTGAGAATTCACTCAGTAGTCAGGTATTTGGAGATATACACATTTTTATATTCATCCATCCATTTTCTATCCCTGCTTATTCCATTAAGGGCACATTTTTATATGTACACAGGGATATGTTCATACACACACAAACACGTGTGTGTGTGTTTAAATAGAATGTTGTAATAAGTTTTTTACGAGCATGGAGACAGGGACACACAAACAGAGAAAGTCTCATTCTGATTGTTGGAGATAAAAAGTTGAAAAACTATTTAAACAACCTATAAAATTTATGTTCAAAATGTTCATTGTTCATAATTTTAATATGTATGCTCAAGGGCAATTTCTTCCACACTCATGGTGATAAGGCAGAAATCTAATGCATTAAAGGCCTTTCATAATGGGAATGTCGTAAGCGGATGTGGGAAAATAGGATGTTTTGTACGTCACCCTGTTTGTGTTCTGCAGGATGAACAAGTCTCACAGTTACCATGTTTGTGAAGACTTGTGTGTTTCCGTTAAAAGAAATAAAAAGCGAAGCACTCAGTTGGCAAGTCATAACCACAAGATTAGTAGCAAAAAGCAGAACAAGTGACAGACATCACTCTGCTAGGAGGAACTTTTATTCAGTGACTGTTTGTCAGTAAGGCTGGGTGGAGACAAAACAGACATGCTAAATTATTCACTTTTGGATACACACACACACACACACACACACACACACACACACACACACACACACACACACACACACACACACACACACACACACACACACACACACACACACACACACACACACACACACACACACACACACACACACACACAGTTTGAGCAATGAAGCTTCTGCAAATTTGTTTAAGGTGCAAAAATCATCTGACCATACAGTGCATCCAGAAAATATCCACAGTGCTATACTTTTCCACATTTTATGTTACAGCCTTATTCCAAAATGGAGTAAATTATTTTTTCCTCAAAATTCTACTCCCAACACCCCATAATGACTACATGAAAAAAATTATTTTTTGAAAGTTTTGCAAATTTATTACAAATAAAAAAACCTTAAGAAATCACGTACATAAGTATTCACACCTTTTGTTGATGCACCTTTGGCACCAGTTACAGCCTCAAGTCTTCTTGAATATGATGCCACATGCTTGGCACACCAGAGAATTTTGTTTCTCATGGTCTGAGAGTCCTTCAGGTGCCTTGTGGCAATCTCCAGACAGGCTGCCATGTGCCTTTTACTGAGGAGTAGCTTCCATCTGGCCACTCTACTAAACAGGCCTGATTGGTGGATTGCTGAAGAGATTATTGTCCTTCTCCTCTCTCCACAGAGGAATGCTACAGCTCTGATACAGTGACCATCAGGTTCTTGGTCACCTCCCTGACTAAGGTCCTTCTCCCCAGATTGCTCAGTTTATACAGGCGACCAGCTCTAGGAAGAGTCCTGGTGGAGCCAAACTTCTTTTATTTACAGATGATGGAGGCCACTGTGCTCACTGGGACTTTTAAAGCACCAGAAATGTTTCTCTACCCTTTTCCAGATTTGTGCCTCCAAACAATCCTGTCTTAGAAGTCTACAGACAATTCCATTGACTTCATGTTTGGTTTGTGCTCTGACATGTACTGTCAATTGTGGGACCTTATATATGTAGACAGGTGTTTGCCTTTCTAAATCATGTACCATCAACTGAATTTATCCCAGGTGACTCCAATTAAGCTGTAGAGACATCTCAAGGATGATCAGTGGAAACAGGATGCACCTGAGCTCAAATTTGAGCTTCATGGCAAAGTCTGTGAATACTTATATACATGCAATTTCTTTTTTTTTTTTTAATAAATTAGCAAAAATCTCATTAAAACTTTTTTCACATTGTCATTATGGGGTATTGTGTGTGCACTAACTCCAGTTGAGCTTATCAGACTCCTACTGTTTGTTGAACTGGAATTCTACAAAGGTAAATAAATTATCTGTGTTTTCCCTTTACATCCTATGTGGTTACTGTTTACATATATTGGGTTCATTCAGAAACAGTCACACAACACTTCTTTATATTCAAATTTCTAAAATGATCCTCTTTAAAGTCAAATAGACTGGAAAGCTCTACAACTTAATAGAAATTAAATAAAAATATCAAAGTCAAGATGGTGGGTTGCATAAGTCATGGCCCCTCTTTGGCATACCACATAAATCATCAGTTTGACAGTTTTGTTTACACAAGTCAGAGATGGATAATGAACATTTCCAAGTAAATAGATATACTTGACAGGCCCTTGCCTTACCAGATGATGTTTGGACCAAGACTGGACACTTATTAATGCCCCAGTCATGATGTGCTATGGGTCATGCTGTCCCTGGGATGATATCTCTGGGACTTTCTATGTGGACATTAATATTTATTTGCATGTTTGACAAGTCTTTGTTTATTTTGTTCACCTGATTTTTGCTCTTGTTAATATGGCCTAAGCAGTTGGTCACCCCTCTGAGTCTGGTCTGCTTGAGGTTTCTTTCTAAAAAAAAGCCTGATGGAGTTGTTCTCTACCACTCTTGCCTACGGGGGTTGGTAAGGTTAGATCTTACCCTTGTGAAACGTCTTGAGGTGATTTAAGTGGTGATTTGACACTTAAGAATAAACTGAATTGAACTGGTACTGTCAGTTCTGTGGAATTCTTCTTTAAAGAATCTTGTGATTAGGTGAGTTTGAAACACCATGGAAATGTACAGTAACTTTTTCAATGTAAGAATCATAGTTCTGACAGCTCAGCTGTGAGTTCAGGTGAACTTGCTTTTTGAAACTGAAAACCAAGGCCCAGTCCCAATATCTGCCCACATGGACTCACAGACTTTGAAGTGCGTTGCCACTAAGTGTGAGAGGGTTTAAACTACGGACTGTTCACAGCCATGTATGCAGCTACAGCAAGTACATCTGCCTCAAGTGACCCCATAACCCCACTTACTAAACAGAGAGAAATCAAAAACAATCCAGAGCTGGATGTCATTCCAAGGGAAATCCATAAATGAGCAAAAGTGGCACAAAGACAGTGAAGCCAAAGTTAATAAACTACCAGACTGTAAATAATTACCAGAGACGAGATACTGGTACAAGAATTTCTCCAGTTCATACTGTGTTTTGGTTTGGATCAAGGCCAGATTTCAGTGTTAACACCATTTTCAGTACTTTAATATGTATGTGCATATACGAGTATTCAATTTAAATGTGCATAGTTTTCAGTTTTATAAAGAATACTTTAATTATCTGTAAGATTTTTTAATAGATTTTTTTATTAGATATTATTATTTGTAAGAATGAATTACTTGTAGTTCAAACATATTTAAAGAAGTCTTGTTTGTGACATTCATTACAAATTTTCCAAACATTATTTTGTGATTATATTGTATATTTCCAACAGCTACATAAAATAATAATAGTGTTAAGAGTAGAAATGGGATTGGGCTAAAAAATGAGTTGGAAACCTCACATGTCTTGTTTTAATAACAAGTGATCTAAAAGGGATCTCACATCAGTAGAATGCAGATAACACGATTCACCGTGACACTGTGTAAAAAAAGGCTAAATCCTTCTATTTTATTTTTAAAAAATTCTTGCATGGACTTTAAGAACTGATTTAACATAATTTTGGGGTGCTGAATCCAAATCTGAGTTCAGATCACATCACATCATGTTCTGTATTGATGGTCCATCAATGAATCCATCAATGATGGATTATGCATACATTGCTATACTCATGAGTTTGACGCCACTAATCATGCATAAAAGCAGCTTCAAAGCTTTGTTTTTAAACCAGGTTCGTGAAATGTGAACGAGAGCCGTAAAACCATTTATGGCGCCAAAGAAATGTGCGGTGCGAGATGTGTGACTGCAGCTTTTGCTTCAGTGCTTAACATAAGAAATTTGTTTTCATATATCAAAATGTGATGTGATTGGCAAAAACTAACACCAGAATCAGATTCAGTGCCCCTAAATTACCCAAAATCTGTTGGAAAAATTCAATGCAAGAAAAATCGCATTGACCAGTGCAATGAATGTGTTTGCAAAACATAGTGCAATACATTTGGAGTAGAATGAACTTTCACAAATGAAATGGGGCAACATTTTGTGATGTTCATTGTGATTCCACATGCCATCCCTTTACCTTTATGATGCTTCAGTCATTCAGTATCAAATGATAACACTGTAGACTACCAGTCAAAAGTGTGGACACTTGTTCTCTTTCAACTGAATGGGAAGTGTACAAACCTTTGACTGCTATTGTATATATGTGCCCTCTCATCACCACAACTATTCAGCCTGTTGGAGACTGGACAGTGCTTAAAAAGCAGGTTTTTTAAAAAATGTACTTCATTGTTCTATGTACTCACCCATCCAGACCTCTCCAAACTGGCCTGCTCCAAGTTTCTTCACCATTGTAATGGATTCTTTTGAAATCTCCCAGGCATCTTTATCCCACGGTTTCTGAGCTTTGGGTTTTACACACGGGCGGTCCAGTTTACGACACAGCCCATCTGCCGTGTCTAGGAAACACATTCACACACATGCAGTCACTTATCTATTAAATTTAAAAGGACACCAGGATGTTGGACATCTATAGCTCTGGGTCAGCTGCAAGCCATCAAATAATTGAGATTGCAAAGATGGTACTGAACTCCATCAGGCAGGTGGGGATGCTATGCTTCTGGCGGGACAAACACTAATTTTTGTGAGGCAGGTATAGTCCCTACTGACTGAAAGAAGGCACTTGCTGTTCCTCTCTGGAAAGGAAAAGGTGAATGCCTGGATTGCAACAATTACATGCAGTCTTTGGTACAGGAAAGGTACTTTCAAAGATAATTTTTTATTGGCAGTGCTTTGCAGCCCATACTGATTTATGTAGTCCATCTGCTATATGTCGCAAGGCCACATATAGACAAACAAACACCTTCACACACTCAGACACACCTATAGACAATTTAAAGTTTCTAAGGATTTCTGTTAATAAAACATTATTGTCAAAGGTCCACAGAGCATGATTGCTAAAAATGTTTTAATATGTTTCAGGAAAATAAGGTATGCTTTAACATAACATGACACCTTCTGACTGAATAATGAACTGCGGTCAGGTGACTAACGGTTAAAACCACAAAAAAACAAAACAAAAAAAAGTTTAGCACACAATCTCTTGCACTGCAGAGTACTCACTGTGGTAGTGTTTGATCATGCTGCCAAAGTCATTGAAAGAGATTTTAGGAGAGATGTAGCATCCCCCATTATCCAACAGCCTGATCTTATAGTGTTTGACCGACTCCGTCCCTTGGGGGCCCACATCTCTGATGGACAATGAGTAACTTCCTGAGAGAGAATTGTTCAGATGAAGGATGAGCATAGTCTTAATATACAGATGAAAGGTGCAGCTGTGATTTGTATACCTTTTGATGTCTCACTTTCCCTGATAAGATAAGATCCTACTTTGTTTGCTGGAGCCAACAGCTGCCTCTCTGCATCTTTCCTTGTGATATTTTTGAAAAACCACCTATTTGGAATGTAGAAGAAGAACATGTTCGGATTACACTACCTTCTATTTCTTTGAGTTTGAGAACCTTTTTGCGTCTTTTCATCTCATAATATAAATCAGTCATTACAAAAACATGAACAGTATATCAACAAGAAAGCAAATGGACTTTTTTCAGAAGAGAAAAAAGAGTTTTAATTAACATCATCACCCACTCCTCTGTTTCCATGGTGTTAGTTTGGGCGACATAGTTAGATGGGATGAATCCTTCCTTCTTGGTCAGCAGTGATTGTGCTTTCCACCACTCACCATGTCTGATGGGCAAAAAAATAATAATAATACTTTTAGTGTAACTATTTTATATAGTATTGTAATTGACTTTGTATCAGTGTTGACACAGCATCCTTCTCCAAAACTGCCATAAATATTTAAACTACACTTTTCCATTTATTCCCTCTTTATCAGTTTTACCAACCCTCTATGAACATAGAAATTACTGTGCAAAAACTTGGCCTACCAGTGTTGTAGGCCATGTTTCTTGCGAGGCCTGAGACTCTTGTTCCCAGAACACCGGGTCAGTGTATTTGAAGTTGCTAAGCTGGTTTTCTGCTACGAGACCCTTGGTCAAACTTGAACAGCAATTATATTTATGTTGATAAATGAGTTTTAAATATTTAGTGGTGGGTTTGAAACATTTACATGTGCCTAAAACATCTGCAGTTTTGCATGTCCATTCTGTTTGTGACTTGTTTATAATAATTCATGTTTTTTATGACTGAACAGTGACAAAGAATTTAAATTTTATGAATGTTATCCAAACGATTAGGCTGACATTTAGTCAAAATATTTGGATTGGCTTTTGAGTTTAAAATTTGTTCTGTGGGCTTCAACTTCCACAAAAAGTTGAGGACTGTAAGAAGACCTGAAGCCATTACCTCCTCCTGAGTTTATACACGGTGCTGAAGTTGAGCTTCTGTAAGTTTCATTGGTTATTGAGCTTCTGTTAAGAGAAAATTAACTCACTCTTCTAAGATTTTCATCTTTTCTCCCTTCTTGAATCCCAAGTCATCCGGGTGCATGGCTTCATATGGGTATATGGCAATCACAGTTTTACAAGCATCCTTTTGCTCTAAGAGAAGAAATACAAATAATTACTGCCATTTTAAAAATGAACAACTGGGTTCACACTGGGTTCAGTCATTAAACATAGTTTGAAAAAGGAAATTTACAGTGCTCTGCAAAAGTATTGTAACACTTGGTATTTCACACATTTTAATTTATTTATGCCATTCCAAATACAAAAATTATAAAAAAAAAAAAGAAAAAAAGAAAATTTCTAAAATTATCTTCCTTTGACTGAAACTGAATGCAAAGCTCTACAGCTTGATATATATATTATTTAAAAATATTAAAGCCATGATGGGTTGAGTGAAGTAACACTTTGGTATAACACCTGTAAATAATCAATGTCATTGTTTTTTTTTTTTTACTGGTTTTCTTCAGACAAGTCAGGGGATGGATACATGCACATTTCCAAGTGACTGAACATGTCTTGAATTTTATTTGCATTAGTTCTGAAGAAATACAAACAGTATGGCACTCTAAATCTGTGTGGAGTAGACAGTTCTCAAAAACTGAGTGAGTCTGCAAGAATGAAAAAAGTGAGGAAAGCCACCAAGACACCCACACAACCCAGAAGAAGTTACAGACTTATGTGGCTATGATTGGAGAAATTGTGCGTAGGTCATGTTTTGCATTTAGTATCTCCAGTTATACAGCTTCATGATGAAGTGCTATAGAGGAGGATTTTCTAAAAAACAACAACAACAAAAGACCCGAAAGTTCAGCTACAATTTGCCAGGAGGTACATCTGAGATGCAAGCCTAGATTTGATATTTTGGTGAAAGAAAATCTTGGCTTTTATATTTTTAATGAATTTATATCAAGTTTTACTTTCAGTTTGAGTTTAAGGAAGATAATTTTAGAAATTTGTATTTTTTTTATCTTTTTTTTGTGTATTTGAAATGGCATAAACAAATTAAAATGTGTGAAATACCAAGTGTTCCAATACTTTTGGAGGCCATCATATGTGCTGTTAATACATCAGTAAGATGTGTAACAACTTGTGCTTTGATACAAAAACACATCACAAAGAGACAGTTAAGGAGAAACCAAACAGTCAGTGCATGTACCAGTGTATGGAAAGCCCCTTTAACACTGGGCCTGCATGGAGTTGCATTGTGCTGCCTATCTATTACGCAGGAATGGCGCGCCCCTTCTTCTGTGGTTTTGAAGCTTCACTGACAGCAGAGTCCAACGTGATGAATAAAATCTAGCAATGCAGGTATGTGCTGATGAAAACAAAACCTAAAAGGATTTTTCAGTGGACTGGTGTAAGGTAGTGTACAATTGCTGAGGCATGGTGTACACTAGCGCAGTGTTGCGTAGACTTGCATAGAGCACTGGACAAAGTGCACTACACTGAATGTCTGCGAAAAAATTAAACGTTTAATTTTTTGCATCTATTTCATGGACCCCTTTGCATCCCTCAGGATATTGCCACATAGGCTTGCATACACCCAGCGTAGTCGGTATGTCACATTATGCAACTGTACATTAGCCTAGTGTGAAAGGGGCTTCAGGTCCATCTCAAAGACTTAAAACAATTTCATGTTGATTACTGAAGAAATCATCACACATAACAGCGGATGCCATCATTATAATTAAACTAGTCAGCATAACATCCAGCATTACGTCTCTTCTGACTCATGCCACACACAAATTAGTTTCTTTGATAGTAAGCCATTTTTACACTTGCATTTACTCTCTGAATAGTAGTGCCCCAGTTTCCAGCACATCTTTGCCGTTAAATAATCTGTTATCTATGGTCATCCGCAAGATGATAGATGACAATCTGGATAGTTTCTCATGGTACACCTACAAAACAGCCATGAATAACCTGCACCTTCATTTCAGTTGATATTTCCCACCACTGAAACAGCACCATGCACTAGGACATGCCCCAAATGGATTGAACACCTTGAGGTCATCACAGAGGGCATAAATAAGTTATGAGTTATTACAGAAGGAACTAAGGAAGGAATTAACCTAGGAAGAAAGAATCCATGGAAGGAAGGAAGGAATAAACAAGGAAGAAAGGGTAAGTACAGTTGGAACAAAGGAAGGTCACGGGGGTGATGGTCTAGTGGTTAAGCGTTGGGCTTCAGACCAGAGGATCCTCAGTTCAAATCCCAGCCTGACCAGAAAATCACTAAGGACCCTTGGGCAAGGTCCTTAATCCCCGAGTTGCTTCCAGTGTGTAGTGAGCACCTTGCATGGCAGCACCCTGACATCGGTGTGTGAGTGTGTCTGTGTGATTGGGTGAATGTGAGGCATAATTGTAAAGCACTGTGAGCATCTGATGCAGATGGAAAAGCGCGCCATATAAATGCAGTCCATTTAAGGTAGGCAGGAAGGAAAGAAGCAACAAACAGAAAAAAAAGCAGATTGAAGGAGGGATTAAGATAGATGGAGGAAAAAAGGAAGGGGAAAAGGACAAATATAGGAAGGAAGTAAGACAAACAAAAAGCAAAAAAAGAAATCATAAATTTGCATACCTTCCATTTTTTGAAACATCTGACCAGGCAACAAGGAGTTATCCTGGAAATACAGATAAATACGAAGGATTTTATCATCGAGCGAGTGAGAGAGAGAGAGAGAGAGAGAGAGAGAGAGAGAGAGAGAGAGAGAGAGAGAGAGAGAGAGTGAGACACACTCTGTCTAAATTGTTCACTAGTATTTTTATGGTGTGGAAGTCATGATACATGTTGATTGTTTTTCTATGTCTAAATGACACTGTATTAATATTACTGCCTTCAGTTTTACTGGAAATGTGTCTTTGATTAGGTTTAAGGCAAAATAAAACCAAACAAACTCTATGCTAGTTATGTCTGTTGGTTCCCATGTCAGTTTCAAAGTGCACAATATGCAGGCAAATGTTTGCTGTGGCATTTCACTTTGTGCTCACTGTTTTTTTTTTTTTTTGTCTGTACACTTACTAGATTGTTTTTTGTATTGGATGTGGGGTCTCTGACGTAGCGCATATGGTCGGTATGCACAGTCTGCTGGCTGTTCTTCCCTTCCACCCCCTTGTCGAGACCTCCATTCAGTGTGGACTCCAAACAGCCCATCGTGCCTGCATGAGGAAGTGAAAAACGGAAGAATGAAGTGGACTGTTACACATTTACAGATGTTGAAACAACAAAAATGTCAGATGCCTGACACCTGGGACTCTTAAACTTTTACACATACAGAAAATAACAGAACCAAGCAGTGACATCTTAGTTTTTTTTTTCCATATACAGTATATATAGATTGTTTTTTTTTCTGCCCATCTCACACTTCATGGTGCTCTGGTGTAATGGCACCCTTATGTCAAATAAACTCAAGTCTATAGAAGGCAGAAAACATTTATTTCTGGCCACCATAGAGTGCTAAATTGGTTTCATCACAACATCAGGGAGTTTAGATAGATCTTTATTGTCATTGCAGAGAGCAATCCAGTTTGAAGCTTTAAAAAAACTAAGATAATGAAATAGATGTAAAATATGCACATGCAAACCCACACAGCCCAAACACATCTCATCCATACCTAGAGGTATGGTATGGAAAGAGATGCAGCAGTTACTGCACTGGGTGCTGGTGCTATGATGTCTGCAGCCTGTTTCACAACCTTTTTGTGCGTCTGCTGGGAGTTCCCAGTCTCCCTGAGGGGAGGGTGGTGAAGAGGGGGCTTCCAGAGTCTGAGGCATCCCTTAGGATGTCTGTGGCCCATTTTGAGGAGACATGTCATGGACTGAGATGACCCCCGTACAAGATTTGTATATTAGCTATCTGCACATGTGCAAAAAACAGGGAGTTTGTTCTGTACTGAGATTACCTTTTCTGTGTGTGGAAAAAACGGAGAGCTGGTTTCAATTAATGGAGAAAAATAACTCGTGTGTAAATCTAATTTCGGCCGAATAAACTCCCTGTTTTTCGCGCATGAGCAGATAGTGACCATACAATGTCACCAGTTTTAAATCCAGACTTACGACCCGGTGGTTCTCAGATGCTTTATGTTAATTGATTTATTTTTGTATTTATTCACCTTTAGTCATATTTTTAATTATGACTTGTTTTTAAATTAACGATTTTTTCCACTTTGTGCATATGCAAAGATATGCAAATATGCACATTACATTACATTCTGTTTTGCTGTAAAGCACACTGAATTGGTTTTATTGGGCAACGGCAGTGGTGGCGGTCGTTGTTAACCCGGGCCTTGACTGATCCGTATGGAAATTCTATTGGTACTCTGCATATTTGTTTTGGCTTGTTAAGTTGGATGTCTTTCCTGACACAACCTTACTCATTCATCTAGCCTTGAGACTTTTGAATATCTGCTGTAAAATTAGAGGATCTGAGGTGATGGATTATTTTTGTTACATATGTTACAGAGATGTTAAACAAGCTGTTGGTCATCAGGAGGATGCCTGTAAAACACTCACTGAATTGTGGGATGTTGGAGATGTTGAACATTAAACACCAAACACTTAGATAAAAAGTGATTTGGCACATCATGACCACTTTAATAATTATTGTATTAGAACCAAGACTATTTCATTTTCAAATCTGATCATTGAACAATAAAATTTGAATGAAAAGTTCACGACTGAAGCATTTTTAGCCTGTTTAAAACCTGTAAGAGCTCCATCTGGCTGATAATTAACGACCATTAAAGCCTAATCAGCATCAGGATGTTCACACACAAAACTCCACATTTGAGATATAACAATAACAATTATTAAAGCAAGTTACTTTGGTATGAAAAGTACTGAACAGGTGTTTCACCTACATGTCTTGCTGAGATGGAGGAACCATTAATGAGGCTCTTTTATTGGTCACATTGGAGAACGACATTAAGATAATTTGCTCACTGTTGATGACAGTGGGTGAATTATCGAGAGATTATCGAGAATTATTGAGAGATTATCGAGCGCGATGCTTTGTTTTAATTAAACGGTCGGATTCCCCTGGTCCGCACCAGTTCTAAGTCATCAACAGTGATGAAAGTCGCTCACTGTTTCCTTGCTGCTATTAAAAAAAGTAAAAAAAGTAAAAAAAAATAAAATAAAAATAAATTGGTCTGGTGCTGTTGTTTAAAATGTAAAAAAAAGTGTCCAAAGGCACAAAGACAGCCAACCCAGTTACTGCTCTCAAAAACACTATTTATTTACAGACCACTGACATCAAAACAAAAGGATCAAAGTGTGACTAATCAACATTAACCCATTATAGGTGCTATAATTAATTAATCTCAACTAAGGCATTATTTTGACAGCAATAAATTATATATTTACATCTGCCAAGGATGTAATAAAATCATCAGTGTTTATTTATTTGCCAGTCTGTTAGCAGGATTAAATCAAAACTACTGCACAAATTTTGACCAAAGTTTCACCACAAATAGATATGAGGCCATGGAAGACGTCTTTAAATTCTGGAGGTGATCCTGATTCTGGATCAAGATTCCACTTTATGTATATAGGCTTTGAAGGATTACATTAAAACTACCTCATGGATTCTCATTGTTGGACAGAATGTTCCATGACGCTTGTCCTCAGACCACTTGATGACACAGCATACATAAACTGATAAAACTAAGGTCTTCTTATCTCCATCTGGGCAACAGGTGTCATGAAATATACTTTTCTTTGCTTATTATGCTGACACAAGACACAGGTAGCACAAAGTTTTGATATAACACATACCTTTCAGATAAACAACGCAAGCATATCACCCGCATACAAATGTCAAGTGCAACACTCTACATCCAATCACATTACTTTACCGATCCACGCAGTAGGGCAAGACCTGGCCACCTGGAGGTCGGTTGAGCGCAGACTTAAAAATGTAGACGGGCAACTATGCCGGGCTCTTGTATTCAATGTAGAGGGGACGCTTGCTGCAAGACCCCAGTGCTGTCGTAGTGACTCTCTGCTCATTCTGTGAAGGCACTGCTTCAATGCAACATCTGTTTTTTTGAAATCCGTGTCCTGTCAGTCTCTGAGTCTTCAAGTTCGCTCACCACATAAAATTACCGGGAAGGGATCCAGGTAAGAAAATCCCTTACATCACCAATAGGGCATGGAAGACTCTACTGAGTTTTTGAGGTGATCTGAATCCAGATTGTCAGATGTCAGAAATCTTGGATTGCTCTTGTTTTATATATTTATGTCTGCACTGAGAGCATGGTAACTGCAGCACAATACTTCCAGCACCTCCAACTCAATAAACATAGTGAATAGAACTGCTTTTCCAAACACCTTCAGTGTTTACAGTTTGTTGATTTTTTTTCTTTCTCTCTCTCTTTAAAGACATAATATTTGTTGTTCATACACTTGGTGAGATATTAGCGTCCTGAAAAGATGGATAAAATGTCCACATTAAAGGGTGCATTATTGTTGTTAAATGAAGGCCCCTATCTTCTACACAGCGCAATGCAACTGTCATTTGTGGTTTCTACCAGATGCAATTGTCATTTTCACACTCAGTAGCCACATCCTCAAAATACCAAGTAAAATTTTGCTCATCTGTGTGCCAACGGGCATGTTGGTCAAAAAATTAAATGTGGTCAGGCACAGTGAAGGTGCATTAGAATCATGTGGCAGCAGAAACTGATGGTGCTGCAGACCAACAAAAACACGACCTACTGTCGAGTGCAGTGTCAGTCTACAGGGTATGCACCGTCCTTTCACTATTATTGACATGTTGATTGTTTTCTATAACATGTTGTTTTTTGTTTTGTTTTTTTGGATTGCCAATAAATAATTGCAAAAAAAAAATAAATTCTATATAAAGATTATTGCAAAAAGCCCTTGTGCTTTTGAATATTGCACAGTCCTCCTTTACCACATGTCATTCTTGCACAGTCCATCAGTATGCAAATGTACAACCTTTTGTTTTCTATCTTTATCAGCCGTCACGATTTACACTTTGATAGCATACGTACTGCAACATGGAAGACGAAATGAAAAAACCCAGCAGTCTGTGGTTTGAAAAAATCTAGTTAATGGCAAAATCAATAGGAAGCACATGTGGGGTGTGTGTGGGGTGGGGTGTGTGTGTGGGGTGGGGTGGGGGCGTGGACAAGCAACTCTTGGTATGAATTTAATTTGGCTATATAAAAATCTTACAAGAAACATATACATACAGATATATGAGAGACCAGAAGACGCCACAGTTGGCAGCTGGACAGTGGAATGTTGTTGCCGTCTTTGTTCAGTGCCTCTGATATATTTTTAACTTTACAGTCAGCACACAACCGGAAAAAGAGGGTCTGAACAGATTAGGAGGTAATGTGAGTCAAAGACAAATGAAATCACCAGTGGATTCTGGCAGGCTGACAAAACCTGATGGTTTAAAACTTATACATTATGATGTTAAACAGATGGGCTGATGAAAATGTGACAATGACTTTAAAATGTTCTGGACATGTATTTTACAGTTTGTGTATGAACAAAGCAAATATGATTAACCTTCAATAAATATTCAATATTACCAAAACTCTTAAAATGGGATTTATAGAATAAAAAACATTAACATCTGTTAGTTTAAAATTAAATTCCCCTTTTCCACAAACTGATGTTACATATCAACTCTTCCAGTGGTGGAATTCAAATTAAGTTCTGTTTGCTAGATAAAAAATTGTACTTACCGCTCTGACACTCCTGTTGTATAAAAGTGTTGTGGTTGAAGGTATTTTTATTCCTCAGATTCCAACTGCTGACAGACACACAGCCGCTTTACACAGAATGTTACACTCTGGCACCAGAATGAGGAACTTAAGAGAAGCTGGTGGGGGACTTTTTTTATACTTCCTGGTGCTGTGTTTATTTGCATAATAAGCAACACGCACACACACACACACACACACACACACACACACACACACACACACACACACACACACACACACACACACACACACACACACACACACACACACACACACACACACACACACACACACACACAGGTTTGGACAGTAGTGTGTTTGTCTCAGGGAATAAAACAATTCTGAGCAAATCTGGAAACATTATAGTCAACTGTTTGAAATTAGATGGCAGCCTGAATTTTGAATTCAAGATCATTTTCACAACTGTTGCCAAAATTTAATGTGCCATCAATGTAAGTCGAGTTTCATGTTGTTCAGTGTTGTGTAAGATTTATTTTCATGGGGCCCAACATCCTTGGCGGCACCCCTAACCTGAACTATAACAACAGAAGAAGAAGAAGCTGGTATTGTTCTATTACTGAAGCTTGTAGATCTCCTGACCCATCTTCCACTTGGCACACAGTGTTGTATCGTGTCATACAAGAAGCATTTGTAGTTTCTGCCTGACACAGTTATGTTTTCACACCTATTACCCACAGAGTTTAAATACAATATGCCCATTTGTGGATCCATATAGTCAAAAGGCTAAGCAGGTTGCTCTGCCATGCTTAGCTATCATGTTATGGGGTAAAATATGTCATGGGGCAAAAAACCAAATGGACACTGTCCTTGGTTAACCATTACACTGAAGACCAAGCATTCAACCCTGTCAAAATTTGATTGTTAATCATATTGGCTCAACAAATAATTTGCTTCAGGTTTTACAAATCTGGAACAACTTTAGCTTTTGCACCTATTGAAATAGACCTTTGTCACCATTTTTGCTGTTTTTACCTCATAACTCTACAACATTCAGTAATAGATAGTCCAGACTATACCTTTTTGGAATGCCTACAATCAGACAGATAATGTGGTATACTTTTCATTATGATTGGGACTTTCTGCTTAGCCCTGTGTATGTAATCTTTCTTTGGCCCCTACCTGGCGACAGCAACCACTCTGGGATGGCCAGCATACATATTTGTGTAGGCTGTGGTATACTGAGACTTGATGGTAAGTGTTGTTTGGTCTCCTTAAGTGACACCAATTAGGTCAAAAATGGCTTCAGGCTCATGGACTAATAATCATGTTGGTTTCACAGTAAGGTCAAGTCGGGTCCAGTGCTTGTATGTTAGTATTATGTTTGTAGAAGAACGTTTGTACCATGAACCATCAAAGTTCTGGTCTAGCACCCAGTTTACACCAAGTCCACGACCGAAGTTCGAACGAAAAATGGCCTCTGCTCACCATCGCTCTCACTGGGACTCACCGGGGTTGCAGGGTGGTCGCGGTGGGGTCTCCATGGTTGGAACAAAGATCCCTCCTGTTCACCATCAGTCTCCAACAGGTGCGCGAGTGTATTAAACTGTTTAAAACACTCACAGCAGTTGTGCGGCCAGTTAAAAGATACATGGGTCTCATAATTGGCCTCATTAACTCTCACAGGTCCCAACCCACTCCCAACCTGATCCTACTGGTTATAGTAGATGCTCAATTGACTGCATGCGGTTGCATCACTGATCACGGATATAGCATATATTTCACTTACACAATTCAGTTGCAATACACACTTGGTGTAAACGCAAATAACAAATTAAACTGGAGACCATGAGCCAAGACTTGTCAACATGTCAAGGTCTTGTAGGTCTTATATGGGTCTCAGTCCGATGTAAAAGGGGCATAAAGTCCAAGACAGAGTGTTTCTGCTATTCAAATGGCACAGTTATCAAAATTTCACAATTAAGCACTGTGTTGCACAAATACTAACTTGAGCAAGTGCTTTGCACATTTGCATACAAACATCCATGGTTCACACAGACTAACATTGTACAACATCTTTACACCTAGTACATCTGCCTTCACTTAATGCCATCGTTACAGCAGCAGCTGCTGGAAAAAAGCACAAGTATAATTTCATTCACGCGAATAGGACTCGCCAAATCATGTCCTATGTGATTGTGTATTCTATAGTGCAAGCTGCCAGGTTTACAGTGTATGTATAACCCCAATTCCAATGAAGTTGGGAAGTTGTGTGAAATGTAAATAAAAACAGAATACAATGAATGCAAATCCTCTTCAACCTATATTCAATTGAATACACCACAAAGACAAGATATTTAATGTTCAAACAGATAGACTTTTTTGTTTTTGTGCAAATATTTGCTCATTTTGAAATGGATGCCTGCAACACCTTTCCAAAAAAGCTGGGACAGAGGCAGCAAAAGACTGGGAAAGTTGAAGAATGCTCAAAGAACACCTGTTTGTAACATTCCATAGGTGAACAGGTTACAAAACAGGTGACTGTCATGATTGGGTATAAAAGGAGCATCCCCAAAAGGCTCAGCTGTTCACAAGCATAGACAGGGCGAGGATCACCACTTTGTGAACAACTGCGTGTTAAGAATAGTCCAACAGTTTAAGAACAATATTTCTCAACGTTCAATTACAAGGAATTTAGGGATTCCATCATCTACAGTCCATCATATCATCAAGATTCAGAGAATCTGGAGAATGTTCTACACGTAAGTGGCAAGGCTGAAAACCAACAATGAATGTCCATGACCTTTGATCTCTCAGGCGGCACTGCATTAAAAACCGACATCATTGTGTAAAGGATCTTACCTTGTGGGCTCATGAACACTTCAGAAAACCACTGTCAGTTAACACAGTTCGTCACTACATCTACAAGTGCAAGTTAAAACTCTACCATGCAAAGCAAAAGCCATGCATCAATAACATCCAGAAATGCCGCTGCCTTCCCTAGCCCGAGCTCATTTGAAATGGACAGACGCAAAGTGGAAAAGTGTGCTGTGGTCTGATGAGTCCACATTTCAAATTGTTTTTGGGAATCATGGAGATGTCGTGTCCTCTGGACAAAAGAGGAAACAGACCATGCTGCCATCCAAGCAATGTCTTTTTGAGGGACGTCCCTGCTTATTTCAGCAAGACAATGCCAAGTCACATTCTGCACATGTTACAAAAGTGTGGCTTCATAGTGAAAGAGTGCAGTACTAGACTGGTCTGCCTGCAGTCCAGACCTGTCGCCCATTGAAAATGTGTGGCACATTATGAAGCACAAAATACAACAACGGAGACCCTGGACTGTTGAACAACTGAAGTCGTACATCAAGCAAGAATGGGAAAGAATTCCACCTACAAAGCTTCAACAATTAGTGACCTCAGTTCCCAAATGCTTATTGGGTGTTGTTGGAAGGAAAGGTGATGTAACAGTGGTAAACATACCACTGTCTCAGCTTTTTTTGAAACGTGTTGCAGGCATCCATTTCAAAATGAACAAATATTTGCACAAAAACAACAAAGTTTATGAGTTTGAAAATTAAATATTTTGTCTTTGTGGTGTATTCAATTGATTATAGGTTGAATAGGATTTCCAGCTCATTGCATTCTGTTTTTATTTACATTTTACACAACGTCCCAACTTCATTGGAATTGGAGTTGTACACTCTCCACACAGGGATGCATTTTAGCTCATTGTGGTCCCATGAAATTGAATTGAGAGCAAAATTAAATAATGTAAATCTTTCATGTACTATATTTTTTTCCTGCTGGGATTGGGTGTTTGACAAGAGGGAGATTCAGCATTTACAGTAGGTGCAAACTTTAAACACGGGTTAAAACTAAAATACAGAGTGCTGATAATACAGTAGTGTTCAGAATAATAGTAGTGTGGCATTCGGTCAGTGAGTTTGTCAATTTTGTGGAACAAACAGGTGTGAATCAGGTGTCCCCTATGTAAGGATGAAGCCAGCACCTGTTGAACATGCTTTTCTCTTTGAAAGCCTGAGGAAAATGGGACGTTCAAGACATTGTTCAGAAGAACAGCGTAGTTTGATTAAAAAGTTGATTGGAGAGGGGAAACCTTATACGCAGGTGCAAAAAATTATAGGCTGTTCATCTACAATGATCTCCAATGCTTTAAAATGGACCAAAAAAAAAAAAAAAAAACAGAGACGCGTGGAAGAAAATGGAAAACAACCATCAAAATGGATAGAAGAATAACCAGAATGGCAAAGGCTCACCCACTGATCAGCTCCAGGATGATCAAAGACAGTCTGGAGTTACCTGTAAGTGCTGTGACAGAAGAAGACGCCTGTCTGAAGCTAATTTGTTTGCAAGAATCCCCCGCAAAGTCCCTGTGTTAAATGAAAGACATGTGCAGAAGAGGTTACAATTTTCCAAAGAACACATCAACTGGCCTAAAGAAAAATGGAGGAATATTTTGTCGACTGATGAGAGTAAAATTGTTCTTTTTGGGTCCAAGGGTGGCAGACAGTTTGTGAGATGACCCCCAAACTCTGAATTCAAGCCACATTTCACAGTGAAGACAGTGAAGCATGGTGGTGCAAGCATCATGATATGGGCATGTTTCTCCTACTATGGTGTTGGGCCTATATATCACATACCAGGTATCATGGATCAGTTTGGATATGTCAAAATACTTGAAGAGGTCATGTTGCCTTATGCTGAAGAGGACATGCTCTTGAAATGGGTGTTTCAACAAGACAATGACCCCCAAGCACACTAGTAAATGAACAAAATCTTGGTTCCAAACCAACAAAATTAATGCCTCGCAGATGTGAAGAAATCAACAACATAAACTAAACTAAATACTAGTTTAAAAAAGTTCTAAAAAAGCAGTTTGACCATAATAGTTTTGAGTTTGTAGCGTCAACAGCAGATGCTACTATTATTGTGAACACCCCCCTTTTCTACTTTTTTTTACTAATAGCCCAATTTCATAGCCTTAAGAGTGTGCATATCATGAATGCTTGGTCTTGTTGGATTTGTGAGAATCTACTGAATCTACTGGTACCTTGTTTCCCATGTAACAATAAGAAATATACTCAAAACCTGGATTAATCTTTTTAGTCACACAGCACTACTATTATTCTGAACACTACTATACATCTGTGGCCAGTTCATCAAGAAAAGAGCAAACAAGTTTTCTGTGACAGCATCCAGCAAAATGTGTGAAGCCTACAAAGCTTATTTTGGAATGCCTGTTGGAGACCAAGATAAGAACTGGGCATCTCACTTAGCTTGTGAATATAGCAAGAAAACACTTGAAGGTGAGAAAGTTATGTTTTGTTGAAAAAGCCAAAATCTTGTATGGTAAATATTGAATGGTCAGTCATTAAACAAATATTTTCACTCTTTTTGCAGGATAGTACAGAGGGGAAAAGAGAGCAATGAAGTTTGCTGTTCCAAGAATATGGCGTGAACCCACTGACCACTCAACCAACTGCTACTTCTGCATGGTGGATCCTTCCAAACGCCGAAGTGGGAAGAATGCACCTGCTATTCCTTATCCTGACATTCCATCTTCCATTGCGCCAGTGCCACATAGTGCTGAGCTTCCTGTACCTTCACCTCCAGAAAGAAAACAACCATCAGAAGAAGAAAGCACCGAATCAGAGGATGGGGAGAACAGTGAAGTGGACTGTGACATTACAGATAAAGTTTGTTTTCATTGGACCACAAGTCAAGAAAATCATAGAGTGCCCAGAAACTGACAGCAAAGGAACAGGAGGCATGGAAAAGTTTTGTTGATGTTGTCCATGGGTTTCTGGGCAACCACAAAGCTGACAGTTATGTGGAACTGGTTGAGACTTTGGTGAGAAACTATGGCCAAATGGGCTGTAGGATGTCACTGAAGGTCCACATTCTGGATGATCACCTTGACAACTTCAAGGACAACATGGGAGCATACTCAGAAAAACATGGGGAGCGCTTCCACCAAGACATAATGGACTTTGAACACAGATATCAGGGATCTTATAATGAAAACATGATGGGGGACTACATTTGTGGTCTGATCAGGGAGAGTGATTCCTTGCACATTTGCAAATTAAGGAAAACTGTTCATTTTTAACTTTGTAAAATTGTTTTCAAATGTTTGAAAATAAACCTTGCTGCAGTTATGTTCCGTATTTTAGTTTTATTGTGAAAAAGTCAGAAAATTGTCAAAAATAGCTGTTTTGAGGGGATAAAATTGCTGTGCAGCCCCCCCCCCCCCCCCCCCCCCCCAAAAAAAAACAAAGTTTGGCAAGAAAAATGGGCTTTTTGTATTGTTTTGCAATAAATGTAGTTGGAAAAAGACACTTATTTGCCAGGAACAAAAATTGTGTCACACAGTGAATCCGTGTCTGCTACGTTTAAGATGCGTGGAATTTAATAAACGCAAACTGAATTTCAGACATCTTATATATATTACTCTGTAACAAAGACGACAGACAGTGTTTGACATAAGCAGGACTCTAAACAGCAAACAGGAATCGATTGCAATGATTCCAATTGAAAATAATGGAAGAGCAACCTGAGCTTCCTCTGGCATTTTTACATAAAACAAACAATAACAACGTCTATAAACCCAGAGAATATATTCACGAGAGCTTTAGGCACAATATATAAAAAGTTTAATGCTGTTGTCCATGTGATCAGAGCATCTCAAATGCATTTCTTCTGTCGTGAATGTACTGAGATACCCATAATCCACTGGGCACAGCATCTCCACACTAAAACCTTCAAAATTACTGCATTACTTTAAAACTAAAACATATATCTGATATTTTCACTTTATAAAACTTCAGATGTGACATTAATTTAAATAACTTGTCTGAAATAGAGTTTGCTTAAAATTTTAACCATCAGTTAAAACTGTATGCCTCTGGATGACTTGCGTGATATTGCCAGTGTATCAGTATGGATTCAAAAGAAATGAGCTTTTTTTTTTTTCTTTTGTTACCAGTTCTCCTTTGCCTACAGAGGATAGAGCAGTTTCTTTTAGATCCAGCTTTCCTTTGTTTACAGAGATAGAACTGCGTATCTACTACAAAACATTTAAGAGGTAAGTACTCAACTGATTTTAGATTTGCAAAAATACGTTAGCGGTCTAAAAATTATCGGACCAAAACTTATCGGAAGATAATTAGTCCAGTAATGATTTTCAAAGCTATCTGAAAAGCTAATCCGATAATGAAAACATTGTCTTCGATAAATGGTTAGCGGATTAGCAGAACTGTGCCCACCTCCGTTTTTAAGGAATGGGAGAAGGGCACCAGGCCTGTATTAACGAGTGGCCACACCCATTGTTGTCAGAGCTTTCTTATCCCATGGCCATAAATAGTACATACGTTCATTGGCCAGATTAATAGGAATATCTTGCTAATACTGGGTTGCCCCGCTTTTGCCTTCAGAACTGCCTTAATTCTTTGTGGCATAAATTCAACAAGGTGTTGGAAACATTCCTCATAGATGTTGGCCCATGTTGACATGACAGTATCACATAGTCAGTCTTTCAACCAGTCTGCCCATTCTCCTCTGACATCAACAAGGCATCCACACAACTGCTGAGCTCTGGATATCTTCTCTTTTTTGTACCATTCTCTATAAACCCTTGAGGTGGTTGTGTGAGAAAATCCCAATAGATCAGCAGTTTCTGAAATACTCAGACTGTCCTGTCTGGTACCAATAACCATGCCACATTCAAAGTCACTAAAATCCCCTTTCTTCACCATTCTGATGGTCAGTCTGAACTTGAGCAAGTCGTCTTCACCAAGTCTAGATGCCAAAATGAACTGAGTTGCTGCCATGTGATTGGCTAATTAGCTATTTGTGTTAAGCAATTAAACAGGTGTACCTAATAAAGTTGCCTGGCAGTGTAGTAAGTGCATTATTCCACCTCATCCTATAAAATGAATCCCATCCAAACAGAGCCACTCAATCCTCTTGCGTCATAGGTCAAAGATGGAGTACACCACAGTGCATTTTCAGTTAGCTTTAGAACCATTTTAATGTTATCTTAAAAGGTGCTGTAGGTGATGGGTCCCTGGGTGGACCTACAGAAGAAGTACTTCCTTCATTCAGAAATTTGTGTACGAGGATGCTCTGAAACAGCTGCAGCCTATGTGCATGGTGCTGGCACAATCTTCACACACAGCAGTGCATGCAAGAGGTGTTATTCCAGCTGGCAACAGCGGCACCCATCGTGTTTTGTGGGACTTTGCTTTTTTTTTTTCTTTAATTTTGAGGACATGTTTTTCCATAATGAAAGCATGCCATGAAAATGGAAATTAATTTTTTTCCTCAAATTCTACACACAATACCCCATAATGACGATGTGAAAAAAGTTGAGATTTTTGCACATTAAAATAAAACAAACAAAAAAAACACAAAAACAAAACAAGAAATCACGTACACAAGTATACACAAGCGCACTGTGTCAGAGCTGGGCGTCCGTCTAAACTGAGCGATCAAGGAGAAGGGCCTTAGTCAGGGAGGTGACCAAAAACCCGATGGTCACTCTGTGATATTTAACCAGGTTGGTCCCAATGAAATAGAAATCTCTTTTACAAAGGAGACCTGGACAATTATACTGTTTTCTAATTCACCTAACCTGCATGTCTTTCGATGTGGGAGGAAGCTGGAGCAGGGAACCCACACAAACATGGGGAGAACATGCAAACTCCACACAAAGCCCTCAGGTGGGAACTGAGCTCATGGCCTTCTTGCTGTGAGGCAACAGTGCTAACCACTTATCCACCATGCTACCTGTCAGAGTTGCAGCATTACTCTGCGGAGAGAGGAGAACCTTCCAGAAGCACAAGCATCTCTGCAGCAATCCACCAATCAGGCCTGTATGGTAGAACGGCCAGACAGAAGCTACTCCTTAGTATAAAGGACATGGCAGCTCACCTGGAGTTTGTCAAAAGGCACCTGAATTACTCTCAGACCATGAGAAACAAAATTCTCTGGTCTGATGAGACAAAGATTGAACTCTGGCGTAAATGCCAGCCATCATATTTGAGGAAGCCAGGCACCATCCCTACATTGAAACACGGTGGTGGCAGCATCATGCTGTGAGGATATTTTTCAGCAGCAGCAACTGGGAAACTAGTCAGGATGGGGGGGAAGATGAATGTTGCAATGTACAGAGACATCCTGGATGAAAACCTGCTCCAGAGCGCTCTTGACCCCAGACTGGGGAAACGGTTCATCTTTCAGCAGGACAATGACCCTAAGCACACAGCCAAGATATCAAAGGAGTGGCTTCAGGACAACTCTGTGAATGTTCTTGAGAGGCCCAGCCAGAGACCAGACCTGAATTCTATTGAACATCTCTGGAGAGATCTGAAAATGGCTGTGCAGACGCTCCCCATCCAACCTGACAAGCGTTTGAGAGGTTCTGCAAAGAGGAATGGACAAAACTGCCCAAAGATAGGTGCACCAAGCTTGTGGCATCATATTCAAGAAGATTTGAGGCTCTAATTGCTGCCAAAGGCATCAACAAATTACTGAGCAAAGGCTATGAATACTTACGTACATGCAACTGCTTATTTAATTTGCAAAAAACAAACAAACAAAAAAAAAAACATGTCATTATGGGGTTTATGAGTAGAAGTTTGAGGGACAAAATTAATTTACTCCATTTCAGAATAAGGCTGTAACGTGGAAAAAGTGAAGTGTCGTGAATACTTTCCGGGTACACCGTAATCCTTGTTGCCTGTACCATCTAGAATGCTACATAACCCCAAAAGCTATGTTGACATATTGTTTTCTTCTGAGCCAGGAGACAGACAACACTCCTGTGAAATGAGCTGTACACTCATTTAGGTACATTTTTAAAATCATACAATAATTTCACCAGAAAAGAAGGAAGTGGCTATTTTATTGTCATCATTTATTTATTCTACTTTGACTAGTGTGACAGTAGAAAACATTTATAGACAGACAAAACACACACACCTGTATATTAAGCAATTCATGCGCCCATCACACTTCTTCATGCTGGATAATGAACAGATGGGTTGGGAAAGCACAACAGTCACGTGGCAGTTAACATTTCTGAAAACTGGATTATGTAACTTCGATTAAAAAAAGTTATTTGCCTTATGAAGACATCGATGAGAGCCAAGATGGAGGAGAAAGCACCGTGTTAAAGTTATGCATGCATGTATGGTGGCATTTAACAACGATGATCATGGGGCAGTGCACTGTCATGGCAGACACAAAAATATCAGCTACTAGGGAAAAAAAAAAAAAATAAAGGTTGTTATTCTAGAATTGTGCCCTCGATACCCATAAATATGTTCTAGGGTTCATTCCTACATTCTGCTTATTTATAGGTCAGTTTCAACAACATGTAACTTGTTTTTCTCTCAGAAAACACATCAACAGCATCAGTAAATACAACTAATGAAGTATATACGTAGTGTCTCCGCCCGCCCGCATTTCCCCACCAGACCTACGACAGCTAAGAAGCCCAATTCTCAACAGTAGTGTCAACTTAAAGGAAGCACGAGCCATTCACTGGCAAGATAATCTCTGAGCCACTACCTCTACACACATGCTACTCCCACTGCGACCGGGTATATCAGGACGTTTCAGCAGTCCTACAAGCTGCTTGCACTACTACACAACTCATTTACATAGGATAAGTGGTAGGTGTTACCTTTGTTTTCCTTTTTTTTAATCCTCTCCTTCAGCCAGCATTGAAATTACAGTCACCATGACTCTACAGTTACATGAACAAATAATTTGTCTCTCCGCTTATCTGAAATACACACTAGCAGCCAGTCTGTTATTCCAGCGCACAGCAGAGCCGCAGCTGGGACGAGGTTACTGGGTGAGTACGTCACTGTGCCTGTACCGTGGAATTAAGGGGTCAGTGCCTTGTTCATAGGCACTACAGCAACGGTGGGACGTGAGCAACACATCACCGGCTAACCTCCGTACTCCAGCCCACTCTGAAGAAATGGATTCACAGCTGGAGTCAATCCTGAAACCCTCTGGCTCCCAAAAGGAGTGTGCAGAAGGTTAGCTGTTCCTCTGCTCCGCCTCCCGCTGGGCTGCGGAGGAGGAGCTCTGGCTGTCCTCCGGGTCATCTCCATCTGCAGGCCAGACAGGAATGTGAAACAAAAGTCATATAACATCCCACTTTAGAGTTAAGACTGCCAATAAATTTTCTGTTATAGGCATCTTAGACGTTTGCTAATAAACACACTATTTATTTAGATTTCATATTCATTTCATTTTTCCACCCACCTCATATTGTGTAGGCCCACAAGTCTGGAACAATATATGTTATCATCTTGCAACTCAACATAATAAAAGAACATCTATAGTGCTGCATGTTCACATTCTGTCCTCAAAGTTGGTGTGTTTGAGGCCAGAAAAATGGGGACACATAAAGAATAAATTGTGACTGCTAGGTGACTGGGTCAGAGCATCTCCAAAACCGCAGCACTTGTGGTATGTTCCTGGTCTGTATTAGTTCAGTAACTACTAAAAGTAACTACTGAATTTACCAATGCGGGACAGCCATGTGTGGCCGCAAGTGCCAACAGCGCAAAGCATAACTAGGGGAGTCCAGGGGTGTGCAAGACTAATGGGCGTCCCACATACACTCATGGAGGACGTGGGACACGGGGGTAAATACCGGGACTGCCCCACCCAATGGGGGATAATTGGCAGCTCTGGCGTCATGTGGGACATGCTGGGCAAAGAAGTCCAACCCACAGAGGGCCCACGTCACCATTTATATGATTTTAAAGCTCTGCTGCTAATGTCTTGGTGTTGGATGCTGCAGTTTACCTCCCCCTCCAGTGTTGATGTGGAGCTGGGATAGAGACAGAGTGAGGGGCAGTTCTCGTCCTTCTGGGTCAGTTGGACTCTGCAGGATATCATGTAAAGCATTTCTTCGTCCCGTCCTGCCGGAGGCAATAAAGTCTGCGTATGTGGCCTCAACATCAGACATCGCGTGTGCATCATTCAAGCAGCACTACCTATAAAAACAGAACAAGACGAGCTTTACGTACCATATTTTCAGGAGGATTTATACTCTGGTGCAACTTACATACAGAAAATTCACAGGTTTGTTATTAATAATAGTAATTACAATGACTATTTATATGGAACTTTTCCAAGAATAAATGCTAATAATTAAAAAATACACTACAAGAATGCACAAAAATCTGACATTAAATAGCTCATAACACTGAACAAGGTGTGATTTATATATGGTTTTTCCTCTTCAAGAGGCATGTTTTGACAGGTGCGACTTATACGGCAGAAAATATGGTAGAAACCTCTAAAAGTTTGAATTCATTTGAAGATCTATCACAGAGAATATGGTCCTCTACTACTTCTTGAAATTATTCTGAAGTTAGTAATTTTGTTTTTCCAGCAAAGATTTGATGGATCGTAAGACCAAGGTTTGAGCATGTTCTGTTTGATCCACGTCAATACAAGAGGGCACCGCAGTCTCATTTGATTTAACCACTTATGGGGACCTCCGCTGCCATTTTGCAATAAATATATATATATATATATATATATATATATATATATATAAAATCACATCAATTTTATTTATATAGCGCCAAATCACAACAAACAGTTGCCCCAAGGCGCTTTATATTGTGAGCAAAAGCCATACAATAATTACGGAAAAACCCCAACGCTCAAAACGACCCCCTGTGAGCAAGCACTTGGCGACAGTGGGAAGGAAAAACTCCCTTTTAACAGGAAGAAACCTCCAGCAGAACCAGGCTCAGGGAGGGGCAGTCTTCTGCTGGGACTGGTTGGGGCTGAGGGAGAGAACCAGGAAAAAGACATGCTGTGGAGGGGAGCAGAGATCAATCACTAATGATTAAATGCAGAGTGGTGCATACAGAGCAAAAAGAGAAAGAAACACTCAGTGCATCATGGGAACCCCCCAGCAGTCTAAGTCTATAGCAGCATAACTAAGGGATGGTTCAGGGTCACCTGATCTAGCCCTAACTATAAGCTTTAGCAAAAAGGAAAGTTTTAAGCCTAATCTTAAGAGTAGAGAGGGTGTCTGTCTCCCTGATCCGAATTGGGGGCTGGTTCCAGAGGAGAGGAGCCTGAAAGCTGAAGGCTCTGCCTCCCATTCTACTCTTACAAACCCTAGGAACTACAAGTAAGCCTGCAGTCTGAGAGCGAAGTGCTCTATTGGGGTGATATGGTACTATGAGGTCCCTAAGATAAGATGGGACCTGATTATTCAAAACCTTATAAGTAAGAAGAAGAATTTTAAATTCTATTCTAGAATTAACAGGAAGCCAATGAAGAGAGGCCAATATGGGTGAGATATGCTCTCTCCTTCTAGTCCCTGTCAGTACTCTAGCTGCAGCATTTTGAATTACTGAACAATAGTCCAGCCTAGAGGAAATAAATGCATGAATTAGTTTTTCAGCATCACTCTGAGACAAGACCTTTCTAATTTTAGAGATATTGCGCAAATGCAAAAAAGCAGTCCTACATATTTGTTTAATATGCGCATTGAAGGACATATCCTGATCAAAAATGACTCCAAGATTTCTCACAGTATTACTAGAGGTCAGGGTAATGCCATCCACAGTAAGGATCTGGTTAGACACCATGTTTCTAAGATTTGTGGGGCCAAGTACAATAACTTCAGTTTTATCTGAGTTTAAAAGCAGGAAATTAGAGGTCATCCATGTCTTTATGTCTGTAAGACAATAACTGCAGTTTAGCTAATTAGTGTGTGTCCTCTGGCTTCATGGATAGATAAAGCTAGGTATCATCTGCATAACAATGAAAATTTAAGCAATGCTGTCTAATAATACTGCCTAAGGGAAGCATGTATAAAGTGAATAAAATTGGTCCTAGCACAGAACCTTGTGGAACTCCATAATTAACCTTAGTCTGTGAAGAAGATTCCCCATTTACATGAACAAATTGTAATCTATTAGATAAATATGATTCAAACCACCGCAGCGCAGTGCCTTTAATACCTATGGCATGCTCTAATCTCTATAATAAAATTTTATGGTCAACCGTATCAAAAGCAGCACTGAGGTCTAACAGAACAAGCACAGAGATGAGTCCACTGTCTGAGGCCATAAGAAGATCATTTGTAACCTTCACTAATGCTGTTTCTGTACTATGATGAATTCTAAACCCTGACTGAAACTCTTCAAATAGACCATTCCTCTGCAGATGATCAGTTAGCTGTTTTACAACTACCCTTTCAAGAATTTTTGAGAGAAAAGGAAGGTTGGAGATTGGCCTATAATTAGCTAAGATAGCTGGGTCAAGTGATGGCTTTTTAAGTAATGGTTTAATTACTGCCACCTTAAAAGCCTGTGGTACATAGCCAACTAATAAAGATAGATTGATCATATTTAAGATCGAAGCATTAATTAATGGTAGGGCTTCCTTGAGCAGCCTGGTAGGAATGGGGTCTAATAGACATGTTGATGGTTTGGAGGAAGTAACTAATGAAAATAACTCAGACAGAACAATCAGAGAGAAAGAGTCTAACCAAATACCGGCATCACTGAAAGCAGCCAAAGAGAACGATATGTCTTTGGGATGGTTATGAGTAATTTTTTCTCTAATAGTTAAAATTTTATTAGCAAAGAAAGTCATGAAGTCATTACTAGTTAAAGTTAAAGGAATACTCTGCTCAATAGAGCTCTGACTCTTTGTCAGCCTGGCTACAGTGCTGAAAAGAAACCTGGGGTTGTTCTTATTTTCTTCAATTAGTGATGAGTAGTAAGATGTCCTAGCTTTACGGAGGGCTTTTTTTATAGAGCAACAGACTCTTTTTCCAGGCTAAGTGAAGATCTTCTAAATTAGTTAGACGCCATTTCCTCTCCAACTTACGGGTTATCTGCTTTAAGCTGCGAGTTTGTGAGTATACCACGGAGTCAGGCACTTCTGATTTAAGGCTCTCTTTTTCAGAGGAGCTACAGCATCCAAAGTTGTCCTCAATGAGGATATAAAACTATTGACGAGATAATCTATCTCACTCACAGAGTTTAGGTAGCTACTCTGCCCTGTGTTGGTATATGGCATTGGAGAACATAAAGAAGGAATCATATCCTTAAACCTAGTTACAGCGCTTTCTGAAAGACTTCTACTGTAATGAAACTTATTCCCCAGCAGTCCATCAGAGTAAATGTAAATGTTATTAAGAAATGATCAGACAGAAGGGGGTTTTCAGGGAATACTGTTAAGTCTTCAATTTCCATACCATAAGTCAGAACAAGATCTAAGGTATGATTAAAGTGGTGGGTGGACTCATTTACATTTTGAGCAAAGCCAATCGAGTCTAACAATAGATTAAATGCAGTGTTGAGGCTGTCATTCTCAGCATCTGTGTGGATGTTAAAATTGCCCACTATAATTATCTTATCTGAGCTAAGCACTAAGTCAGACAAAAGGTCCGAAAATTCACAGAGAAACTCACAGTAACGACCAGGTGGACGATAGATGATAACAAATAAAACTGGTTTTTGGGACTTCCAATTTGGATGGACAAGACTAAGAGTCAAGCTTTCAAATGAATTAAAGCTCTGTCTGGGTTTTTGATTAATTAATAAGCTGGAGTGGAAGATTGCTGCTAATCCTCCACCTCGGCCCGTGCTACGAGCGTTCTGGCAGTTAGTGTGACTCGGGGGTGGTGACTCATTTAAACTAACATATTCATCCTGCTGTAACCAGGTTTCTGTAAGGCAGAATAAATCAATATGTTGATCAATTATTATATCATTTACTAACAGGGACTTAGAAGAGAGAGATCTAATGTTTAATAGACCACATTTAACTGTTTTAGTCTGTGGTGCAGTTGAAGGTGCTATATTATTTTTTCTTTTTGAATTTTTATGCTTAAATAGATTTTTCTGGTTATTGGTGGTCTGGGAGCAGGTACCGTCTCTACGGGGATGGGGTAATGAGGGGATGGCAGGGGGAGAGAAGCTGCAGAGAGGTGTGTAAGACTACAACTCTGCTTCCTGGTCCCAACCCTGGATAGTCACGGTTTGGAGGATTTAAGAAAATTGGCCAGATTTCTAGAAATGAGAGCTGCTCCATCCAAAGTGGGATGGATGCCGTCTCTCCTAACAAGACCAGGTTTTCCCCAGAAGCTTTGCCAATTATCTATGAAGCCCACCTCATTTTTTGGACACCACTCAGACAGCCAGCAATTCAGGGAGAACATGCGGCTAAACATGTCACTCCTATATATATATATGTATACTCAACAAAAATATAAACGCAACACTTTTGGTTTTGCTCCCATTTTGTATGAGATGAACTCAAAGATCTAAAACTTTTTCCACGTACACAATATCACCATTTCCCTCAAATATTGTTCACAAACCAGTCGAAATCTGTGATAGTGAGCACTTCTCCTTTGCTGAGATAATCCATCCCACCTCACAGGTGTGCCATACGAAGATGCTGATTAGACACCATGATTAGTGCACAGGTGTGCCTTAGACTGCCCACAATAAAAGGCCACTCTGAAAGGTGCAGTTTTGTTTTACTGGGGGGGGATACCAGTCAGTATCTGGTGGGACCACCATTTGCCTCATGCAGTGCAACACATCTCCTTCGCATCATCCGTGAAGAGAACACCTCTCCAACGTGCCAAAAGCCAGCAAATGTGAGCATTTGCCCACTCAAGTCGGTTACGACGACGAACTGGAGTCAGGTCGAGACCCCGATGAGGACGACGAGCATGCAGATGAGCTTCCCTGAGATGGTTTCTGACAGTTTATTGTGGGCAGTCTAAGGCACACCTGTGCACTAATCATGGTGTCTAATCAGCATCTTGATATGGCACACCTGTGAGGTGGGATGGATTATCTCAGCAAAGGAGAAGTGCTCACTATCACAGATTTAAACTGGTTTGTGAAGAATATTTGAGGGAAATGGTGATATTATGTATGTGGAAAAAGTTTTAGATCTTTGAGTTCATCTCATACAAAATGGGAGCAAAACCAAAAGTGTTGCATTTATATTTTTGTTGAGTGTATATATATATATATATATATATATATATATATATACACACACACACACACACACACAGCATAACTTCACATGGACAAATGGTGTACCATTTTGTTTTTGGCTGCAATCACCAAAGCAGTCATGAAAAGTGTTTTATTTTCAGTTCCCAGTGGATAAGGTAGGACGAAGTGGGTGGGAGAGGTCATGTCGGTAAGTGTTAGCCAACACAGCTAACCAGAGTAGCTCCATTCTCTTGCCTGCAAAACCTCCTTGACATGTTTGAGCTCCGGGTCATAAACAAACCACAACACATGTCCACTTTCCACCGCATCGTCACTTTTTCTTTGCATTTTCACTTTGTTTGTGTGCCATTTGCCCAAAAACCCATAGAAAATGCCGTGTTTCCCTTCCCGGAAGTAGAGAAATTACATCATATGCGTCATATTTTGCCCCTTTAGTGCCTGCTCTCAAACAAGACTGTGGTGCCCTATTTCACACATTCAAGAAAGTACAGCTGTATAACTCAATGGTGTGGCTAAAGGGAACATCTGGGCTACTTTCATCAACTGGAACATTGACATTATTATAAAGTCGTATTATAAAGTCTCAGTTTTGACACAGACTCTGTGGCAATGTTTGAAACACGGGTGTTTCAAAGGTTTTGAGACATTCTGAAGCAGTGTTTTGAGTTTACTTTCACTAATCTGCAGTACTAATAAAAGGTTTTTGGTATAAACCAAAGTCACACATCCTGTATCTAATCTAATAATTCCAGTTTTACCTTCACACACCGTTGAATAGTTTGTACCGTGTTTGCTCACATAGCAGCATTATGTTTATGCTGACAGCTGCTACCTTGTCAGCTGGATAGACCACAGCAATCACTTGATGTGTTCAGGAAGCAGATAAACTACATGCAAGTACAACCACAGGTGTTTGTAATTATCAATATCCAGTATACACCAACCATCCAGCAGGTGAGCAGGCAAGTATATGAGATGTTACTTCAGCAAAAAAAGTTGCTCCTTCCATCCATTGGTGCATCAAATAAAAATTAAATGGTTTGTCCTCATTATACAGTCAAGTGAATAGGCAGGGGTGGTGACCAAGTGCGTAAGTGTGCCTGTTTCCAGTGCAGAGGTTTCTCAGTTCAAAACCACCCCTGCTCGTTGTCCATGTAATATGGAGTTGTGTCAGAAAGGGCATCCAGCATAAAACCTGTGTCAAATCAACATGTAGATCCACCTTGGATCTGCTGTGGTGACCCAGAGCGAAACTAGAGCACCGCGCTCATACACCACAAACCTCCACCAACACTAGTTTCCAATTCCACATAATTTTACCATGGAAAAAAAATTTCAAGGCATGTTTGATTAAGATATAATGTAAAATATACATTAAATGGGATTTTCAATGTTGATTTTAAATGCCCACAATATCGGATCAGATTCGGTGTCGCAGACTGAACGGTCCCCCCTAAAAACTGGACCACCTGCCTTCACTGCACGTGTCATTTGTGACCACAGCAGCTCGTCTGAGACGGACTATCTTCACCCAAAGCGATCAAATGGACTAATGGGATTATTAATGACTAGATGACATGGTTAAAAGCTCTTTAATCATTCTAAAGTCAGTTTTAAGCAGAAACAAGGCTGTTTTAAGAAGAAATGAGGCAATAATTTGTGACACTTTGAAAAGACAGAAGAGCAATGAATGCATCAGCTAGCAGCTCGTGTAGCTGTGGTGCTCTGATCACTTCCTCCATCTTTTACGATGAAATAATGCTGAATTTATGTGGAAATGATTGTTGTACAAAAGCTTCAGATATCTGTCGCTGAGACAGATGATGACTGGAGTGTAGTTTTAAGCAGAAACTAGGTGATAATCGGTAAGCCGCGGCTGATGACGCATGCGCAGTGAAGGCAGGTGGACCGATTTTTAAGAGGGACCATTCGGTCTGCAACACCGGATCAAACCTCACTGGTCGATAAAGGACACTGTCCTACATAACGCTCTCAAATATGAAATAAATTTGATATTTTTGACAGAGGTATGAATTTTTGAAAATTCATTCAATGTATTTTCCCAATTTTCTGAGATTTTTTTCCTGACTCTAAACTTGAAAATTGAATCACTTCTTGCCTATCAGAATATGAATCTTCAATAAAAAATTCATAACAATATATAAAAAAGTGTGAGCTCCAGGCTGTTCACAAACAAACAAACAAAAAAAAAATAAATAAATAAATAAATATTAGGTTTTCACTTGACTAATTAAAGCGACTCCGAATGATGTTACAAACACTAAATCTTGGGCAAACAAAGCAGCTTGCTTCTGATTTGGGCCCACGACATGCAGGAAAATAATAACAATAATATTAAAAATAAATACAAGACCACAAGTCAAATTCGAATTCCCATATTATTCAAAGCGTATGTTTACATTTATTTTACCGTATGACCAAATGTTATTGTTTTACCCGTTTTACCTTGACTGAGGGCTGTCTCGACGTGCTAACAAGCTACATTTCCACAGCAGGGACTTCACCTCCAAAGCAGCACAAAGGGGCCGCCATCACCTCCTACCATCCCAAAAAATTACGACAGCACAAAACAAAGATACTTTAACACTTAGGGTTTTCCAAACGTTCGACAGTACACAGATATTTCGCACATCCACATAATTTAATCACGCCAACAACATCGTTTTAAAGCCCCAGTCGATTCTCTACAGCTTCGCATCTTCCTCCTTTGCGACCAATGAGCAGCCAAGAACCCCTATCTCAGCGCTGATTGGACAGGAGACACAAAAGGATGAGAGGAGAGCGGGTGGAGGATGCTGCGTTCAGGAACACCACGTAAAAGTAAACTCTATCTATCTATCTATCTATCTATCTATCTATCTATCTATCTATCTATCTATCTATCTATCTATCTATCTATCTATCTATCTATCTATCTATCTATCTATCTATCTATCTATCTATCTATCTATCTATCTATCTATCTATCTATCTATCTATCTATCTATCTATCTATCTATCTATCTATCTATCTATCTATCTATCTATCTATCTATCTATCTATCTATCTATCTATCCACTGCTTCATCAACAATAGGCTTTAATGGTTTTTGAAGGATGTAGCACACAGAAATATAAACTAATGTCACATTTATATTGTGTCTGAAACTGAGCAGAAAAACTGATGTGGTTATTTAAAAACATAAAGATAATATATGACAGTATATGAACATGAATAAAATTAAGATTAATACAATATTGTAAAAAAGGTAAATTATTAAAAAAAAGTTCCTGAAATATAGTGCTTGATACCTCCGCGTTTTTGCGAATGAGATCAGCCACATGAACTTGAACACATGATGTTTTTATTTTATTTTCCATGGCAAGTGAAAGCAGCAACGCGAATAAGCACAATCAGCCAGTTTCTTTCTTTCTTTCTTTCTTTCTTTCTTTCTTTCTTTCTTTCTTTCTTTCTTTCTTTCTTTCTTTCTTTCTTTCTTTCTTTCTTTCTTTCTTTCTTTGTGCACAATAATGTTTATATTGGTATCACAGCAGATGTAATTACAATATATTGTGACATTTGATAGGAGAAAAATACAGGTTATCCGACTATTTATTTATTTATTTATTGATGGTGTTTGTTTTCAGTGTTGGATAGCATACTTAGGTACATTTTAATTCACGCTAAAGTGTTTACACAAGAAGGGAATGTGTGTACTCAGTGACGTATTTGAAGAACTGTGTACATTTCTATGATGTAGAAACAAAGAGCACTGAATAATAATTGTTGCAGTACTTCTTATAGCCGCAAGGTGGTGCTGCAGTCAGCAAAAATCCAGCTACTTGGCGTCAAAAAGCCCAGTGCAGACTGAGTTCACTGCTGGAGTCAGTCAACAACTGTCATGCAACTGATCACACAAACACGTGATAGCAGCACGATTTTGCCTTTGAGTAAAGAAATTGTAACACCTACTTATGTTATGTGTATAAACCATTAAAAAGTCATATAAAGTCAGCAAACAGTGCAGGACACATAGGCTCAGTGAAATCTTTGTGTCTGGGGCACATTTGGGGACATTTGAAAACGAATCTAATTAATAGTAAAGAGCCATCTCACCAACTGTCAATTATGTGGTGCTGACTAGCTTCTGACCACAGAGAATACTTTAATATTTTGTTAAGTGAATATTCCCCTTAAACGACAACAAATTTAGTTAATCTCCAATTTACAAGGGCATATTGTGCGGACAAACACTAAAAACTAGGGAAGATTGATGCACCAGATCAATTAAAAAAAAAAAAAAAATCCAACTTTCTTTTGCATATAGAGTGCATCTGGAATGTATTCACAGAGCTTCACTTTGAGTACATTTCCACTTTACTTTTTCCACTTTTTGTTATGTACAAAAAGTGAAGTGGAAATGTACTCAATTTTGGAATAACAGCATTATTCCAAAATGGAGTAAATTCATTTTTCCCCTAAAAATTTCTACTCACAACACCCCATAATGACAACATGAACAAAAACGTTTTTGAAATTTTTGCAAATTTATTAAAAATAAAATTACAAAATCAAGTGTACATAAGTATTCACACACTTTGCTCAATACTTTGTTGATGCACATTTGGAAGCAATGACAGCCTCAAGTCTTCTTGAATATGATGCCACAAGCTTGGTGCATCTATCTTTGGACAGTTTTGCCCATTACTCTTTGCAGCACCTCTCAAGCTTCATTGGGTTGGATGGGTGTCAGTGCACAGCATTTTCAGATCTCTCCAGAGATGTTCAATCATATTCAGGTCAGGGCTCTGGCTGGGCCACTCAAGGACATTCACAGAGTTGTCCTGAAGCCACCCCTTTGATATCTTGGCTGTGTGCTTAGATGATGAACAGTCACGCCAGTCTGAGGTCAAGAGTGCTCTGGAGCAGATTTTCATCCAGGATGTCTCTGTACATTGCTGCATTCATCTTTCCCTCATATCTGACTAGTCTCCCAGTTCCTGCCACTGAAAAACATGCCCACAGCATGATGCTGCCACCACCATGCTTCACTGTAGGGATGGTGCTTGGTTTCCTTGAAACGTGATGCCTGGCATTCATGCCAAAAGGGTTCAATCTTTGTCTCATCAGACCAGAGAATTTTTTTTCTTATGGTCTGAGAGTCCTTCAGATGCCTTTTGACAAACTCCAGGTGGGCTGCCATGTGCCTTTTATTGGCTTTCATCTGGCCACTGTACCATATAGGCCTGATTGGTGGTTTGCTGCAGAGATGGTTTTCCTTCTGTAAGGTTCTCCTGTCTCCACAGAGGAATGCTGGAGCTCTGACAGAGTGACCATTGGGTTCTTGGTTACCTACTTGACTATGGCCCTTCTCCCACAATTGCTCAGTTTAGACTGATGGCCAGCTCTCGGAAGAGTCCTGGTGGATCCAAACCTCTTCCATTTAAAGATGATGGAGGCAACTGTGCTCACTGGGACCTTCAAAGCAGCAGAAATGTTTCTGTACCCTTCACCAGTTTTGTGCCTCGAGACAATCCTGCCTCTGAGGTGTACAGACAATTCCTTTGACTTCATGCCAGAGGTGGGACGAAGTCACCAGCTAGTCACTCTCAAGTCATGAATTGGCAAGTCTCAAGTCTCAAGTCATAATGACCACCAATTGTTTGCAAGCTGACTTGACACTTGACTTGAGACTTGCTGATTCATGACTTGAGAATGACTTGACAGTGACTTTGTCCCACCTCTGTTTCATGCTTGGTTTGTGCTCTGACATGCACTGTAAACTGTGGGACCTTATATGTAGACAGGTGTGTGTCTTTCCAAATCATGTCCAGTCAACTGAATTTACCCCAGGTGGACTTCAATTAAGCTGAAAAACATGTCAAGGATGATCAGTGGAAACAGGATGCACCTGAGCTCAGTTTTGAGTTTCATGGCAACAACTGTGAATACCTACAGTGCATGTCATTTCTTAGGGTTTTATTTTAATTTTTAATAAATTTGCAAAAATCAAAAAAACAAAACAAAAAACTTTTCACATTGTCATTATGGGGTATTGTGTGCAAAATGTTGACAAAAAAATGAATTTCATTCATTTTGGAATAAGGCTATACCATAACAAAATGCGGAAAAAGTGAAGCACTGTGAATACTTTCTGCATGCACTGTACGAGTGTATTATAGGGTATTCAGGCGGCTTCAGCATTTTTGTGTGGATGCAGATATTTTTTGAAATGGTGTTTTCGGAATACTTTTTGAAAAAGACAAAGAAAAAGATTGTATTGGGAAAGTTCTGTATCTGTGTGGACAAGGTGTTAGTTACTCACAGTAATATTAATTAACCCATTAGCTTGTGCTTGCTAAAATAGTTTGTGTTATAAATAAATAAATAACATACCAATTAAATTCATTTTGATTTTTGTTGAATGAAGCAATAGCACCAAATTTCAAAAATAAGTGTGATTTTATGTTTTTCTCCTTTATGGTGAGGATGCAACTCATAGTCTGGTGTGAGTTACAATCTGGAAAATATTTGTGCAACTACACCCTCTAAGAGCTGTTGCTTTTGTGTTAGAAGTCAGATTAGTGCATTAAAAGCCCACCGTAACCCAAGGTCCATAAGCAGACAGCATCCACTATTTGACATCCCCTTGATGCAAAACACATTATGTACTAGCTCAGTGATAGGTGTCACTGTGGGCAGTCCTGTGTGGAAAAAGTGGAGCTGAGTGATATTAAACCCTCGGCCATACAGCACACCACTGCTGCTGTAGAAGGATGGGACAATGATTACATCTAGCAAGGGACCCCATACACTTCTATAATCCATCATAATGGGATTAGAAGTGCCTGATTGGCATGTGAATGATAACCACCAGTTCTGACAACACAGCATCCAACCTCTAGCATGTCTAACCTGAATGAGTCATGGAGGACTCGTGGTGATAGAAATGGAAGAAAGGACACACAGATGCCCTAGATGCCACGGAATCTGTGCCACTGTCATTAATCAGAGGAGGGCTGTAGATGGGGATTTGGCTCTTGTGGAGTGTGCCCGGATGCCCTGCGGAGCCTCCACTGCTGCTGCACAGCAGGCTTATGTGATGGCATCACACAGCCAGTGAGACAGAAGCTGTTTTGACAGAGCCATGCCTTGCGAGTTCCCTCTGTAATGGAAGAGCAGCTGCTGGGTCGGTGGGATGTTAGCTGTGTGCACAACACACTGAGAAAAAGCACGTCCTGAGCAGAGTCAGGGAGACATGTCTACTGCCTCATTTTTGTGAGGTGGGGGAAGGACTGTTCAAGAGAAATAATTTTTGACAAAAGAAAAAATGGACTTTGGGTGTCTATGAGGGTTGCCCTCCCATCCTCTCAAATAGAAATGTAGGGTTGTGAGAGTGACAATGCGCATAGGCTACTCATCGTTTAGGTGATGTTACAGCTACTGGGAGAAGCATTCTTTTAAAGGATAGCTTCTTGAGAGGGATCTGAGTTATCAACTAGAAAGTAACTTCCATCAAGAGCTTGAGTACCATGAAGCAAGGATACAGCAGAGGATACCTGACTGGTGGCCCATGGTGGTAGATGTGCTTAGGTGGCCACTAGCTGTTCCAGGCTGTTCTTCCATCATCGTGAAGCCTCATGGGCATTTAAGATGATGACCAGCAGTCCATGAATGACTTCTGCAGGGTTTTAGACCAGAGTGGGGATGGACATAACTACAAATGTGGGGTACCGGATTGTCCATCACAATCTTGAGGGCTCATAACAGGAAGCAAGGACAGCCGGGAAGAGAAGGAGGGGGTTGCGTAACATTCCCATCATTGGAGTTCTGCTCAAGGATATCTGGAAGCTCCAGCTGTGTTCCTGGCAAGGGATCCACGCTGTCAGCTAAGCATCACAGACAACATCTACTCACCGCGGCAGCTCTTCCACAGCTCAGTAAGTACAGAACCAACAGGTGGCCTGTGGCTTAACAGTTAACCCAACATGAGCAGCACTTAGGCAACCCTAGCAGCAAGTCCGAATGTCCAAAGAGCAGAGGTAGTCAATCCAGCAGTCAGTACACAAGTGGACACTGTTAGATGTCATCATCTTTTTCTTCACTTGTTGAGTGCTTGCCACTAACAAAAAGTAGGACCAGAGCTGAAGTCACTCAGTGGTTAACAAATACCACTGGGACCCAGCTGAGTGGATCCTATGCAGGGCACAAAGAAGAAGAAGAAAGTCCTGTGCAGTCCCCAGTGCCTGTTGGACAGGTGCTTTTCTTCTGATACCAAAGTGTGAAGTGGAAGAGAGTCTACGACTCCACCCTGAATGGGACATCAGTCCATCGCAAGTTGCATCTCAAGCCAAGGCCAGTATCCAGTTTACAGCTGGGATGACTTGGACAATGCATCTTAAATGGTCATTCCAATGACACAGACAGATAGCATGAAGGACTGACCTGGAATCAAACCAAAGTGTATACCCACGTATACTGGTAGTTCAGTTATCTTACAGCTCCACCTTAGCACCCTGTATTTTTGTTAAAATCCATGCATTACTTTTGAGATAGCTTTTACACTGTTAGACAAACAGTGGTGATCACAAAACGTCTCCCTTACACTCCTTTCTACCAAATGTAATGGTCATCAGTTCATGCCCTTTTGAGATATGGCACTGACTAACATACATACAGGCAAAAGACAACAAAAACAACCTTATTGGTGAAGAATAATTCATTTATTTTCAGCCACTTATCTGAGTCTGGGTCGTGGAGGCAGCAGACTAAGCAACTCATTCCACGCCTCCCTATCCTCAGGGAAGCCCTGTAACTCTTCCCAGGGATCCTGAAGCACTCCCAAGCCAGCTAGGAAATATAATTCTTCCAGGGGATCCTGGGTCTTCCCTGGGACCTCCTCCCAGTTGGACGTGCCTGGAAGACCTCCTTACGGAGACATCCAGGCGGCATCCTTGCAAGATGCCAGAGCCACCTTATCTGGTTCCTTTCAGAGTAGCATCTCCACTCCAAATCTCTCCTGGATAGTCACTCCACATTTTGTGCCCTTGTTACGAAAAGCATCCCATTTTTGTACTCCCGTCACGAACCCATAGATTAATGTATGTTTTGTAGTGTCGCCACGAACTGCCGTGAGACTGGGTTGGTATAGCAGCATAAATCGACAGGTAAATTGAGAGCCTTGCCTTCTGGCTCAGCTCCTTCTTACCAATAATGGTTTGGTGCAGCATCAGTAAAACATCAGATGCCAAACCAGTCCGTCTATCAATCTCACATTCCACTCCTGAACAAGAACCCAAGATACAGTACAAACCTATTCAAGCAATGCTTAAATGCTGAATTCTAGATGCTCAGGAAGTCGAGCTTGTTTTCCTTGTTCCAATTACATATCCTGAAAAGGGCATATAACTTTGTATGCACAAATTCAGACATTAAAATCAACTAATTATGTGAAACATGAGGTAGATGACCCTTGTGAAACTGACCATTTCCTTCCCTCACACAGATTCTTTAAATCTAACAATGGTGTCAATCGTTTGTGCTGGTTTGTGCTGTTAAAACGTTTTGATTGTGTAGCTATTGTTGTAATACATTCATGAAAATTATAAGGTCATAAAGACAGTTCTAAGTGTATTGTACAGAACGTTTTTATAGAATCAGTTCAATAAACAATGGACAAAGATCCACAGCCCAGAGCTTCCCCCTGTCACTTTGATTATTAGTTGACGGTTGACCTTCACAAATTTCTTCACAAGCTGCCCTGCAGAAAAGAAATCCAGTCAGCCCTCAGTGAGGGCAGTGTCATGTTTTATTCACTACAGAAGATGTTGTTAGTGCTAACCTCAGCAGACTGTAATGTACACAAGACAATCTGTTCCGGAGATAAAGGACTGACTGAATTAAAGCTTATTGGATGAGCCAAGGGCAGTACCTATTTAAAAAGGAACAGTTTATTCTTTATGAACTTTTTAAAGCAATGTTAAGAAACCATACGTGTTTTATTTCAAAGCATGAAAAAATGGGAATGAAAACAAAAATGTTACATTTATATTTTCATTGAGTGCAGATGAATATACTGATGCAAAATCATTGTCGTCACTGTTGTGGCAATCTCTCAGTAGCAAGGAATATCACTATATTGGTGTTTGTACACATTATACACTACATTACCACTGGAATATGATATTTTTATGTTAAGAGTTGCAATAATTATGCTTATGCTGCAGCATGAAAGGAAATTATAAAATAATTCCAAGAAAAACTGATTTTTGATCTCAAACAATGCCCAGAGAATTGCAATAAAGACAAGAACTGCTGATGAAAAATAAATGTAATGAGTTGTTCTTTTTAGAATGAAAGAAAAATAATCAATTTAAGAATGTTGTTTATCTTTCAGCTGCCCAAGTTATTAGGTTGGGGTCACCACAGTAGATCCAGTACAGATCCACATTGCATAAGTTCTACACTAGATCATCTAGTGCTTCTCCTGGTAAAACTGTAGTTGTATCAGCACACACAGCCCTTGGTGTTCCAAAAAGGTCTCCTCATCCAAGTACTAAGACCTCCTTCACACATAGTACAAATGGGGCCGAATGCCGTCTGAATGACGAATTGTCCCACATCCGAAAAGTGTTGAGGTGTGGACTGAAAATGTCGGACAGCAGTCTCAGAGCAGTCCATGCGGGTGGGCCCATTCATGCGGCTGCCTTGAATGTTTTGCAGTGTGCAAAACACTTGTGCAATCCAGGAGGGACACCCATCGAACGGTACTCAATTTGCAGTCTGAGCACAATCCCAGTGCAATGTACATATTTCTACGGCATCATAACATCATTCAGAACAATCTGATTGCGATTGTCGGAACCCCAAAATCGGAGAAATGGATCGGACACTCAAGTCCTGCTGGCATGTCCCGCTTGTGCCACGTACGTGCACCTCCACTGGATCCCGTTCAGGGAGCTCAAAGGAAATGTTAATATGAAACATGTATGTGGCACACATCCATCATGTGAAGTGGACCTGGACATTTCGCAATCAAACTGAAAGCACCGTCTGTCACTGTGTCATTGTGCGCGCCAGAGGCTCGGCGCCTGCAACGCAGCTGAATGGGATGTCACCCCCATAATACACATATTAAGACGTGTTTACCATCGAACTCTGGTGGAGGAATGATGGTGGAACTGTTTCACCACCCCATGACACCAAAAATAAACATGTAAACAGCCCCAGGTGCATGTCACAGTGCAGGACGGACACCGCCCAGGCACCGCAGCCTGTGGTTAAGTTGCTTTCGCCCCGGCTGCACCATATGCTGACAACATCGGCTCACAAATGCCTTGTCCACCACGGCATAAAAATATCTCATGTCAGACACCGTCCTGCGGTGCGCCGATGATCCAACCAGAAAGCGTGGCGCACAGTCCCTCCATGCATTCCGTGTGCTCAACTATACACGACTGTCGCCGTGCTGTGTCCATGAGCTCAGTGCTGACAGTCCATCATGTGTGGGACACACATGTCCATTGTGGCAGCACAATGTCCTGTTCAGAGGTCAGTGCACTTGAGAGAGCGAGTGGATGAGTGAGTGAGTGAGTGACAGCACTCGGGTGCATCTGTCCAACAGTCTGAGTGCTTTATTTATGATTCTGGGGCAGTCTGACAGCAGTCCGTGTCTACGTACTCTTGTCCAACAACGTTTGGGCTTTGGTCATGTGGATACGCACGACTCAGTTCAGACCGAATCTACCCACATTCTTCATGGTCGTCCGGCAGTTGTACACAGCTGTCCAACTGTCTGTCCCACCTGACTGTGCCTCAACATTTGTTTTTTTTTTTTACATTTCTGGCTGATTCGACTTGATTCCTGCTCATTCTTGCTATGTGTAACGAGGGGACCAACTTTGCTTAGCAGCTGACAGCTGTCAGGATTTTAATTTCAATTTATTTTCATTAATATAGCACCAAACAAAGTTCCCTCAAGGTGCTTCACACAAGTAAGGTCTAACCTTACCAACCCCCAGAGCAAGCACACAGGTGACAGTGGTTAGGAAAAATTCCCTCTGATGATTTGAGGAAGAAACCTCAAGCAGACCAGACTCGAAGGGGTGACCCTCTGCTTGGGCTAGACATACACGGAGCAGACTGGCTGCAATGATTTTAAAAATAAAAAAAGGGAAAATTCAAGATATGCAGGTAACAATTTGACTTTCTATAATGGATCAGTCAAGCCTGTTGTCCAACATGGTACTGACAGAAGTTGAACTACTTTTGGGTGAAGAAGAAAATGATGTGTAGAAGGTGTCCGAAGCAGAAGGAGAGCAGGAAAGTTAGAACTGTGGAAGAGAGAGTCAAGAATTTGACTATTGGCAGTGTGACTGGTAAAGGCAGTGACATGGCTGATATGATGGAGAGGAGAAAGGTAGATATACTGTGCCTGTAAGAGACCAAGTGGAAGGGAAGTAAGACCAGGAGGATTAGAGGTGGTGTGGATAGGTGGAGAAATGGTGTCCGGGTCATTCTTAAAGAAGAAGATATGAACAGTGTGTTGGATGTTAAGTGAATGTTTGACAGGGTGAATAGTGTGAAGGGGTGATGATGAATGGAGAAAGATAATTTTTGGAGTAAGTTAGACAACCTAGTCTCACGCTTTTTTTCGTGCTCCTGTCGCAAAATGAGCCATATTTTCATGATGCATTTTTATTTTTTTTATTTTATTTGTAACCCATCCCTTTCCCTAACCGTAACCATCACCCCCACAGACCCCCCATTACGAAATGAATTCTTGCTCTCATCATGAAAATGTGGCGCTTTTTGTGATGGTATCACAAAGTAAGAGATTCATTTTGTGATGCCATCATGAAATGGTGTGAGACTGGGTTGGAGTTAGATGAGGTGTATCCAAGCATATGAGTGTATCCAAGGATGAAAGATTGGTGATCAGAGCAGACTTCAGTGCTCATGTTGGTGAATAGAGGTGAACAGTAATGTGTAGATATGGTATCAAGGAGAGGAATGTGGAAGGTCAGATTTTCCAACGTAAATTAAGTTCCTTTGGCTTCTCCGTTGTTTAATCAGGGCCACCATAGTAGGTCTGTGATGAAGCTGCATTTTGAGTTGGGACATGTTTTATGCTGGATGCTCTTCCTGATGCAACTCCACATTAAATGGAGAATGGACACGAGTGATCTTGAACCGGGAACTTTCTCTTCTGGAAACAAACTTATTAACCACTTGACATCATGCTGCTCTTTAGATTTTGCAACAGATGGAAGTGGCTGTTATCAATATTTAGAAGAATAGAAGAAGAGATTGACATGCCTGTCTCAATCAGGCACTGGATGAAGATGAAGTAAGATGAAGTGATGTTGGATGAGTGGAAAACTAATGCAGTTGTGGTGAGGGAGACAGCTATGAAGGTAACATCTGGACATGCAAAAGATGACAAGGACAGCTGGTGGTGGAATGAAGATGCTCATGAAAGCATAAGAAGAAAGATTGATGAAAAACAACTGGAAAGTCTAGTAGATATTCTATTAGACATAGAAGAAGCCGAAGACTGCAATGTTCTTTTAGACATTACATCAAGGATTAAGTAACAATTTACTTCCAAACTTTTAAATTGTCCCAGATTTTTTTAAATATGTTGCAGGCATCCAATTCAAAATGAGCAAATATTTGCACAAAAACAATAAAGTTTATCAGCTTGAACATTAAATATCTTGTCTTTGTGGTGTATTCAGTTGAATATAGGTTGAAGGGGATTTACAGATCATTGTATTCTATTTTTATTTACATTTTGCACAATGTCCAAACATCTTTGGAATTGGGGTTGTATAAAGATTTTACAGTTTTTTCTCAGTCACTTTGGTGCCTTTCTCACATCATAGTAGCAGTTTCTCATTCCTTCCAACAAATTGGAACTCATTTTGGACATGCATCAACTGCTTTCATACAGCTCTCTGCTGTTTTATAACATTACCCTGTGCTTATGTCATGTCAGTTAAAATGAACTATACTTGTGAACAGGGGCGCCGCCAGGGATTTTGGGCCTCATGACATATTATTTTGTCAGTATTAAAATTGCATTAGGGGCCTCTCTGGGCCCCTGTCAGTCATGGGCCCCTAGAATCCTTCTCCTTACTCTCCCCTTTTCAGCATCCCTGCTTGTGAATGCTGAATAGTCATTTCCTATAAAACTAATAGTCCTCATTTCATTGCTTGAGTCATTACATACAAAAATGTTGATTTTTGACTAGTTGCCAAAATCTGTCAAGCAAATATTATATATTTATTTATTGATTTTTATTTTTCCTGAAAATGTCTAAATTGGACAGAGAGCAACCATTGATGTCCCAAGCCAACGTGGAGGAAATGTGTGCAGCCATCGCAGAAAACAGCATCCTCACCCATATCCCCGTCTTGGTCCATACAACACACAACATCAGCTGGCTTTTTTAGACACTCTTTACAGGGACATAATCCCTGAGAATCAGAGTGGTCTAACTGGAGACCATCTGAACAAATATGTTGTTGTTTAGGATAATGTGCGTTGCACATGAGAGGATGCTGGTGGAATATCTCCTTCCTTACTCACCATTTCTAAATCCAACAGAGGAGCTTTTCTCTTCCTGGAGGTGGAAGGTATGACAGGCATCCACATACCCAAATGGCCCTACTAGCGGCAATCGATGCAGCATGTAATGACATCACAGCAGAATTCTGCAGAGGGTGGATTTGCCACTCGAGGAGATACTTTCCTCGCTGCATTGCAAGAGGTGAGACTCACTGTGATGTAGATGGAGACAGACAGGAATGTCTGGATGTGCATAAATGATTTACAGTACTGTGTATGTACTGCAATATTGTTTACAGTTGTGCACAGCTCCACCCAAAGGGAGTGTATGTTTGTTGTAAATAAGGGTGCAATTTTTTCTTTTGCACAGTGCTGTGAACAAATTAGAATTGCAAAGAGCATATGCAGTAAAAATGTGAGACATAGGGGAAACTGGGGCATGGTGAATCACGGGGCAGAGTGAATCAGTAGCTATATATGCAAAACTGCATATATATTTGCAGCAGTTATGACATATTTTTATGCATAAAGACATCTCCCTTATAAATTAGTGTTTTCTTTTTGGATACATTTTAAGGGTAAAACTTAGTGGCAAGTGAAGTCAGTTTTTTTTCCTATCAAAAGTAAATTTTGTGGATGTCAGTGTCTTTGTATTTATTTCTCACAACAGAGGAAAGGTGGCCCAAAAAAATTGTTATTAGTTAGAAGACTACCCCATCCAACTGATGAGCATGTGTTATGTGTTATGTCTTCTCCAGACTGTCAGCTATTTGATAACATGACTCGTGTGTCTCATGCACCCAGGGCACAGTGAATCAGTCTAGAAAGTGATTTACTAAGATCCAGTATCAAGTGGACGACAAATATTACTTGTTGAAGCTTATACAGTACATTTATTTCTATAATTTGTGTATATAAAAAACTATTTTCACATTTGAACAGAAATTATGACAGTTGTATTTCTCATAGTTTCTAAAGGACTTATGTCACTATATAAGACACACACATTACATTATAGTTTGCATATGCATAAGCATATATTTAATAATTTTGAAGAAATCTTTATAATCATGTGTTTTTCATTATATTCTAAGTTGATTCACTGTGCCCCAGACACTAATTCATGGGGCACAGTGAATCAAAAATCGATTTTTAACACCTGTAAATTACACTTGGGGAGACATAAACAACACAGCCTTATAAACAATAACTTGCTGAATTAAATCCACAATAGAATGACCTAAACCTATGCATAATGTATTTATGCTGTCACAAAACAACATTTCTGATTCACTGTGCCCCAGTTTCCCCTACATATTCAGGGTCTTGTACTCAGTTACCTCACTAAATACAGTGAGATGTGAATTTACCAGAGGTGGGACGAAGTCACTGTCAAGTCATTCTCAAGTCATCAATCTGCAAGTCCCAAGTCAAGTCTCAAGTCAGCTTGCATAGAACTAGTGGTCATTATGACTTGAGATTTGACTTGGGACTTGCTGATTCATGACTTGAGAGTAACTTGATGGTGACTTCGTCCCACCTCTGGAATTTACTGTAGTTTTCAAATGGCTGTGTAAATAGTATATAGTGCTTTTCAGGTAGCATCACCAAGATCTGACATTTTTGCATTGGAAAACACTTACAGAGTGAACTGTCATAATGTAAACATGACTAAGCCATCTGAGTTTCTGACTATGGCGTCAGGACTTTTCATCTTGATGACTCTGACACTTTCATTGACATGAATACTTGCTTTAGTGAAATGAACTATCTATTTTGAGCAAGTGACACACCTTTACAGGTTATAAACTAGGTTTTGCAGGTTGTGCTAATTGTTTTGAAAAATGCATCAACTGTTGTGCAAATGCAAATAGTAATGTGAGAACAGCACCAAAGTGACTGAGAAAACCTATAAGTGAAAGTGCATTAAAATGAGAAAGTTTTGTGAGTAATTGTATTTATTATTTGGCACATTTAGTTGATGTCATAACAAGTGGCAAAGTTGAGATATTTCCTTTGTTCAGAGCTTGTTCAGGACTGATTAAAGGTGATATCAACATCCATTGTTCACTGTTATCCCTAATTTCTCCTTAAATATTAGTTCTATCAACTTTCCATTTTGCTGGCGTTCATCCGTGACCTCAAATTCCATAAGCATACCAAATGGCAAATGTCAGCTCTTCCCAGTTTCTCTGCAGTGGTGGAATGCAACAAAGTACAAATACTTTGTTGCAGTAGGTAAGTACATTTTTTTTTTATGTATTTGTACTTTACTTGAGCAGAATCAATAGTGCATACTTTGGACTTTTACTCAGTTACATTTTGATTATATTATATTATATTATATTATATTATATTATATTATATCATATTACACTCAACAAAAATATAAATGCAACACTTTTGGTTTGTCTCCCATTTTGTATGAGATGAACTCAAAGATCTAAAACTTTTTCCACATACACAATATCACCATTTCCCTCAAATATTGTTCACAAACCAGTCTAAATCTGTGATAGTGAGCACTTCTCCTTTGCTGAGATAATCCATCCCACCTAACAGGTGTGCCATGCACCTGTTATGTGGAAAAAGTTTTAGATCTTTGAGTTCATCTCATACAAAATGGGAGCAAAACCAAAAGTGTTGCGTTTATATTTTTGTTGAGTGTATATTATATTAGATAGAACCTTATTCATCCCCTGGGAAGACTCTTTCAGGGAAACTGAAGTTCCAGCAGGTATTTATACTTTCGACTCTATTACATTTCTTCTCTTTTACTTTTCTAGTCCACATCATTTTGCTAAACATATGCTAACTGTTTTCACAGCTTGTAAACAAATCTACTGCATTTTGCAGTAAATTAGTCTTTCTTATATAGCATAATGCACAATGTCTGAAGAGGGAGCAATCCTGCATACTTTAGCAGTGCTTTAAGTGATTTGAATTCAGTGTTTGAGACTGCGTAGGTGTCTGTCACAGAACTTTTTTGTTTGTTTGTTTGTTTTAGTAAACTTTAGTATAAAATAATTTGCAGTGTTTAAAGGAAATGGCATAAATCCTTTAAAGATGTATAACTAGTGTACTTTGTTTGATTTTGCTTAATGATATTTAATTCTCCAGATCACCTTTTACAATATCCAGACCTGTAAGCCATAATGTAACACAGATGGTAAGCATTGTCCTAAAACTACCTTAATTCAAATGCAACAGTCCATACAGTTTTTATTAGAATATGGACATTAATCAATATGCAAGTACTTTTAATACTTAAAAGTATATTTAAAAGCAGGTAATATGTAGTTTTACTTCGGTAGTGTCGTCATGGTTGTACCTCTACTTTTACTAGAGTAAATATTTGTTTGGTTATTTGTACTTTTACTTAAGTACTGAGATTCAGTACTTCCTCTACCACTATTTCTCCGTGATTCAAGGTACATGCATGCAGGCACACACGTACGCACACACACAGAGGCCAAGTGGCTATTATAATATAAATGTTTATCAGTTGAACTCTTTGTTTAATAAATTGGACAAATCCTGAATTCACAAATTCCTGGAGGCTCCATTAAACTAGAGAGAAGTTATTACATGCTGTATTTGTACATCAAATAACAAAGAAGTACATAAACCTGAGAAAATGATACAGTAAAATCACCAGTGTAAAACTAACACTACCAGTGTTAATTTAAAGCTGGTGATTTATATTAAAAATTTTGCTTGATTATTTCAAAAGACTGTTAACCTTTTTCTTTTTGCAATCTCAAGTACATCTTAATTTTTTATATTATCATTATTAACCCAAACAGACTCATTATCAGATGCTCAGGTCCAACATTAGCTGGTGGGTGTAAAAGATCAAATGAAGTTTTATTGTTCTGAAAGAAAAGTTTCAGGAATATGACATAGAGGTTGAAATAAACTGGGCAAAGATTACAAAAGCACCAACACAAACATTTCAAAGCAAAGATATGAAACAGTGTTCAAAGTTGTCATGATTGGTTCTGTGGGGCTTATTATGTGTTGTTGTACCTTTTCTCTCTGTTACTTTTTGTGCTTGGGTTTTGGGTGGTAGGATTTCTCTTGTCTGGTGTCTCTCCTCCCTTCCTGCTGCCATGCCCCATTCCCCGAACCTTCCTCACACACCTGTCTTGTATTTCCTCATTATCACTCCTCCTTTATAAGTCACTCTCGTTCCTTCTTCCAGTTGTGAGATTGTTGTGCTTTGTGCCTGTTTCAAGTGTTTGTCCTCTGAGGCTTCAAGTCCTGTTTTTGCATAATCGCGTAATGGTCTGTCTGCCTGTTTTTTGGATCCTGTCTCTTCATACAAAGTAAATGAATCCTATATTGAACTTGGGACCTGTGATCAAGTTTACAAAATATGTGTTGCACTGTATGAATTATATATTTTTTGGGGTAGATTTCTTTGCTGTGAAATACCTAATTGAATAAACTTGTCAACCTCTAAACATGTAATTGACCATAACAACACCAAAAAAAAGTCCAGTTATCTCTCGTTGAAAATGTTGGATCAGAAATATTTCCTTTATGCTCATCTTCATATGGAGTGCTACCACTCTGTGAACTTTCATTTAAAATGGCCGAGTGGTTTAGGAGTTGTGCTTAGGAGGACAATCTCATTTGATGCATTCATTAAACACAAAAATGTAAGAATCTCTTTGTCAGACCAGGATTATTTTTCTTCAGTGCAATGCAATGGCATGCTACCATTGTATGAAGTGTAGTCAAAAGAAAGAAAACAGTTTTAGAGGAGTTGTGCTCATGAGGTCAACATCTTTCAGAATGATTCATGAATTAAATATTAGATGCCGATTACAGTATCTCTCCCAGAAGAGATCAGGCCAGAATTATTTTCACTCACGCACATCTTCAGCAGTGTGCTATCAGTGTGAGTCAAATCTGGGAGCATACGCTGGCATCATGATTGGCAGCATCTAAGACACTGCCTTGGGTCATGAATTGCAGCCGTTCCATCTTCAATTCTCACAGGGGCATAAGATGCTCAAAGTGCTTAACACATCAATGCCTCACATTCACCCCGATGGGAGGGTGCTGCCATGCAAGGCGCCCACTACACACTGGGAGCAACTAGGGGATTAAGGACCTTGCCCAAGGGCCCTTAGTGGCTTAGTGGGAATCGAATCAAGGATCCTCCGGTCTCAAGCCCAATGATTAAACACTAGACCATCACCTTCTGTAATGTAATGTAACTGATACTTCTCATTTGACTCTCTTTTGTTACACGTTTCACACAAAGTAATTCCAGTAGTACCCAAGGATCTTCCAAAGATGCCTAGTACCAAAGCCATCCAGTTTTCCCCTTAGGTTTCACATGTTTAACAACCATACAGTGCATATGGAAATTATTCAGTGCTTTACGTTTTCCACATTTTGTCACAGCCTTATTCCCCTTCAAAATTCTACACATAATACCCCTTAATGACAATGTCAAAAAGGTTTATTTTATTATTATAATTTTTTTTTTTTACATTTTCCCAAATTTATCTAAAAAACAAACAAAAAAAAACCCTAAAGTCATGTGTACATAAGTATTGCTTGCATGCTGTGGGGATGTTTTTTAGCGGAAGGAACTGGGAGACTAGTCAGGATTAAAGGAAAGATGAATGCAGCAATGTACAGAGACACCCTGGATGAAAACCTGGATGAAATGAATGAACCATTTATTCATTTATTCAAATCTGCTCCAGAGTGCTCTTGACCTCAGGCTGGGATGACGGTTCATCTTTCAGTGGGACAATGACTCCAAGCACACAGCCAAGATATCAAAGGAGTGGCTTCATGACAACTCTGTGTATGTCCTTGAGTGGCCCAGCCAGAGCCCAGACCTGAATCTGATTGAATATCTCTGGAGAGACCTGAAAATGGCTGTGCACCGACGCTCCCCATCCAACCTGATGGAGCTTGAGAGGTGCTGCAAAGAGGAATGGGCAAACCGCCCAAAGATATGATGCCATGAGCTTGGTGCACCTGTTCAAGAAGATTTGAGGCCACCAAAGGTGCATCAACAAAATGTTGTGCAAAGGCTATAAATTCTTATGTACATGTAAGTTCTTACTTTTTTTTTGAATTTCATAAATTTGAAAAAAAAAAACATTTTTATGTTGTCATTATGGGGTTCTGTGAGTAGAATTTTGATGGAAAAGTGAATTTCATACGTTTTAGAATAAGGCTGTAACATAAAAGGCAGAAAAAGTGAAGTGCTGTGATTACTTTCTGGATCCATTGCACATTAAGACAGGAAGCAAAGGAACCTTAAAGACATGGACCTTGGTTCTCCCGCAAAGATAATATCACCAAACACCTCCACCCAGCAAATTCATGACTCTACAAGCTGTTCAGAACACAGTCAAGCACTGTGTGAAGTTTCACTGAAATCAGCCAAACAGTTTAGGAGTAGCTGCACTTACAAGATTCATGGATGGACAGATAGGGTGATTCTTATACACCTGTCTGTCTGCAGGGAGTATAAAGACCGGCTTTTTCTGAAAGATACTCATTGCCTTAAAACCACTGAATGTTTGTTGGTATATATTGTTTTCACTGTCTAAATGGCTGCCTGTTTCTTCCTCCTTTACATGCATGTAACCATCCTGACGTCCTCAACAGAAAAACATTCTCTCACTGCTAGCCATGCTTAGGGGGACTTCAGTCTTCACATGAGGTCAGATGAAACTTTAATGATCCTTATGGGGATGTCAGGTGATTAGGTCTGCAGATACAAATAGCTCAAATGGGGCATGTTACAGACAAAGCAATGTCAGACAAAGAAAGTTTAATGGAATTTTAAAAAGTAAAATGCAGACTATGGACACAAGGTGTGGAAATGGTACATTTCTTCAAAATAAAATACTGTAAAAACTGGACTGACAAGGCAGCAGATGAAGACAAAAGACAGGCTTGTATAACATTTTAAAGTTTCACATGAATTAAGTGCTGCTTCACCTACCATGAAAACGTGACATTTTCGCTAGATGGCTGAAACGTCCAGCGTAATTTCTGATGCAGTCAAGCAAACGGTGCATGCAAGAACAAAATGTGCACAGTTTAGTTTACTATTGATGCTGCTGACTGTGGCATTTAGAAATAGCTTACAGCTTACTGAACAAAGGGAAGTTTCAAAAAGAGGAACAGAGGGAGGCGGGGACAGAAATAGAAAATGGCAGTGTTAATCCACCTCACTTCATCAGTGTATTCTCACTCTTTGATCTATTTTGGCTTAATCATATTTATATTTTCTTCAAACCAATTTTACAAGCTCCTCCATGTGACCCTCTGCAGACACATCAAAACTTTACCTTTATTATGTTTCAAAACTCTGCTCATTTCTGTCACACATTTAGACATTACAAATATCATTGCTCGAGAGGTTTCAAAACTACTTTTGACTCTTTGAAGCCATTTTCACAGCTGAAATTTTTCGCAGCTATTTTAAATGCAGACATTTGCTTCCTATTTTATATATTTATTAAAAATATAAAAAAAAGGGCACACAAATTATGCACATCACCAGTCAGAAACTATTGGCACTGTTCCTTTTCTATATTCTTCTCATCAGGAGAGGATTATTCATGTGATTTCATCTGTGACATCCTTTAGATCGTGATTCTGATTGCAAATAATCAACTAATTGAGGACAGTAATAATAATAATAATAATAATAATGGATTGTTGCAGCCTTAATACCAATAATATAATGCAGTATAACATATAGATAGATAAATACTTTATTAAACCCGAGGGAAATTGTGTGGCGTCTGTCGCTCTCATTCATACATATAAAAGTTACACAACTTTTAAAAAATAAGTTAATGAATAAAAACAGCACAGAGACAAGTTAATAAATCAATAGTACAAAAACAGTATGTAAAGTGCAACAAGTGACAGGAGTCAAGGTACCTGACACTATGTTTAGGCATTTATAGCCCCGGTCTGATGCCCCTCTTTCTACACATTACAGCATTATTTCAAAATATATGAAATTCATTACTCACTCTACACAAAATACCCCATAATGACAATGTGATTTTTATTACTATTATTATTGGAAATTATTTACAATAAATAAATAGAAAAACCCTAAGAAATCACATGTACATAAGTATTCACAGCCTTTGCCATGAAGCTCAAAGTTGAGATCAGGTGCATCCTGTTTCCACAGATCATCCTTGAGATGTTTCTACAGCTTAACTGGAGTCCACCTGGGGCAAATTCTGTTGATTGGACATGATTTGGAAAGGCAGAGACCTGTCTACATATAAGGTCCGACAGTTGACAGTGCATGTCAGAACACGAACCAAGCATGAAGCCAAAGGAATTGTCTGTAGACCTCCGAGACAGGATTGTCTTAATGCACAAATGTGGGGAAGGGTACAGAAATATTTCTGCTGCTTTGAAGGTCCCCAGTGAGCACAGTGGCCTCCATCATCTGTAATGGAAGAAGTTCAGATCCACCAAGACTCTTCCTAAAGATGGCTGCCCGTCTAAACTGAGCGATCAGGGGAGAAGGGCCTTAGTCAGGGAGGTGACCAAGAACCTGATGGTCACTCTGTCAGAGCTCCAGCAAAACTGCCAAAAGATAGCTGCACCAAGCTTGTAGCATCATATTCAAGAAGACGTGAGGCTGTAATTGCTGCCAAAGGTGCTTATTGAGCAAAGGTGCTTATTGAGCAAAGGCTGTGAATACGTATGTACAAGTGATTTCCTAGTTTAACTAAGAAATGCAAAAATTTCATATATATATATATATATATATAAACTTTTTTCATGTTGTCATTATGGGGTGCTGTGAGTGGAATTTTGAGAGGAAAAATGAATTTACTCCATTTTGGAATAAGGCATAAAGCAAAATGTGGAAAAAGTGAAGTGCTGTGAATACTTCCTGGATGCACTGTATATGGATGGCCCTGTGATAGACTGGTGGCCTGTCGAGTATGTACCCTTCTCATGACCCATGACTGCTGGGAGAGGCCTCCTCTATATGTTGTCCATTCAGAATGGACAACATATAGTTGCCATCCTTAAAAGTGTTTTCAGTATTTTCCTTGAGCTTCTCCAAGGCCTAATAAAAGCAATCATAATAATAGATTGCTTGCAGCCTTAAAACCAATAATATAATGCAGCATACCGTATCATTGTGTTTTTCTGTCTATATATGGCCCTGTGACAGACTGGTAGCCTGTGCAGGGTGTACTCCAGCTCATCACCCATGACTGCTGGGAGAGGCTCCAGCTCCCCACGTGACCTTTAACTGGAAGAAGCAGGTGCAAAACATGAATGAATGAATGGATACCATATAGTTGCCATCCTTAAAAGCATTTTCAGTATTTCATCCTGTAGCTTCTCCAAGGCCTAATAACAGCAATAATAATAATAATAATAATAGATTCCATGACTGCTGGGAGAGGCTCCAGCTCCCCACGTGAGCATTAATCGGAGTCAGAAGGTACAAAAAAACTAAGGAATTAATGAACAAATGAATAACGTAGTTGTCTTCCTACACACTAAATTCACCAGTGTAAAACTAACACTGACAGTGTTAATTTAACACTGTCAGTGTTAAATATGATGCATATGGTCCCACTAGGGACACAGGTCATCAGTGTACATATGGTCTCACTAGTACACTGGCAGTGTTAATTTAACACTGGTGATTTTACTGTGTAACAGCGTTTTCAGTATTTTCCTGTGGTTTCTCCAAGGCATAATAATAATAATGGATTGGTTGCAGCCTTAATGCTAATCATATCATGCAGCATGACGTTTGTTGCCGTTGCACCGGTTTGTCTTTGGCTTCTTCTCCACAGCGTTAATCACCCCCCATACATGGGGAATCCCTCTCCTCACCGGTGGGTGTCGCTACAGACAGCTGTGGTACCCAAACTGTCTGCCGGTCCGTCTGACAGGGACGGGAGGATGAGAGAGAGAGAGAGACTGTGTACGCAGTGCTCCGGCCCGACCGCTCCTCTCCTTCTCCTCCCTCAGCTCCACAGCTGGCTCTCTGTCTGTTCGGATGCTGGCCGCCTTCTCGTCGCCGCCGCGCGCCACGAAAACAGTCCAGAGGCGGAATGACTGACGACCTGTGTCGCTCGGTCTGAACATCGGGAAATCCACACGTCGGAAAGGAGGGAGGAAAAACCGAGGCTCTCCGTCCTCCTCCCCCCTCGAGGGAACTGATTCCACAGTAAGCAGGCGCAATGTCATTCCTGTTTCCTCTTTCTGCTGCACCGCGCATCTGTGCCAAACGCATGAACGTGTGACAGCTGTGCTCGCGCGCGCGTGTATGTGTGTGTGTGTGTCTGACCGATGTTTTGTTTTAGCATTCAGAGGCGTGTTTGTCTTATTGTACTCTCGCGTTGGAGCCCCCCCCCCCCCCCCCCCCCCCCACACACACACACATACACATATATAAATACACACACCATCCATCCATGCATGGCTGGGGCGAGAAGGGAGGGATGGAGGGGTGATGCAAAAAAAAAAAAAAAACAACCCAAAAAACACCCTTGTATTGTTCTGAGACTGACCTAAATTTCACTGATGTTTGCCACATTAGGGTGGGTGACCGCGGCTCATCGCCACAGTCTTTGTGTTGCCTGTGTGGGTCAGGATAATTACTGGCCTTGCATGTGGATGAAGAAGCACCAGCCGGGCCTGCACGCCGTCACAGCGCTGATCACAAAAATATAGAAAATAAACACAGACCGTAGTGTTTTTCTGACCCGTTTCATAGTTCCTCCTCTTCCACTGTGGAGCAATTAATTTCATTAATAACACAACCAAAATTGTTTCCACCCTGATGAGCAACGTAATGGTCTCTCCATGGATTTTTGCTCTGTGGCCTGCTCCTTTCATTGGTAAAAACTGACAACTCATTGAAAGTCTGACACAGGCAACAAACCCACATCTTGTTTTTGTTGTTGTAGCACGTGGTTTAGATCACGTCAGTCACCAAAAAATGTGAAAAACGGAATGGAGTCACAAAGACATGATGGTTATTTTTCACTTTACTTCCTGTTAATGTATACAGCTGTGACATATGTACCTTGGCTGTCATGTCACTATAATCCTCCTGATGTTCTGGAGAAGGTCCATGAATTGCAAGCCAGTAACGTTGCCAAATCAAAGTTGTTCCAGTTCTCCTGAAACTGGCTCTGAAACCTCAAACCAACATCTGACCACAAGAGACAGCTGGTGTCAGCTGCTCCTCCCAGGTGTAAAAATGGATGTTATTTTGTGTTATTTAAATGCAAATGCAGGCTTGACTGAATATTTTTCTAACAATCCAAACTGCAATTGTACCCCTGCCCAAAAGGAATATCAAGGAAATCTGTCCATCTATTCATCCTTCCATCTGTCTGTCCAAAGATATTTTTATCCACTCAGTATTGCAAAAACTGTTAAACTGATTTTTTTTTTTTTTTTTTTGGTAGGTGTAATCTGTGCCACTAGGAGATGTGCAATGCAAAGTTTGCTTATTTATTTATTTTTTAGAATTTAGGGATTTTTTTTATACTTTAATAAAATTTAAACAGGAAAGTTCTCACTTTTAACATTGTGTGGCTGATTTTACAAAAAACTTTTCAGTTTCCATTTAGGTTCCTACAGATGTATCCCACAAGCAGATATGACATTGTCTTGCTAAGACATATTCACAATGTAATATGCTTAGCTTTCAAGGAACCACGTGCCAAATGAAGATAGATAGATAGATAGATAGATAGAAAGAAAGGGCCTTTATTGAGGGTATTGTGTCCAAGAAGGATATCTTACCAGGTTGGTGTATTGAAGTTCTTTTTTTGTACCCTAGATGTTTTCATTAGACCACTATCCATATACGGCACAAATTATGATATTCTGACTTGCTGTGTAAATGGAGGAATCAAGTTGTGGATTTTGATAAGTTGGGTTAATATTTGTTTTTATGTTGCTGTTACGTTTGAACAACTAATCAAGGTTTTCTCCTTACAGTGATATAAGTCCTTAATGAGATAAACACATTGGGCCTCATGTATCAAAGTTGCGCACTTGTGGCGTAAATTTACGGTGTAAATTTGAAGTACACCAAAGTTGCCATGACATGTATCAAGCAGTGCGCACCTGCCCATTTCCGGAGTACTCTTGACGTGACCTTGATAAATGGGGCGGATGAAAACAATCGTAATTATAATAAACACACCCATAAATATTCAGACTCCGCTTCAGACACACCCTCATTTTACGACATGGAAGCCAGGAAGACGGCAAAGAAAAAGAACTCCAGCAATCATGACGCGTGCCAATAAAGCGTCAAAAGCGGCCGTTGTATTAATTGTTTTGTAGTATAATCAAAAAAGTGTTACAGTGGTCCCTCGTTTATCGCGGGAGTTACGTTCTAAAAATAGTCCGTAATATGCGAAACCGCGACGTAGTCAGCGTTATTTTTTACAATTATTATAGATGTTTTAAAGCTGTAAAACCACTTTATACACTTTTCTCAATCAGGCATGAACATTTTCTCACTTTTCTCTCGTGTGTAAACACTCTCAAAGTTCAAACCTTAGTAAAAAAATAAGACCAAACTGTTTTCAGGCCCAAACATTTGTTTGAGAAATAAAAATAAAACGTTTTCCTATAAATAATTATGATGGCTTTTAGAACTAACAAATTTAATTTTAGCGATCAACGTTCGAGGTTGGACACATAAGAAATTATTAATAGTGACTGACCAGTATTTCACAGATCGCGCCTCTTCGTCCTGACGCCGCGCCTTTTTCCACTCACACCTGGCTGCAGGTGTCTGTTTCCGAGTGACAAACACAGTTATGAGTAGTTGTTGGCACTCTTTTTTCTTCTGGGCAAGAAGATTCTTATAAACAGACACACAGAACACTGTAAAAAAAAAAAGCATGCAAAATTGGACTAAAAACTCTGCGAAACGACAAGGCCACGAAAGGTGAACGGCGTTATAGCGAGGGACCACTGTATTCTCTTTTCACATGTAAATAATTCTTGACATGTGGATATTTGCTCGCTCAGTTAATAAGACATGCCTAATTTTTCAGATTTCTTTATTCTTAAAATGTATTTCTTTATTTATTTTATTGTGACAAACGAATGGAGATGACACAACCTGATTGCAGCACGGGCGAAGGGAATAACACTACAGTTGTAATTATCAATTTCATAGTCTAAAACGATCACACCACATAAAGTTAAGCTCAGTGCTGCTCTGGAGAAAAAGGTGAGCAGCACTTTCTTTGCGGTCAGCGCTGTGGCCACGGATCGTGCTCGATAGACCAACAATCCGCAAAAGCGGGATTTGTATTGATTATTATGTAGTATAATCAGGAAAGTGTTATTTATCTAACATATGCATTGATTTGTATAATGGCACTGTTTATCAGGTTGATCATATTCATTTTTATGTGGATTCAGTGCTGGTTCATTTTGGCGTATAATTTACACCACCTCTCGACCTGGTGTATATTTTCAGTGCAGCGTACGCCAACGACCACATTGATAAATGCCAAGTAGCGCAGCCGTTTTGGCGTACACCCCATATACGCTCAAATATCGCCGTACGCACGTTGATACATGAGGCCCATTGTGAGGACTGCAAATAAACAAACAAACCAACTGTACAAAATAATTCAAGTGACAGTTATACATTTGGGGACTCTGACTAAAAAATAGCTTTGACTGAATTTGATATTGCGACAGGTGCTAAATGTGCTACCGGTCATCTTGATCACGTGAAAGTTCTTTGTTTAATAATGAGTTAATGTTTTTTGAATATTGCACGTTATTGCTCACCACTGATGATGTTCCACCTAGTTTTAAGATTGCTGTGATAAAACATCTGTTTTAAGAAACCCAGTTTGGATTTAGGCTTGTTGGGAAATTATAGGCCTATTTCTAATCTGTCGGTTTGTTTGTTTTCCCCAAGTCTTGGAAAAAGCAAATTCATGCATATGTCTGAGCATGACATTTTAGGGCATCTGCATATTCATAGCACATCATTCCACAGAGGCTGCACCCAGTGAAGTCGTGAATGATCTGTATTTGACTGTGGATGCAGAGTCACCTTGCTGTTGTTGGATCAAAGTGCTAAAGATTTGGTCCCACAGAATAATAAAATGATGAATAATGAGCCATTTGTCAGAAATTTCAGTGATTATTCAAATAATGAGCCACGTATATGAACATTGCGCACTGAGCGTGAGTGTGAGTGATTGTGTCAGCGCACACAGCACAACTCATCTAATCAATTATAAATGAGATGTTAAATCTATCAAACATATTTTAAAGGTGCTCATAAGAAGGAATGAACATGCAACTGTTTTACCAAGCCATTACAATATAAACATTACAAATAATTACCTTTTAGGCTGTTCCAAATACCTTCTCCACCTCATGCAGTGCAGGAAAAAGAGAGAAAGTAAAGCAGCAGCTGAAACAGTCCTCTGTAATTCCGGAAGAGATTTGATGTGTTTTCAACATCCAAACTCTGACAGAAAATGATTAATCCACTACAAAATAATTATTTTATATACAACGTCCAGCGCACAAAGCAGGTGGGATTGTCACAATGAAGTGCGTGAGATGGTGGAGCCAAAATAGCATGTCCTGTCCTCGTAGCCGCCAGGTGCCCAGTTAATGGGCTTTTAACATCCTTGTCCTCACCACAAACATGCCTCTAACATCTTTGTTTGTCCTCGTAGTACCTCGTACACAAACTGCCCCATGCTGTTTTTGCTAAATTTTGAACTTGAAATTAGCACCATGCTCAGAGATGAGCCTCTTTAGCCAAATATTCTGCCTCTAAGAGCCTCTCAGAGCCACTATTCTACCATGTTTGTTGAATAACTCGACTTGTACCAAAAAAACATGCCACGTGGCTCATTATTCATCCTTCATTATTCGGTGGGACCAGGGGTTAAGATACTAAGTTGGTTGCTGCATTTTATTTATTTATTTATTTTTTGGAGAGAAATAAAAATGACTTTGCTGTTTCTGTTCAAGTACTTTCATGGCTGAGATATTCGTTGTCAGGCAAATCACAGTATCCTTTTAAATAACAGCACTATGTCTGAATTTTTCAATAGCAAAGGATTGGGTATCTCATGGTTCTTTTGTAGGCATGTTGCTTTGTGGCACCTCTTGGCCAGATTAGACAAAGATATGGGATAAATTTCATGGTCATGCAGATGTTTGTGTCAGAAATGTCTCTTGGAAAGTTGGAGGCTTGTGTGACTGCAGTGAAATCTAAGTTTATACTCATCTAGGTTTCTACTTTTGAACTGACATGATTGTTACTTGTCCTGGCAGTTATTGGAATTCATTATGATGAATTAACTCTGTCACTGGGTGGCTGTTGTGATTCATTATAGTGAAAGATTTAAAATATCTTGCTGCAGTTTTTTTTCTCACATTGTTTTCTAACTTGGAAAGGCAGTGACTGACACAACACGAACTGTTTTCGGCTCTGTCTTGTCAAATCCACCACGTACATTACAAAACAAGTTCACCAAGTAACTTTAAATACCATACAAACCAAAATAGAAGAAAACCTAAGGAGTACTGAAAGAGTAATGTGAGGTAGAATCAAGCCAAGCACAGAGCGAGTGATCAGTTCCTCTGTGTGTGTGTGTGTGTGAGACACAGAGTGAGGTCTGAGTTCAGAGACGTGTCTGTGTAGGGAGGGGCAGGCACTGTGTGTGACTGGCCAATCACAGAGCATGAAGCCAATCAGGATTTTCCTTCAGCACGAGCACAGATATTGACGAGTTTTACTCGTATCATTCTTGTGCTCATCAAAAATGCTTTATCCGGCTCAACCCTAATGTGAATCATGATATTTTTTCATGACATGTATCGAATCATGATATTTGTATTGTATCGTGGAGCTGGTGTATCGTTACACCCATAATTCCATAAGGTTAACAAGATATTGATAGGATGCAGGGATTTTTCTTATTGTTCCCCAGCATTATGAAACAATCTGCTGATGTAAATGAAAATGTTCTGTTCATTCTTTCAAGGCCAGTCTTAAAACATACCTGTTTTCTGGCATTTATAGTTAGTGCTTGGTTTTATTAAATGTTTAAAGTCGTATTGTATGTACATATGGCCTTAGTAAAGCAGATAATTCCAGAAATTGCTAAACCATTTGCATATATATTTAATAAATCATTTCAAACGGGAATTCTTCCAAATGGTACATATGAAAGCGGCAAAGGTGATACCTCTATTTAAATCTGGTAACAAACATCTTTTTACTAATTACAGGCCTGTGTCTTTATTGTCACAATTTTCTAAGATACTGGAAAAACTTTACAACATGCTTGATGATCACTGTGGGTTCAGAGCAAATAGGTCCACTGCTTTGGCTTTGTGCAATGCAATTGAAGAGATCAATAAACATGTGGACCAAAGAGAATTAGTAATAGGTTTATTTGTTGACTTAAAGGCTTTTGACACAATCATAACATATTATTTGAAAAGTTGGAACTTTATGGGATTAGAGGAGTGTCTCTGAACTGGATTAAAAGTTATTTGCAAAACCGGAAGCAGTTTGTTAAAATCAAACTGCTGTTCTACATATCTGGACGTTGTTTGTGGGGCTCTGTGCTGGGACCAAAATTATTTATTTTATATATTAATGATTTATGTAAAGTTTCCAATGTGTTTACAGCAGTTCTCTTTGCTGATGACACAAACCTGTTTTGTTCTGGAGAGAATTTGCAGAAATTATAGTTTGATTTGAGAGTTGAAATGATAAAGCTGAAGAGTTGGTTTGACAACAAATTGTCATTAAATTGGTCAAAAATTAAAATGATATTTGGAAATTATACACTGGATGTACAAATACAATTAAATATACTTGGGGTAAATATAGATTGTGTCAAGTAAAATAAGTTGTTGGGTGTGATTATTGATGATAGTTAACTGGAAAGCTCATATTCATCATATTCAAAAGAAAGTTTCTAAAACTATTGCAATATTGAATAAGGAATGTATGTTCTAGATGGTAAATCACTACATATTTTGCATTGTGCATTGATTGCACCTTATTTGACATACTGTGCTGAAGTTTGGGGTAATAACTATAAAACTACATTACAATCATTATTGATCCTTCAAAAAAGAGCATTAAGAATAATCCAGGGTTTCGGGATCATGCCAATCCGTTGTTTATTAAATCAAAGATATTAAAGCTTTGATATGATTTCATTTAAGACTTCAGTTGATGCATAAAGCAAAAAATAAACAATTACCTCTCAGAATTCAATAATATTTTACACTGAGAGAAGGAATGTATAATTTAAGGGGTATGTTTTATTTTAAAATTGGGGGGCACTAGGATGACTAGGAGGTGCTTCTGTGTCTCCATTTGTGGCCCCCAAAAATTTAATAATTTACCGGAGAAACTTAAGCAATGTCCAGATATTAACCGGTTCAAATATTTATACAGACAAATGGTATTTTCTAGATATGTATTAGATTAATATGGTTGAGTTGTTATATGTAGATGCTGTTGTACTGGAACCTTCATTTTTTTTTTTTTTTTTTTTTTTTTTTTTTGAGTTGTCTGGAGAAATATTTGGCTTTGTTTATCTGTAACTATGTGCTGCTGTGTTCAGATTGTGTTGGATATAAATGTCTATGAACAGGCATATATGCCTGTTTGATTGATTTTATACAGGAGGGTAGGTGTGGATAAGCGGTGCTTGTGCCTACGCCTTTAGGCACCATGTATTTGGTTTATTTTCTTAGATTTCTTTTCGTCTTTGACTTTTCTGTTATGAGTTTGGTCATTTGTATATGAGTGAATTTTTGTTATGCATATATATATATATATATATATATATATATATATATATATATATATATATATATATATATATATATACACACACACAATATTTTTGCTGATTTGAATGATGTGTATGAATTTGGTAGTTTGATTTTAATTCATTTTTATGTTTAAATTTTATTGTTTGTGGTTTGATGCTTATATTCAGCAGTTTGAAAATGTTAATATATTCATTTAAATATTAATTTATTATTTGAAACACAATCACAACCTCAACTCAAAGCCAAATTACTTGGAGTTAACTCTTTAAAATTGGCCCATAGATGGGCCTGTCACACTGTAAGTAGGTGTTCCAACATTTTATAAATGCTATTCTTAACAAAATGGCAATATATGAAAATTGACGAAAAACTCACCATCTCCAGGAAATAAACAGAGACCAAACACATTTTCAGATGCCACCTACATCAGTTCAACTAAAGGGGATAGCATCACATCCTCATTTCCTGATGATGTCAGATCTGAGAAGGCTTTAAATGTTCATGTATTGAAAACTAATAAACACTAATGCTGTTGTGCTTACTGTTTTTGCCCAGTATAGTTTGCAAACCAGTGTTCCAAATTACCCCACAACAATATTTAATTTACATTTTAGGTTCTTCATTTTATTTTCAGATCCAATATAAAATACCTTCCAAGCATTTTTATAATACTGAAAACAACTGAAATTCTTTATCTGTACTTAGTTTTTACAGTTGGCTATATCTCAATGTTTTGTACCTTATGTCTGGTTTATTGTATCATTTGATTTCAATAAGTGATCAAAATGTTCCTCCATATTGTGCAGATTATTACATTAGATTAGCTAGAACTTTATTGATCCCTTGGGAAGACTCCTTCAGGGAAACAGGTTCCAGCAGCACTGTATAGCTGCTGGAACCTCAGTTTCTGTTCTGGAACCTAGAAGCACACAGAGTATCAAAAGTGAAAGCAAAAACAGTTTGCAAATATAAATCTAAATACACAAATATAAATACCAGACATACTGGTTTACTGGCTACTACTGTTCCTCTCCTTTCTGTCCTCTGTCTTCCTGTTACTCCTCCTCCCTGAGTGAGGAGTACACTCTGATGGCCTGAGGGACAAAGGAGTTTTTCAGTCTGTTGGTCCTGCACTTGGGAAGGAGCCGCCCTACTCAAAGTGTCATCACCACTTCGTTTCAATTTTTACTGCAAAACACTGGCAGAAGACAAAATATGCTATGCAAGGCCTTTCAAGGTGCAAAACTTTTTTTACTTTAACAGTAGAAACAGCCATCTCGGCGTTGTTATGAAGTCCAGTCGTCCTCTAATTCAGGCTAACAAACCTCAGGGAATATGATGTAGATTATAGAGTTAAAATATTTGTTTTACCATTACCTACATTAAAAGAATCTCAAATCAAATAATCAAACAGGTTAAATTTAAATCCCAATTGATAATTTCACCCAAGATTTTAACCTGTAATTAATTGTCCACTAGCATCCTTCACTACACATTACGCAAGCGTGAAAGGGTTTTGCCGGCTGGGAGCTGATTGGGCGAGTCGAGCACCTGGCTGGAGATTCAGAGCTGTCTGTAGCAATGCTCTGTCTGTCTCCATTTAAAAAGGAGGAAATGAAAGAATATTTGTACCACGTTCGTTTTCATTAAAGTTTTCTTAGTCAAACAAAAATGTGATAAGCCAGCCTGTGTGGGCCGGAGCACAAACATTATTGTAAAAGGATATTTACCATCTGTAATGGGCATACTGTTCCATTGGAAAGCAGTGGCAATTGTGCATAGAAGATATTGCTGGTGTTTACAGACTTACTTGAAATGATCATTTGACAGATATTAGAAGCAGCACTGATGCCATCTTCCTTTGGCAAAAAAGCTACACTTTGGCCCACTTCTTCTTCTCTGCTATGACTCCTTTTTGTTTCAAATCTTCAGGGCCCGTATCTGTGAAGAAACTTAAAGCCCTCTCAAAGAGCTCCTAACTTAGCCTAAAATTTCCTGGCAATTTCTTGGAATCTTAGCCTCAGAGTGAGCCAGTAGGTGTCTGAGAGCAAGTCTGAGCAAGGAGGAGATGGAAACTCCTATCTTTGTGAGGAGGCAGGGTTGACCCCATTGCTAGGTATGCTAGGTCCTCTAAGAGCTGTGATTGGCTGTCATGGAAAGGGGAGGAGTAAAAAACAAGAAACAAATGTGCTCTGCCCTCCTAGTCATGAAGGGACAGTGAAATCAACCGATCATATAACCTGAACTGCATTAAGACGTGTAATCATGAGCATAACTAAACTGAGCAAAATTAAATGAATTGTTACACAGCATGAAAATGTTTGAACCTATGTCATTCACATGCCGAATAGCTATATATTAAAAGATTGCATGTGCACCAGCTACATATTAACATCATTCCAGCCCTCTAGATATTTAACCCTCTGAGGTCCGAGGGCATTTTTTGGACAGTTCACTTGCCTGGCATAAATGTTTTATTATTGCTGTTAACAGCTCTCCCTGCATCCCACAATCAAGTTTTATGTCTCATTTTTCAGGACAACCCGTGCTTTCAGAATATATATGCTTTTGTTGTGTTTTATAAGTCTAATAAAGGTTTACAATCAAAAATAAAGAAAAAAGTAAACCAGGAAATAATTTTCCACACACATTTATTCAAAACACACAGCAAACTATAATAAACAAATGTTTTGACACTTTATAAAGGTAATTTGAGGTCTTGTGTGAAAGACTAAACAACAAAAAGGTTCAAACAATAAACACAAATGCACATTTTGAACAATATATACAAAATGGTCTATGCATTTTTTTGTCCATTGATATGGTAAACAGTGCTTTACGCCGAGAAAGCAACAGAGGTATCCAGTAACATTCACATGCAAACTAGTGGAGCAATCCTGATAGTTACACACTCTTTGTTTGAGCACGTGAGATTGTCATCAGAGGCTCTCCGTCTGCTCCGTGTGCTTTCACTGATTGCTGTGCGTAATGGCGCAGGGCACACTGGATGTACTCATTGGAGCACCCAGGGGGCTATTCAAATGGGCCAACTAGTAACATATCACTCCTGAAAACGATCTTTGGCTTTTCACATGAGGTAAATATGCCCTACAATTGGATTTTGGAAAATCACATGACGGTGAACCAATTCCGATTGGACACTCACATTGTGCACATCACACAGCTTCTATGAGGAATACAAAGATGGCCGATGGCTGGCTCGAAGGTCCGCGGAGTTAACTTTTCAGCCAAAAAAAAAGTAAGTTTCTATCTCATATCATTAAAAAGTTATTTATAATTTAGTAAAGGTTGGTCTTAGCCATCTTATACGACGGCGTCGGCCCCAGAGGGTTAAGCAGCATGGTTGAGACTGCCACACTGTTTTTGCAACACATTTAACTGATCAACGAACTAATTTTCCCAAATGTTTCTGCTGCATTCCAGTAAGTCTGCAGAGTACATTCACTTGCTACCCCGGGGTATAATAGAGTACCCCCCTCCCCCTCCGTTTCACTATGTAATTGCTAAAGATCCATGATAGAGTCCCCCTTTTTCCAAGGCAGATTTTTGGAAAAAGAACTTTGTGAAGACCAAAGCTTTTGTTTTTGATAAAGAAAATACATTTATTTGAAAATAATGCAAATAAAAGCATATTGTTTTGGTCAGCACTTAATTTCTTTTTTTGAAGTATACGAGGTCTGTCCGTAAAGTATAGGTCCTTTTTATTTTTTTCAAAAACTATATGGATTTCATTCATATGTTTTTACGTCAGACATGCTTGAACCCTCTTGCGCATGCGTGAGTTTTTCCACGCCTGTCGGTGACGTCATTCGCCTGTGAGCACTCCTTGTGGGAGGAGTCGTCCAGCCCCTCGTCAGAATTCCTTTGTCTGAGAAGTTGCTGAGAGACTGGCGCTTTGTTTGATCAAAATTTTTTCTAAACCTGTGAGACACATCGAAGTGGACATGGTTCGAAAAATTAAGCTGGTCTTCAGTGAAAATTTTAACAGCTGATGAGAGATTTTGAGGTGATTCTGTCGCTTTAAGGACTTTACACGGTGCAAGACGTCGCGCAGCGCTCCCAGGCGGCGTCATCAGCCTGTTTCAAGCTTAAAACCTCCACATTTCAGGCTCTGTTGATCCAGGACGTCGTGAGAGAACAGAGAAGTTTCAGAAGAAGTCGGTTTCAGCATTTTATCCGGATATTCCACTGTTAAAGGAGATTTTTTTAATGAAAGACGTGCGGGCGGATTGCAGCGTCGGCTCGCAGCCGCCGCGACGCTCCGCCACAGGAAAAACACCTCTGTTGGAAGCCTTGAGGACAAGTTGGAACATCTCCAGCTGATAAACAATTTCTCATATACTCACTCCACTGAAAGCCATCAAAAGCCAACTGGATTTTAACAAATGGTTATCAACACGGAGGTGTTTTTCCTGTGCCGCCGCGCCGCGTCGGCTGCGTCCCGACGCACGGACCCGTCCGCACGTCTTTCATTAAAAAAAATCTCCTTTAACAGTGGAATATCTGGATAAAATGCTGAAACAGACTTCTTCTGAAACTTCTCTGTTCTCTCACGACGTCCTGGATCAATAGAGCCTGAAATGTGGAGGTTTTAAGCTTGAAACAGGCTGATGACGGCGCCTGAGAGCGCTGCACGACGTCTCGCACCGTGAAAAGTCCTTAAAGCGACAGAATCACCTCAAAATCGCTCATCAGCTGTTAAAATTTTCACTGAAAACCAGCTTAATTTTTCGAACCATGTCCACTTCGATGTGTCTCACAGGTTTAGAAAAAATTTTGATCAAACAAAGCGCCAGTCTCTCAGCAACTTCTCAGACAAAGGAATTCCGACGAGGGGCTGGACGACTCCTCCCACAAGGAGTGCTCACAGGCGAATGACGTCACCGACAGGCGTGGAAAAACTCACGCATGCGCACGAGGGTGCAAGCATGTCTGACGTAAAAACATATGAATGAAATCCATATAGTTTTTGAAAAAAATAAAAAGGACCTATACTTTACGGACAGCCCTCGTATAATAACATACTTGCCTGTCAATCCCTCTAGAAAGAAAGGCCAATGGTGAGCTTTTCTGACTTAGTATTTTAAAGGTCTTTTTTGAGCTTACCATCTTCTAACATTATATTGTCATGCCATGTTTCTTTGCTGTTTGAGAGTTGTTTGATAACTCTGCTGCATTTGTCACTATAAGCTGAAAATTTGCTTCTTAGCTCCTCAGTGGTGCAGATAATCACTGACATGGCACTGTAGAGTACCTCATCCCAGGAATTTCATTGAAAAAAAGTGAGGCATGTAACAGAATTTTTCTAAGACAACAACAAAGTGCATGGTATAGTGACCATCAGAAGTAGCTGTGATAGAAACACAACTCTCACCAGAGTCTGTCTGACTGTTCCCAAAGAAATTTGTAGCAGGAGGTCACTTCAGTCCTTGAGGGCAAATCTGTTTCACACGGGTTTGCTACCACCTACAATTATGAATGTACTGACTTGAAAGTTTAGACCTTGAATATGAAATGGAACCAGTTTTTCATATGTATATCCAAGAAGAAAACATCATCTTTTATTGGAACAATGCAGTACTTACAGCGGGAAAATTTCTACATGTGAACAACTTTGGGAATGTTTAATATAAAATCTCAATTATAGATAACTGCAAATGGCACATAAAAAACCTCATCTGACTCATATGACACCTTTAAACTCATTTGGACCAAATCATGGTTATATTATGACTACAATTAATAATACATGTGAAGTAAGTACATCTGTGTTTTCTTAAAGAAGAGGTAAAGTATTCAATACAAAAATACTTCACAGATAGCTTCAATCTTGTACGTGAAGATCTGCATATAGAAATTTATTGCAACTTTCAATATTTTTATAAACTTTCAGTGCAAACTCACTTGTAACTGGAAAAAGGTGGTTAATGCATTTTATTATCTGTTCTCAAATTAATAGTTTTATTTAAGTACTTTTTTTTACTAACATATCTGTCTACCCTGTTGTTGCCTTACAACTGTGGCTATCAAATGCTTTTATCTTAAATCATACCTCAGTTTGGAAGTAAATGTCAAGAAGCCTAACCCTTAGACAGATGTCTGTAAAAATTAATGCTCTAAAATGACTGATGCAGACATTTGCTATAAGACCATAAAATTTAGCAGGTCTTTTTAAGGAGCACTGTGGGTAATATAAATCCAATCTGATTAAAAATAAAAATAGAAATAACAAATTTTCTTTAACCACAATAAGCGTCACTCAGAGTGAAACACTTATGTTTTACATTTTTTACATCTGCTGATTCATGCAAATTAATTTTGTGATTTAGTGATATAATAAAGTGGAAGTGAGGTGGCCAAGCGGTTAGTGCATTTGTTGTCAGAGCAGAAGGTTCCCAGTTGAATCAATCAATCAACATTTATTTATAAAGCACTTTACAGCACCGACTGGTGTCCAAAGTGCTTAACATTAAAAACACAAATTCACAAAAATAAAACACACATAGAAAAAATTTTTAAAACAATACATAAAAAAGAACATAAAAATAACCAGAACATGTCACCTAACCACTAAGTGTTAAAAGCCAGTTTAAATAAGTCTTTAACTTAGATTTAAAAAGTGCTAGGTCAGGAATAGTACAACCCCTGGCAAAAATTATGGAATCACCGGCCTCGGACACAAAACTAAAGTCATTTCAAATGGCAACTTTCTGGCTTTAAGAAACACTATAAGAAATCAAGAAAAAAAGATTGTGGCAGTCAGTATCGGTTACTTTTTTTAGACCAAGCAGAGGAAAAAAAATATGGAATCACTCAATTCTGAGGAAAAAATTATGGAATCACCCTGTAAATTTTCATCCCCAAAACTAACACCTGCATCATATCAGATCTGCTCGTTAGTCTGCATCTAAAAAGGAGTGATCACACCTTGGAGAGCTGTTGCACCAAGTGGACTGACATGAATCATGGCTCCAACACGAGAGATGTCAATTGAAACAAAGGAGAGGATTATCAAACTCTTAAAAGAAGGTAAATCATCACGCAATGTTGCAAAAGATGTTGGTTGTTCACAGTCAGCTGTGTCTAAACTCTGGACCAAATACAAACAACATGGGAAGGTTGTTAAAGGCAAACATACTGGTAGACCAAGGAAGACATCAAAGCGTCAAGACAGAAAACTTAAAGCAATATGTCTCAAAAATCAAAAAATGCACAACAAAACAACTGAGGAACGAATGGGAGGAAACTGGAGTCAACGTCTGTGACCGAACTGTAAGAAACCGCCTAAAGGAAATGGGATTTACATACAGAAAAGCTAAACAAAAGCCATTATTAACACCTAAACAGAAAAAAAAACCAAGGTTACAATGGGCTAAGGAAAAGCAATCGTGGACTGTGGATGACTGGATGAAAGTCGATGAATCTCGAATCTGCATTGGGCACGGTGATGATGCTGGAACTTTTGTTTGGTGCCGTTCCAATGAGATTTATAAAGATGACTGCCTGAAGAGAACATGTAAATTTCCACAGTCATTGATGATATGGGGCTGCATGTCAGGTAAAGGCACTGGGGAGATGGCTGTCATTACATCATCAATAAATGCACAAGTTTACGTTGATATTTTGGACAATTGAAAGGATGTTTGGGGATGATGAAATCATTTTTCAAGATGATAATGCATCTTGCCATAGAGCAAAAACTGTGAAAACATTCCTTGCAAAAAGACACATAGGGTCAGTGTCATGGCATAGGGTCAATGTCAACAAGCAGATCTGATTTGATGCAGGTGTTAGTTTGGGGGATGAAAATTTACAGGGTGATTCCATAATTTTTTCCTCAGAATTGAGTGATTCCATATTTTTTTCCTCTGCTTGGTCTAAAAAAGTAACCGTTACTGACTGCCACAGTCTTTTTTTCTTGATTTTAGTGTTTCTTAAAGCCAGAAAGTTGCCATTTGAAATGACTTTAGTTTTGTGTCATGTCTGTGATCTGCTTTTTTTCTACAAAATTAAACTGAATGAACATCATCCGAGGCCGGTGATTCCATAATTTTTGCCAGGGGTTGTACGTAACTCAAGAGGTAGCTCATTCCACAGTCTGGGGCCAGCTACCACAAAAGCATGATCACCCCAGCGTTTATATCTTGACCTTGGAACATCTAAGTAAAGCTGGCCAGACGCCCATAATGTCCTACTGTAGGTGCGCAAAGTTAAAATTTCAGACAAGTAGGGAGGTGCAAGGCCATAAATGGCTTTAAACATTAAAATTTTAAAATCAATTCTAAAACGAACTGGAAGCCAGTGGAGTGAGTAAAGGACGGGCGTAATATGCTCACGTCTAAAAGTGTTTGTTAAAAGATGAGCAGCAGCATTCTGCACCAACTGGAGACGTGCAAGAGACGACTGATTAATGCCCGAATAAAGTGCATTACAATAATCAAGTCTGGAGCTGATGAAAGCATGAATGGCTGTCTCAAGATCACGTCTACTGAGAGTGCATTATTTTAGCCAAAAGGCGAAGTTGGAAAAAACTAGCTTTGACAACAGAGTTTATCTGTTGATCAAACCTCAAACAGCTGTCAAATATCACTCCCAAATTCTTGACAGCTGGTTTTACATAGTTAGCCAAAGCACCAAAATTTGGTGTTACCACATTTGGTATGCCAGAGCGCTCAAACACCATGATCTCAGTTTTACCATCATTCAGATAAAGGAAGTTTTGGGACAGCCACTGCTTTACATCACGAATACAATTAAATAATGATGACAAAGCATCACTCCCATTAGTCCTCACAGGCAGATAGATTTGCAGATCATCTGCATAACAATGAAAGGACAGGTTGTGCTGGGTTATAATTGACCCCAATGGCAGAATGTACAAAGAAAATAGAATCGGCCCAAGGACAGAACCCTGTGGCACTCCACAAGACAGATGAGCAGTTGATGAGGTGAGGTCCCCAATCATGACGGAAAAGCTCCTTTCAGCCAAATATGATCTAAACCACTTAAGTGCAGTACCCTGAATGCCAATAAAATGTTCTAACCGGGAGAGAAGTACTGTGTGATCCATAGTATCAAAGGCTGCTGTGAGGTCCAACAGAACCAGCACAGCGGGATTCCCTGCATCCACCGACAGAGTAATATCATTATGAACTTTTAAAAGTGCTGACTCAGTGCATACTCTCCCTGCCCATGCTCCATGTAATTTCAAAGGCCATCAGGCATAGCACTTGTGCCAAATCAACAAGCAGATCCATATTGGCTCTTCTGTGGCAAAGTGGAAAAAGGGAGAAGCTGAAAGAACTTAGTAGTGATGCAATAAAATATAATTGTGTGGTCTTGAAACTGAATCATTTCTGTTCAAAATGTAACTGCTATATTCTTGACCTATATATGTATATGTGTATATATGTGTATGTGTGTGTATGAACACATGGTAGCCCCAGTGTGTTTAAGATAAAGAATTATGACCTGAGTTTGACCTGTCCCCGCGACCTGATCCCAGATAAGTGAGTTTGACTTGTCTATATTACCCAAGGTCAGATGTCACGTGATCAATACAGAGATAACGTGTGACTTCATGTTGGTGTTTAGAAGAAAGAAGAATTAAAGCATTTATTGTCACTGTATACAAGATACAACAAAATTTCACATGTACCTCTATTGATACTACAAAAACTCCAACACATAGAACACAAAACTACTCCTAATCAACCACAAACCATATCACATACAAATCACAAACCAGGGGCATGGAAAAGGTAAAAAGTAACAAAAGTACTCAATAAAAATATAGAATAAAATATCACTATCACACAGTCCACAATATTGCACAGAATAGAACACAAAGTGGAATGAAATTCACCCTGTTGAGGTTTCAAATCTCACAAAACTTCAGAGAGTTCGCCATTCTGCGAGATGTCATTAACACTGAGAACTGCATTGAGACGCTCTGATCAGGCTGCACTTTAACCGCTGCACATGGACAACAGCATTAATGTTGTAGCATAAAACATTTTGTATATTGTGTCTAAAACGCTCGTGAATATATTATCTGGGTTTTTACATGTTATTGTGTTTGTTGTGACAGACTGGTGTCCTGTCCAGGGTGTACCCTGCCTCGTGCCCTATGAATGCTGGGATAGGCTCAAGCCCCTCGCAACCCTTAATTGGACTAAGCGGTTGAACAAGTGTGTGTGTGTATTGTGGTGTTTGTTTTATGTAAATATGTGAGAAGCTCAGGTTGTTTCTCCGTTATTTTCAATGGGAATCACTGTGAGCTGCGATCGCTCCCTGTTCATGTCCTTCTGAAGTAAAGTGAAGTTTGCTTTTTAACGTCCTGCTTATTGTCCTTTACAACACTGTTTGTCCTCTTTGTTCCAGAGGAATATATAAATAAAATGTCTGAAATTTGGTTTGCGTTTATGAAATTCCATGCAGGTTAAACGTAGCAGACACAGATTATTTGGAATATTTGTTTCAGCACGTTTTCAGGGTCTCATGCAGGAGTCTCTTATTAACGTGATGAAAAGCATAAAAAATTACATTTTGGTAGTATGTTTATTTGCAATTGTTGCCATGTGGATTCTCAATGTTGTTTAGACTGCAGTGACTCTCTGGAATGCAAGGGATTATGGGATATCTCAATAGTATGAATGCAAACTATTATTTACATTCAGCTGGTCCTGCATGATCATATTGAATATTGTACATAGAGGTCCAGTTTCTACAGCACTGAGTGCTATGCTTGCTTTGGGGAAGAAACGGTTTCTTAATCTATTTGTATGTGTTTTTAATTGTCTTGATCTGTTTGCAGTTCAAACAGTGAGTGCCCAGGATGAGTTGGATGTTGTAGAATGTTGTGGGCTCTTCTGGAGACATGTGGAGAGCTGTGGTTATGCTGTCTCCTGTTGCCCTATTTGCTCTGTAGGCAAACTGGAGTGTGGAAAACTCATCTGAGAGACTTGAAATGATGTATGTTCAGACCAATTCTTCAAAGTACTTCCTGATGACCAGTGAAAGTGTCACTGGACAGTAGTTGTTCAGACTACTAATGGCAGTGGTGGGACAAAGTCACCATCAAGTCACTCAAGTCATAAATCTGCAAGTCTCAAGTCATAATGTCCACCAATTGTTTGCAAGCTGACTTGAAACTTGACTTGAGACTTGACTTGATACTTGCAGATTGATGACTTGAGAATGACTTGACAGCGACTTCGTCCCACCTCTGGCTAATGGTGGACTTCTTTGGGAGAAGTACGATCATAGAGGACTTCAGGCAGGATGGGACTCTGTACTGGGGCAGAGACCAGTTGAAGACCTTGGTAAAGACTCCAGCCTGTTGGTCTGCTGAGTCCCTAAGCACCTATCTGGAGATGCCATCAGGTCCTGCAGCTTTCCTTGGGTTCACAGTCATCTGTGTGCACGTCACCTCATGCTCCTTCACCATGATGATGCAGCTGCTATGGTCTGGTGAATAAACCATGACTGATTCTGGTAACCTAACCTTAAAGCAGGCAAAGAAGCAGTTCAGCTCCTCTGCCAGTGAGGTGTCACCCTCAGCAGCTGAAAGGTTGCTGGATTTGTAGTTGGTAATATGTTTGACCCCTTGACACACCTGCCTTGTGTCATTGCTGTTGAAGCTGTCCTTGATCCTCCTTCTATGAGCAGCCTTGGCCTCTCTGATGCCTCTCTTCTTGGCTCTGGCAGCACTGTATAGTGCCACATCTCCAGACCTGAACATGGTGTTCCTCTCTCCGAGTAACCACTACTCTTCTCTGATTATCCAAGGCTATTTGTCAGGATACATCCAAAGGCTCTTTTCACAGTGAGAGTGTCCATGCAGTGCATCATGTAGCCCAGGACAGTTGCTGTGTAGTGCTCTAAGTCTTGATGTTCAAAAACATCCCGGTTTGTTGCCTCAAAGCAGTCCTGCTGCCAATGAAGGGCATGTTCAAGCCATGTTCTCACATTCCTGGATGTGGGAAGAGCACTCTTCCTGAGAGAGGTGTATGCTGGGATTAGGAGCAGGGACATATGGCCCGATTGGCCAGGTGTGGTAGTAATTTAGCCCTGAAGTCCTGCTTGATGTTAGAGTAGACCTTGCCATCAAAAGTTAAAAATTTTCAACTGTTGTTGCTTACTAGAGGGACAAGGACAAACTGGATGTTGTTTTATCTGTAACAAGGAGGACAAACGGACAGCGAGAGATTTAAGTACAGATAGTTGCCTTGTTGTAAACAGGTAAACATGAATTTGTGTTTATATTTCAGAAAGGAATGAATATATAATCTCACAAAAAGTTAACTTTATATACTGCCATCAGATCCAGTGTTTTCACTTTTAATATAATGCGGTGCAAAGTGCTAAAACACTGTTGTGTCATTCAATGAAGTAAACTATCGTTTGCATCATCATTGAAAAATCACAGCGCTTTACATCATCACCTGTAGTTTGCAGCTGCAGACAAGATAAATTATGCCATAACGACCCCTGTGACGTTTTTCTGACGCTGAAGTGAACAACTGTGGATATGTGCGATTGTGTGTGTGGCAAGATGGTGCAGCAGAGAAAGTAGGCTGTTTGCGTTACTGAGCACCACCACAGTGGAGAAGACACTGTGGGCGCACAGACATAGTGTGGAAGTTTGATGTCATGATCCCAACATTTGTGTTCAGACCTCGGCGAATCCTGTACAAATCCAACTCAAATTTGATAGAAAACAATCTGTCTTAAATCTGATTTGTATGGAAGCCGACAATCAATCAATCAATCAATTTTTTTTATATAGCGCCAAATCACAACAAACAGTTGCCCCAAGGCGCTTTATATTGTAAGGCAAGGCCATACAATAATTATGTAAAACCCAACGGTCAAAACGACCCCCTGTGAGCAAGCACTTGGCTACAGTGGGAAGGAAAAACTCCCTTTTAACAGGAAGAAACCTCCAGCAGAACCAGGCTCAGGGAGGGGCAGTCTTCTGCTGGGACTAGTTGGGGCTGAGGGAGAGAACCAGGAAAAAGACATGCTGTGGAGGGGAGCAGAGATCGATCACTAATGATTAAATGCAGAGTGGTGCATACAGAGCAAAAAGAGAAAGAAACAGTGCATCATGGGAACCCCCCAGCAGTCTACGTCTATAGCAGCATAACTAAGGGATGGTTCAGGGTCACCTGATCCAGCCCTAACTATAAGCTTTAGCAAAAAGGAAAGTTTTAAGCCTAATCTTAAAAGTAGAGAGGGTGTCTGTCTCCCTGATCTGAATTGGGAGCTGGTTCCACAGGAGAGGAGCCTGAAAGCTGAAGGCTCTGCCTCCCATTCTACTCTTACAAACCCTAGGAACTACAAGTAAGCCTGCAGTCTGAGAGCGAAGCGCTCTATTGGGGTGATATGGTACTACGAGGTCCCTAAGATAAGATGGGACCTGATTATTCAAAACCTTATAAGTAAGAAGAAGAATTTTAAATTCTATTCTAGAATTAACAGGAAGCCAATGAAGAGAGGCCAATATGGGTGAGATATGCTCTCTCCTTCTAGTCCCCGTCAGTACTCTAGCTGCAGCATTTTGAATTAACTGAAGGCTTTTTAGGGAACTTTTAGGACAACCTGATAATAATGAATTACAATAGTCCAGCCTAGAGGAAATAAATGCATGAATTAGTTTTTCAGCATCACTCTGAGACAAGACCTTTCTGATTTTAGAGATATTGCGTAAATGCAAAAAAGCAGTCCTACATATTTGTTTAATATGCGCTTTGAATGACATATCCTGATCAAAAATGACTCCAAGATTTCTCACAGTATTACTAGAGGTCAGGGTAATGCCATCCACAGTAAGGATCTGGTTAGACACCATGTTTCTAAGATTTGTGGGGCCAAGTACAATAACTTCAGTTTTATCTGAGTTTAAAAGCAGGAAATTAGAGGTCATCCATGTCTTTATGTCTGTAAGACAATCCTGCAGTTTAGCTAACTGGTGTGTGTCCTCTGGCTTCATGGATAGATAAAGCTGGGTATCATCTGCGTAACAATGAAAATTTAAGCAATACCGTCTAATAATACTGCCTAAGGGAAGCATGTATAAAGTGAATAAAATTGGTCCTAGCACAGAACCTTGTGGAACTCCATAATTAACTTTAGTCTGGTGAAGAAGATTCCCCATTTACATGAACAAATTGTAATCTATTAGACAAATATGATTCAAACCACCGCAGCGCAGTGCCTTTAATACCTATGGCATGCTCTAATCTCTGTAATAAAATTTTATGGTCAACAGTATCAAAAGCAGCACTGAGGTCTAACAGAACAAGCACAGAGATGAGTCCACTGTCCGAGGCCATAAGAAGATCATTTGTAACCTTCACTAATGCTGTTTCTGTACTATGATGAATTCTAAAACCTGACTGAAACTCTTCAAATAGACCATTCCTCTGCAGATGATCAGTTAGCTGTTTTACAACTACCCTTTCAAGAATTTTTGAGAGAAAAGGAAGGTTGGAGATTGGCCTATAATTAGCTAAGATAGCTGGGTCAAGTGATGGCTTTTTAAGTAATGGTTTAATTACTGCCACCTTAAAAGCCTGTGGTACATAGCCAACTAACAAAGATAGATTGATCATATTTAAGATCGAAGCATTAAATAATGGTAGGGCTTCCTTGAGCAGCCTGGTAGGAATGGGGTCTAATAAACATGTTGATGGTTTGGATGAAGTAACTAATGAAAATAACTCAGACAGAACAATCGGAGAGAAAGAGTCTAACCAAATACCGGCATCACTGAAAGCAGCCAAAGATAACGATACGTCTTTGGGATGGTTATGAGTAATTTTTTCTCTAATAGTTAAAATTTTGTTAGCAAAGAAAGTCATGAAGTCATTACTAGTTAAAGTTAATGGAATACTCAGTTCAATAGAGCTCTGACTCTTTGTCAGCCTGGCTACAGTGCTGAAAAGAAACCTGGGGTTGTTCTTATTTTCTTCAATTAGTGATGAGTAGAAAGATGTCCTAGCTTTACGGAGGGCTTTTTTTATAGAGCAACAGGCTCTTTTTCCAGGCTAAGTGAAGATCTTCTAAATTAGTGAGACGCCATTTCCTCTCCAACTTACGGGTTATCTGCTTTAAGCTACGAGTTTGTGAGTTATACCACGGAGTCAGGCACTTCTGATTTAAAGCTCTCTTTTTTAGAGGAGCTACAGCATCCAAAGTTGTCTTCAATGAGGATGTAAAACTATTGACGAGATACTCTATCTCACTTACAGAGTTTAGGTAGCTACTCTGCACTGTGTTGGTATATGGCATTAGAGAACATAAAGAAGGAATCATATCCTTAAACCTAGTTACAGCGCTTTCTGAAAGACTTCTAGTGTAATGAAACTTATTCCCCACTGCTGGGTAGTCCATCAGAGTAAATGTTATTAAGAAATGATCAGACAGAAGGGAGTTTTCAGGGAATACTGTTAAGTCTTCTATTTCCATACCATAAGTCAGAACAAGATCTAAGATATGATTAAAGTGGTGGGTGGACTCATTTACTTTTTGAGCAAAGCCAATAGAGTCTAATAATAGATTAAATACAGTGTTGAGGCTGTCATTCTCAGCATCTGTGTGGATGTTAAAATCACCCACTATAATTAGCCACAGAGGCCCTTTTTGTAATACTTTTTTAATTCACCCTGTTATCCCGAGATAACGACATAATTAATTCAGGATCTCGAGAAAACAACACAACTAATTCGAGATCTCGAGAAAACAAAGCCTTTGTTTCGAGCTCTTGAGAAAACACAACAATTATGCCGTGATCTCGAGAAAACAAAACAATTATTTCATGATCTCGAGTAAACAGCCGACAAATGGGTCATTCAGGTAGGCTACGCCAAGAGGCTTGTATGATGACTTCGGGGCTATATCTCATTCTGTATAGATGCAACGCTGGTCTTTAGAATGTCTGGAATAATCGATCACCTAATAAGGCAATATTTTGATCAGGGGTTGACACAGGCAGAGATTGCATTAAGTCTTTTAATAAGGGATAATTTCAAAATTAGTCCGTGACACCTCCGCAGAAGAGCTCTGCTAGAAATCTCAGTGGTTTTCTCGATCATGAAATAACTGTTTTGTTTTTTCGAGATCACGGAATAATTATCTGTTTTCTCGAGATCACGGAATAAAAGTGTTGTTTTCTCGAGATCGCTAATTAATTATGTTATCTCGATCACGGAATAAGTGTTTTCTCGAGATCTCTAATTAATTATGTCATTATCTCGGGATAACAAGGTGAATTAAAAAAGATTATATGAAGTCCTCTGTCGGCTTCCGTAAATTTGCACCTTTCAGATTCAGAAAAAAACCTACATATCGAATCCTGTTCAAGCCCATTTACTAGCCCCAGTCTGAAAGGGTCTTTTTTAAGTACACCAGCTGTTGTTGACATAATCGTACCATTCAAAATCCAAACATAAAAAAAGAAAATCAATTGTCTTTGTCCTTGGCTGATTCTGAATACCAGGCATGAGCTATGCCACTGTGTGTGGGTGTAGCTAATTAATGAACTTGTCACAAAGACAGACTTTCTCATGTTGTGGTTATTTATACATTTGCCCATTTAGTGTCACCTTGTTTACCTTTTTTCACATGAAAATATTGCACATCTTGTGCACCGAGTTTGAGTTATCTGTCTGAATAAATAATTTTGCTAGCAATTTGTCATTGGAGCACTTTGTTATTTATTGTTTCCACAGGAAACAGGTTACTTTGTCTTGAGTTCTGATTCATATTTTTTGTCTTCCTCTGAGTCATATAAAGCTGAGCAGACATTCTACGATATTTTCAATCATTGTGCTCGACTCCGGCTCAAACTGTATGACGTTCCATCTTTTTCAGAGTAAATTCTTCATTTTAAGGGGTAGGGTCCCTGGTCCTAACCTCTTCATATTATTTAATGGTGTATATTACAACCCCAAACTGATTTTAAAGTTCACAAATAATTGTAATACTTTCAAATAGCTAACAAACCAGATCCAGTTTTCTTCAATTAAAAATAAATGAATAAAACATATCATTCTATTGACATAAACCATTAATCACCTTTAATTGTACTGCTGTCTATAAATCTGTTGAATTGAAAATCAACAAATACTGGTAATTCACCATAATGTTTTTTTTTTTAAATTGTCACACTTTTGTAACAGTAATTAACCTACTCTAGTGCAACATGTAGCCTACCATAAAAAGTAAAAACAACTTAAACACACTCTCCTTAATACTAGGACTAGTGGACCCCAAGGATTAGTGGTCCCTTGGACTAGCCACAAGTTCCCATTTTAAGTCATGACGGTATGCATCATTAGGGGCGTGGACACTTTAAGTGACAGCTTGTGTGGAGTTGCTGTGACCCAAACAGACTCAGAGCTTTGGTGACACAGAGGCAGCTTGCAGTGGCTGCTAGTTGTTGTGGATGACTGTCTGCCCTTTCTGAGCATTTTAACACAAATATCTGATATAATATGGCTTGTTGTGTGGTTAATTGTCCTAACAGATGATCTAAGATGTCTGTGCAGCATTATTTCTGTTGAATGAAATTTCCGTGTTGTTTAATTGTGTATGCTAATTGTGTTAGCACTTTTAGTAGTTACTTGGTGATATTAGGTCCAGTTAATCCATGATAACGGTGGAAATTAGTGAGTAACAAGTTTTAATGCTCACGTCAAAGCCACGCATTATGAAAACTACCACCCATTCCCCAGAAATATGATTTAGTAAACACCAAAGCAAAGGTTAGCATGTTAGCTTAGCTTGTCCAGTAACTCTAAGACAAGGGAGTATTTGGGGTTCATTTATCCCACCCAGGTCATGCAGGATGTCACCCACGGTTCACCTCTTTAGCCATTTATGGGGCTGACCATGACGTAAGCAAAGTAAGCACTGCCAACATGGCGACACCCAGACCAGCACTTTTTGGGCTTCAAAATGACTCTTCCAGGTCTCTACAGCAAACCTATGGGTGATGTCAAGCAACATTTGTCAAATATTTATACAGTCTATTGGTGGTACATGGATGTCCCCTTTGCCATTTTCCAATTCCTAAGGTCCTTATCCATGAGACACCTGCATGTCAGATCACGCCCAGAGAAACATACCACATGACCACGTCCCTCACAATGCAAGAGATAATTCTAATCTGTGTCTCCCTAAGGAACCGTTCATTTGGTACGTCATTCCAGTGGTGCCCATGGATCCTCTGAATAGACTTATGCCCAAAGTCATCCAGTTGTTGCCTTAGATCACTGGCTAGCAGTCAAATCTCACAGCCATACAGTAAGACTGCATATGGATGCACATCTCATGGCCAAGTCCAGAAAGTCAATGAAAGCCTGGATCTTAATTTTGACCCAAGACAATTACAAACCCCAACACTCTCGTTCCTAGCTCAGACTTTCATGTGCTGCAATCAGGGCATCCTTTGATTCCACAAATGTCACAGCATTGTCTGTGAAGTCGAAGTCAGTAGACCTTCCCTTGACTTGCGGGCCATCAAAGGAACCCAAGATGCCCCTGGTTTTGGAATCACTGCTTTAAAAGAATGCAGGGATATGAAAACCTCATCTTCATTTATTGCTTGATTCACCTTCAAAACAAACACAAATAAAAAATGTTTAATGTCGCTGTCAGTGAGATTAATTTGCTGAGTCATTTTGTGCCATCATTACCCATTGCGACTGAAGCGTCACCTGCTGGTGTGGAATGACAGACTGCTGGTAGCAGTGACTGACTGCATTTGCTTCTCATGCAGCACCCTAACGCCTTTGAAGAAACAAGTGAAAAATTCACACACTAACTTTGATCACTGTCATAATTGTGCAGGAGCCTTAAATATCAGCTTTATCTGTTTTAGAAAACAACCTCAGTCCAACCTAAAAGGAAATGATTAAATGAGACAACAGTACGTAATTGAATTAGGTCCCTATTGTCCAAATCTGATCATCTTCATTGATAACCTTGTGTGTAAACACAGACTCGTGCAGAGACAGACACTCTGTTTGTTGCCAGGTCAGTGTATAAACATCAGATTTACACATCACAGCGTGCTCGCCCTCTGTCCCTGTTTGTGCTCCTCTCAGGGAGTAGATGGGGAAGATGGTTTGCTTCATCAGCAACCTCTTTATTCTTTGAATGGCTCAGACTTGAAACACGGCAAGAGATGCAACGAGGTCAAGTTGTTTATTATTACTTTTTAGCCATAGAAGCTCACGATGTTCAGCAAAACATTAAACGGCATCTAATATTAAACTGCACCTGGGACTGGAGGTGGTTGATGTTGGGGGTTGGTGGTAGGAATATGAATTGAGACGTTTTTCTTGATATCATGCCAACAGTGAGTGTGCTCATATCCAGTTCTTTATCTATTCCTGATTAATTTTCTGGATGGCCTACACAGCATTAATGTAGCCAATTTCCTTGCTGGTAGATGGAGAGTTGAACATCAGAACATCATGTTCGACGTCAAAAACTGTTAGAAAAAAATTGTACTGATCAGAAGAATTGATAGCATCTGAGGCGTACAGTTTCAAAAATGAAAAATGTGGTGGTAGGATTGGCTTTCCATTCACCATAAAAATTTTTGTTTTGTTTTTTTTCTGTATGCTGTGGACTGGCTTTCTGCCTGGATGGTTGATATCCATGATGAGGGTGACCAAACGTCCTGTTTTCCCAGGACATGTCTTCTTTTCCACATCCTATCCTGGCCATCAATTTCAATTTATTTTCATTTATATAGTGCCAAATCACAACATAGTTGCCTCAAGGTGCTTCACACAAGTAAGGTCTAACCTTAGAAACCCCCAGAGCAGAGGTGGTAAGGAAAAACTCCCTCTGAGGAAGAAACCTCAAGCAGACCAGACTCAAAAAGGTGACCCTCTGCTTGGGCCATGCTACAGACATAAATTACAGAACAATTCACAAAACAAATATACAGGAAATGTTGTTTCATTTTCATTTGAGTATCTCATTGCCAGGCCAAGTGTCCTGGTTTTTGGTGATCAAAATATGGTCACCCTATCCATGACCCATAGCGGTATTGTAGTGTGATGGATGAGGAAATGTGCTGCACCAGTGCATGTTCCCAAACCTGACTTGCACACTTTGGGATCAACTCTGCTGCTGCTTTCCACTGGAAGGTGGCATAGATTACAATTCAGATGGGGCAAGGTGTTTGGATCCTCATCCATGGAAAAGAAGACACCAAGGGTCTTGCCTCTGGAAGGTGGTGTTCTGGGATTGCCCACTACACGGATGCGCATGGAGCCTGGACGGAGCATCCTTCTTCCCATCAAGAATGACCATTTTCTACTACTGTCAAAGAATCATACAAAGGTCCATATTTCAGTGGCAGCTCTCTCTGAGGTCCTACCTTTGGTTTGGACACTCCAATGTTTGGTGTACATGAGAAAAAAAATATCCTAAGCAAAAGAGAAACACTCCTACTTTCCTTCTGGTAAACTGGAGCCAAACTGGCAACTTTGTAACTCCTTATCCTTGAAAAAGGATGGAAAATATACTCAACAAAAATATAAACGCAACACTTTTGGTTTTGCTCCCATTTTGTATGAGATGAACTCAAAGATCTAAAACTTTTTCCACATACACAATATCACCATTTCCCTCAAATATTGTTCACAAACCAGTCGAAATCTGTGATAGTGAGCACTTCTCCTTTGCTGAGATAATCCATCCCACCTCACAGGTGTGCCATACCAAGATGCTGATTAGACACCATGATTAGTGCACAGGTGTGCCTTAGACTGCCCACAATAAAAGGCCACTCTGAAAGGTGCAGTTTTGTTTTATTGGGGGGGGATACCAGTCAGTATCTGGTGTGACCACCATTTGCCTCATGCAGTGCAACACATCTCCTTCGCATCATCCGTGAAGAGAACACCTCTCCAACGTGCCAAACGCCAGCGAATGTGAGCATTTGCCCACTCAAGTCGGTTACGACGACAAACTGGAGTCAGGTCGAGACCCCGATGAGGACGACGAGCATGCAGATGAGCTTCTTTGAGACGGTTTCTGACAGTTTGTGCAGAAATTCTTTGGTTATGCAAACCGATTGTTTCAGCAGCTGTCCGAGTGGCTGGTCTCAGACGATCTTGGAGGTGAACATGCTGGATGTGGAGGTCCTGGGCTGGTGTGGTTACACGTGGTATGCGGTTGTGAGGCTGGTTGGATGTACTGCCAAATTCTCTGAAACGACTTTGGAGACGGCTTATGGTAGAGACATGAACATTCAATACACGAGCAACAGCTCTGGTTGACATTCCTGCTGTCAGCATGCCAACTGCACGCTCCCTCAAATCTTGCGACATCTGTGGCATTGTGCTGTGTGATAAAACTGCACCTTTCAGAGTGGCCTTTTATTGTGGGCAGTCTAAGGCACACCTGTGCACTAATCATGGTGTCTAATCAGCATCTTGGTATGGCACACCTGTGAGGCGGGATGGATTATCTCAGCAAAGGAGAAGTGCTCACTATCACAGATTTAGACTGGTTTGTGAACAATATTTGAGGGAAATGGTGATATTGTGTATGTGGAAAAAGTTTTAGATCTTTGAGTTCATCTCATACAAAATGGGAGCAAAACCAAAAGTGTTGCGTTTATATTTTTGTTGAGTAGATTGTTTTTGGAATTGCTGTCTGTTAGTTTGTCGGCAGGATATCTCAAAACAATGAACGGATTTTGCTGACAGGGGGGAAAGCTTGACTTTGTTTCATGAAAGTGTTGATACAATTTTGGTCTGAACGTAGGACGAGGAGTGTATCCTGCCTTTGATTAATGAGCTTTGTCCTTATTTGTGGTGCACTCCATTTGTACTTGGAGGGTGGAATTTCCTATATTATGCTTCTGAAGTAATAATTCCAACTTGTCACCTCCACATATTCCAAGTTCACAATTCAACATGGCTGCTATTTGTGAAAACTGTAGTTTTTTTTTTTTTTTAGGAATTTTGCCCTTTTTTGTGTCCAATTTAATACATCGTGCACACAGTACCGACCTATTGCTGTCTGTAAACATGTTTCTGCAATATCTTTACACATGAAATATCATGCAATGTATTATTTATTAAGTGGTGTTGCTAATATTGGCTAACCTGGCATATATTAACATCAATGACCTGCTACACTACGCTACAAATGGAACAGTAAATTAAAACACTAAAACAACTTCTGCTCCACCTGTTCTCCTCCATATGGTCTTTTTGGTTGGCTGAATATTTTTTGTAGCAATCTGTACAACATCTTGCAGGTGCTCAGCTTACTCTCTGACTTCTGGTACAGTGTAGAAAATGGAACAAATTTACCCGGGGTGTGGCATCATTCCAAGTTATGACTTAGGAGGTAAATGGAATGCAGCATTGTTCCATCACACCAGCTTTTATCCCCAATCCTGCTTCATTTGTTCATGTAACCAGGATTGCTGTAAACAAGATCACAGTCAAAGGTGTTTTGAGATATCCTGCTGACAAACAAATAAAACAATCAGACAGAGAAATATGAATGAAAACAACCTCCATCGGGAGGTTATTTCTACAAATTAGGATCTAAATTCAGGATTAGTTCAGGAAGATCAGGATAACACATCAGGCCCAAGTTGAGTGAGCAGGATCAAATCTCAGTGATCATGACCTTGGCCAAAGTCTGCATTCACTAAGTGCCATTCGAAAACACTTTCTCCCTGTTTGTAAAATGTATTTAAAAAATAAAATCATGAAAAATCAAATGTTAACAAAGTGTTTTTTATGGAAGTCCACTTCATGCAAATCTCACCTTTGAAATGTAGAGAAATTGTCTGTACAGTGGTTCAATATGTTGGCTAGGAAACATTCACAGCTCTGTTATTAAATGTGCAGCTCTGTAAGTAACCGTGAACAATCAGAATTCAGGCCGAGCCAGCGTTCCTGCCATTTGTGTCAGAGCTGCCGTCTGACAGATGGTCCGTCAGATATTTCTGTAGACTATAGTTGACCTAAAAACACGTTTTTTTTTGTGAGTAAATAGGGCTGTTGGTGAAGGTGTACCAGTACTGGTCTTAGACCACACTGTAAACACCAAAATTCAGACGGTAAATTGACCACAATCCATTTCCTCTCTATGAAACTACCACTTGTGGGACGGGTCGGTCCACTAATGGATGAAGACAAACAGCAGCTGCACTTTGCTCTCCTTTCTCAGGTGCCCAGTCATTTCCCATCGTCTCTTTGCAGAGTGGTAGCCGGAGAAGTTAATGGCTGTTTATTGACACACCGCTTTGTAATTTGACTTTTTTTCAGTTCAGGTTGCATGTGAGCGTGTGCTCTTTTTCTCTTTCTCTTCACTCTTTGCAGTACCATCTTCCATTAAGCTGTGCATTAAACAGACATTTGAGTGAAAGTGTAATTATCTGAGGATAATTTAACTTGGATTCATTTAGACTCTGTCCACACTTCAGGCCGTATGTGACCACTAAAATATTTACAAGAGTGATCAGAGATTTCTGACATCTCCCAATCCAGATCACTTCTAAAATTTAGTGGAGTCTTCCTAATATCCATCTGTGGTGAAAATTTTGTGAGAATCCATGAAGTAGTTTTGACGTAATCCTTCAAAGCCTATAGAAAGTGAAATCTTGTTCCAGAATCTGGATCTGCATCCCGAGTCTTCCATGTCCTGTGGTGAAAATTTTGTCAACATCCGTGCAGTAGCTTTGATGTAATCCTGCTGTAACAGACAGATACACAGACAAATAAATAAATAAATGCATGTTGATGATTTTATTATGTCCTTGGTGGACGTAAATATCAAAACCTGTGCTTTTTGAAAATGCTCTCTAGAACAGAATAATGTGATAATGATGGCTTGTGTTGTAGAGCAATTTTGGAGAAACAGATTATGAATAACAGAAATGTGAGGCTGAGGATTCAAGTGGAGGATTTTAGACCAGCAGCTAAAACGCATGTCAACACCATGTCATATCGTCTCGCTCTACCTCAACACTTTGTTACGTTACCTTATTCATTATATCTACATTTAAGAGCTGCTCAGTTAAAGGAGACCTGCATTGAAATAAATGTGGTCAGATTTCAGAAAAGAAATGGCTGATATGTATTTATAAGACCCTTGTGAATGCAGTAAAGTAAATCTGTAAGCCCAAATTTGTAATTCAGCGGAGAAATATTCGTTTAAAAATGACAAATTTGCAGCTAACATTTAGCCCTCTGTGAAAACAGTTTGTACATCTGGATCATTTCCATGACGTCGGTGACAAGACGCGCTCCCACCTTCAGTCCGATCCCGCATTGAAATTGATTTTATCTCTTAGTAATGTTACTGTTATACACATCCTGGTTTCAACATCCAAAAGTAAGCTGCAATGAATGTGAGATACAGCTCTGCTTGCTCAGATCCGGGGATCAGATCAGCGGCGGCATCGACAGCGGGCGACATTATTCCCCGACGCCTCGCTCTCACTGCCCCCGATATGCTTACCGAGTGCATGCACTCGTTAAATTCCGCCGCGGCACTCACACCCCCGTGTCTGCTGTGCAGCCAGCACCACCTCTCTGTCTACTGAATGGAGTTGCAGCCAACTTGGCACAAGTCCAGAGACTACGCTCGCCGTTTTAATGCAGTGCGCGCGGTGACACCTGTTGCTCACAAGGACAGACTTCTTGCTGCAAAATCCGCAGCACCGCACGTCTCAGTAATCGGAGCCGCAGAGCTCCGTGGCCGCTGAGAGAGGTTTATATATTTTTAATGACTTGAATTCTTTGCGGGTCTCGACTCCGTAGCCCGCGACGGTACACCGGAGGTGAAAGACAGTAGATTTTCAATGCAACACCACTCAAACAGGCGTATGAAAAAGTCCACAAAAATTATTTTCAAGCACAAATAAAAGAAATGTGTACTCACCAAACGTGCCGCAAGACAATATGAAGTTTTAAAAAGTAGATCCTTCCGTATAAAGACAAGAAAAAGATGCAGATGCAAACTGACGTAAATCCACAAATTACAGTTGGCGCGTGCAATGCATGCTGGGAGAGGGTCTTGTCCCTGACGTCTCGGCAGCATCTATGATGAGAGGGACAATTTGCGGAGGGCTAAATGTTAGCTGTAAATTTGTCATTTCAATCATCAAATGAAGATTTCTCCGTTGAATGGCAGATCTGGGCTTGCAGATTTACTTTACTACATTCAGAAGGATCTTATGTGTAAATATAAGTCATTTTTTGGTCCAAAGACCTGACTGTATTTATTTCAATGCAGGTCTACTTTAATCACATCTTGATCTTGACATGAGCCTGTGCAGTAATCATAAAAGGCTGAGATTTACTGTCATGTTCATAAGTAATTGGACAAGATTTGACATTAAACAATCAAGATGTACTTGTCATGTTGATGGTTACCTTTAATTCAAGGGATTAAACAAAATATTGCAATAGCCATTTAGGAATTATGGCCACTTCGAAACATAATTGCTTCATTTTCTGGAAGGAAATCAACTTCTCTCACACTTTTAGGAGGAATTTTGTGAAACTTCGTATAAGTCCTTGTTATAGGTTAGTAATATACGTATTACGCATCGGCATCAATTTGACCAGTTAACACTCAGCCTCCTTCGTTGTCCTTTGGCCTCCATATTAGAAATATGACTAGGACTGCTTTCTTCCACATGCGAAATATAGCGAAGATTCGTCCCATCCTGTCTATGGCTGATGCTGAGACCCCAATCCATGCATTCATCTCTTCTAGATTGGACTACTGCAATGTTGTATTTTCTGATTTACCACAGTCTAGCATTAGGGCTCTCCAGTTGGTTCAGAATGCTGCAGCCAGACTTTTGACACGAACCAGAAAGTTTGACCACATTACACCCATTTTGGCGTCTCTTCACTGGCTTCCTGTCCCAGTGAGATCAGATTTTAAGGTTCTGCTGGCACCTCCCTACCTAGCTGACCTAATTACACCTTACGTACCGGCCCGGGCTTTACGTTCTCAGGGTGCAGGACTACTTTGTATCCCTAGGGTGAGTAAGAAGTCTGCAGGTCATAGAGCTTTCTCTTACCATGCCCCTGTTCTGTGGAATGATCTCCCTGCATCAATAAAACAGTCAGATTCTGTGGAGACTTTCAAGTCCAGGCCTAAGACGCACTTATTTTCCCTTTCATATGGCTAGCATACTGGTACAGTTTTGTTGTACACTTTTTACTCTTAATTCATGTTATTAGTAATTGGAGCGGGCCGGGGCCTCAATTTCACCTAAATTCTGGGTCTTTTAGTGAAGCTTAGGGCTAGCAGCCGGCGATCACCTTAGTATTTCTTCTGTTTTTCTTGTTGATTAATGCTGGCAAATTATACAGTATTTTTTGTCTTTCTGATGCCTGATTGTTTTTTCTCTGTTTAAGGTGCAGCTCCATCCAGAGATGGGAGTTGTATTTGTGTTGGCGACCCTCCTGTCCTGTGCACCAACAGCAATTCTTGTATATTCGTCCGTGAATTGTTTCTGTAATTTATGTTTGTAGCATGGCCCAAGCAGAGGGTCACCCCTTTGAGTCTGGTCTGCTTGAGGTTTCTTCCTCAGAGGGAGTTTTTCCTTACCACTGTTGCTCTGGAAGTTGGTAAGGTTAAACCATACCTGTGTGAAGTGCTTTGTGATTTGGTGCTATATAAATGAAAAATAAGTTGAAATTGAATTGAAATTATCTTATCGTTCGAGTTGGGTCCATTTTACCAGAGTTATGGCCATTGATTAACAAATCTAGACTCCATTCTGCCTGCATTCTGAAATCAACTCTTCCCAGATTTTTTACGAGGAATTTTGGGAAACTTGGTACAATTCCTTGTTATACGTAGGTTGGTAATATGCGTATTATCTTATCGTTTGAGTTGGGTCCATTTTACCAGAGTTATGGCCTGTGAGTAGGCATCTGCATTCTGAAATCAACTATCACTTACCTTCTAACGTTATCAGAATTTAGCAATCACTTGTACCAAAGCAGCATTTTCCATCAGGTGATATAGTGTACTCCGAGCACTCTTCCTGGATCCAGAAGTGGTTTGAGTGTGAAAGATGTCTGTCATTTTGCACCAATTGCATCAAAATTAACACAGTTGTCACTTTAAAAACAAGTCACTGTGACACACAAATCTCACACATAAAATTTGTGATTAATCTGGGGTTCAAATACATGCAGAACAGTACTTTCTGAAATGTTCTGGCTCTGTAAGACCCCAAGTCAGACCGGCGAGCTGTCGGTTCTAAATAATGAAAGGGAACAGCCAGTTGGTTTTATGTTGTTAATTATGATGTATTATGTTATGACTGCTATTTTAATTATTTTCTGTTGTAATGTGAGATTGCCTAGTTAAAAAGTAAAATTGATGGTCTGTCTGACATGGCCAATGAACCAGCTCTTTATTGAAACAGTGTGGCAACAGAACAGAGGTGTAATGGGCTGAACTAGTTGTGGTTGCGTCTGTTACATTTAAACGATGTTGACTTTGAGGCAGGATTTAGTCGTGTACTGACCAAAACACAATGAAGAAGACAAACATTTGCTGGTTTTCTGTCGTTTATGCTGTCTTGATTGAGGGCTTTTTTGAAAAGAACCTAAAAAGCATGCAGATTGTTTTCACGTATAAAATCCCTCAGATTTTATTTTTCAAAACAGCAGGGTTTATCACGACACTGATGCAAACATGTTTTGGAGTTTGCCTTTACTCGATGAACTGTAGATGCTCAGTGCGTGGCGGATGTCCTCTGAGCATCTGGAAGATCTCAGAATCTGTGTGTCCTTCTGCACCGACAGAGACAATAATACCCCTCCTGATCTACCTCTCACTGCATTTTTCCCTCAATCAATCCCCTGTGGAGTGCGATGTTGCCAAGTTGTGGTTGCCAAGGCAACACGGACTCGGGATTGCTGTGGTGTCAGCCAGGTGTGGTCTGGCAGTTTGGGCTCCAACAAGGCCTACCGTTGTTGGGAATAATGAGCCCAACCATGCTGTCATGACGACGGCTCATTTTCGTACATGAGGTGAGGTCAGCAAGGGATGACTTCCAATTAGTTTGAAGTGCATGAGGGACAGAACGGGTGGGAGAGACTTTAAACTGTAGCTGGTGATATTGCGCACACACATTCTGTCCAGAGTCGGTCTCTATTTACAGTGTTATAAAATATATCCCACACATACTTCTTAACCGCACAATACATCTACCATAATGTGGTTATTCAAAATGCAAAACTCCAGGAGGCAAACACACTGTCTGTGCATCTGTAGTTAATTTCAAAATAATTGCAAAAGTGATACTAAAAGAAATCTCATCTTTAACCACGGATACTATGATGGTTTATGATAACTGGGAATCGGACCAAGTAGAGACACAAACACAGAGCAGCGGGTAAGGTTCAAAGATGATTTAGTGGAGGTGGAGATCCCTGGTGAGAAGGTGAGTTGCTGAGCTGGGAGAAGGTGATGTGTTGATGGAGTCAAGAGTCAGAGACAGAGCGGGTGAAACTGAGAGACTGCTGGAGCTGACCAGCCTGATGGGAGGAGGGAGAGAGTGCAAAAGAGAGACAGGATGAACAGACTGAGAGGCAACACCCAGAGCTATAATATGAAGCCTAAGCGGAAGTGCCAAAGCCTGCAGTTCCTTAAATGGCCAGTTGAGACTTGATCTATTTCACTTTGAATGACAGCTATTGTGTGCTCAGTCCAGGCGGCCACTGCTAGCGGCCACTATGGGGTATTGGAGTATTTTATTGAAAATATTTGTGATAGCATCGCTTGCTGTGCAGTTAATGGACCATGTAAGAAGTCTGAGGTCTCATTTGAGTGAAATGTTCCTGTTGTTTAATTTGTATGTTAGCATGGAGCAGAATGACAGCTTAGTGGTCACGACTGTTGCCTCACATCAAGAAGGTCTCGGGATCACTTCTCACCTGGTACTTTCTCTGTGGAGTTTGCATGTTCTCCTCATGTGTAGGGGTATTGTCTATACAATATGCCATAATGACAATGTTAAAGTTTTGTGTGTGTGTGATTTATGCAAATGTATTAAAAATAACAAACTAAGAAATCACATGTACATAAGTATTCACAGCCTTTGCCATTGAGCTCAGGTGCATCCTGTTTCCACTAATCATCCTTGAGATGTTTCTACAGCTTAACTGGAGTCCACCTGGGGTAAATTCAGTTGATTGGACATGATTTGGAAAGACACACACCTGTCTACATGTAAGGTTCCACAGTTGACAGTGCATGTCAGGGCACAAACCAAGCATGAAGTCAAAGGAATTATCTGTAGACCTCTGAGACAAGATTGTCTCGAGGCATAAATCTAGGGAAGGGTACAGAAACATTCCTGCTGCTTTGAAGGTCCCAATGAGCATGGTGGCCTTCATAATCTATAAATGGAAGACGTTCAGATCCACCAGTATTTTTCCTAGAGCTGGCCGTCCATCTACATAGTGATTGGGGGAGAAGGGCCTTAGTCAGGACAGTGACATGAACCCGATGGTCACTTTGTCAGAGGTGCAGCATTCCTCAGTGGAGAGAAGAGAACCTTCCAGAAGGACAACCAACCATCTCTGCAGCAATCAACTAATCAAGCCTGTATAGTGGAGTGGCCAGATGGAAGCCACTCCTTAGTAAAAGGCACATGGCAGCTCACCTGGAATTTTCCAAAAGGCACCTGAAGGACTCAGACTATAAACAAAATTCTCTGGTCCGATGAGACAAAGATTGGATTCTTTGTCTGTTTAGAGCAAATCAGGCACCATCCCTACAGTGAAGCATGGTGGTGGGAGCATCATGCTGAGGGGATGTGTTTTAGCGGCAGGAACTGGGAGAGTAGTCAGGTTTGAGGGAAAGGTGAATGCAGCAATGTACAGACACAACCTGGATGAAAACCTGCTCCAGAGTGCTCATTACTTCAGACTGACATTAACACAGTCAAGATATCAAAGTGGCTTAGTAGCTTCAGGACAACTTTGTGAATGTCCTTGAGTGGTCCAGCCAGAGGCTAGACTCGAATCCAATTGAACATCTCTGGAGAGATCTGAAAATGGCTATGCACTGACACTCCCCATCCAACATGTTGGAGCTTGAGAGGTGCTGCAAAGAGGAATGGGCAAAACTGTCCAAAGATAGGTGCACCAAGCTTGTGGCATCATATTCAAGAAGACTTGAGGCTGTAATTGCTGCCAAAGATGCATCAACAAAATATTGAGAAAAAGGTGTGAATTCTTATGTACATGTTTTCTTAGGTTTTTATTTTTAATACATTTGCAAAAATGTCAAACACTTTTCATGTTGTCATTATGGGGTGTTGTATGTAGAATTTTAAGGGGAAAAAATGAATTCACTCCATTTTGTAATAAGGCTGTAACATAACAAAATGTGGAAAAAGTAAAGCACCGTGAATGCATTCCGGATGCACTAAATGTCATGACTGTCTGTTGTGAGCCTGTGATAGACTGGTGTACCCTGCCTCTCATCCAATGATCGCTGGGACAAGCTCCAGCTCCCCCATGACCCTTAAGTGGAATAAGCAGGTATAGAAAAATAATGAATAAGTGTTAGCACCATTGCCACTAATTCACAGGCATCAATATCTTGGAAAGATTAGCTACACAGATACATTATTAAGCTCTTAATTCCCACACTCAAGTTATCAGTGTAGTAAGACCCACCACCTGATCTACCAAAAAAAGCATGAACCAATTATCCTAAAACATGTTACCTATCCTATTAGCCTTAGCTAACTTGGCAACTAGTTATAATCTAGCTGCCACCTTATCGTGGTGGGGGAGTTTGCGTACCCAGATGATCCTAGGAGCTATGTTGTCGGGGGCTTTGTGCTCCCTGTAGGGTCTCCCAAGGCAAACATGTCCTAGGTGACGGGTCAGACTAAGGGCAGTTCAGAACCTCCATGACCAGTAAAAGATCAAGGGCCGTGACGTCGACCGGAAAAAGGTGCTTTGCCCTCTTCAGGTCGGTGGAGTGTCCTTGCCTCAAGTGGAGGAGTTTAAGTATCTCGGGGTCTTGTTCACGAGTGAGGGACGGATGGAGCGTGAGATCGACAGACGGATCGGTGCAGCATCTGCAGTGATGCGGTCGCTGTATCGGACCGTCGTGGTGAAGAGACAGCTGAGTAGGGGGCAAAGCTCTTGATTTACCGATTGATCTACGTTCCGATCCTCACCTATGGTCATGAGATTTGGCTCATGACCGAAAGAACGAGATTGCGAGTACAAGCGGCCGAGATGAGTTTCCTCCGCAGGGTGGCTGGGCGCTCCCTTAGATATAGGGTGAGGAGCTCGGTCACTCTGGAGGAGCTCGGAGTTGAGCTGCTGCTCCTCCACGTCGAAAGGAGTCAGTTGAGGTGGCTCGGGCATCTTTTCCGGATGCCCCCTGGACGCCTCGCTGGAGAGGTGTTCCGGGCACGTCCCACTGGGAGGAGGCCCCGGGGAAGACCCAGGACATGCTGGAGGGACTACATCTCTCGGCTGGCTTGGGAACGCCTTGGGGTTCCTTCGGAGGAGCTGGAGGAGGTGTGTGTGGATCGGGAGGTCTGGGCGGCTTTGCTTGAGCTGCTGCCCCCGCGACCCGACTCCGGATAAAGCGGAAGAAAATGGATGGATGGATGGATGGATGGGTTAAGTAGTGGGCTTGAGATGAGAGAATCTGAGGTTCATAGTCCTGAAAATCACTAAGGGCCTTTGGGCAAGGTCCTTAATCCTCAAGTTGCTCCTGGTGTGTACTGAGCACCTTGTATGGCAGCGCACTGACGTCACTGTGTGAATGGGTGAATGTGAGTCATCACTGTAAAGTGAGCTGAATTTTTGGTTCAGATGGGAAATTGCTGTAAAAATGCAGTCCATTTACCACAACTCTAAGATATGTGAGTGTGTTCAGACTTGATTTGTTTTGCCCAAGTTACATCACTCTTGTCCATGCTCCCCCTTGTTAGAGGGGTATTTTTTTTAGAATTGATGCAAGTATATCAACTATTGGCTGCACATTATTTGCGCTTCGGGGACGTAAAAATGCATTGAATTGAACTGAGAATTCACCCGAGTCAACCTACGGTAACAATTAGCTCCAAACGACAGAGGCAAAGCGACGACTTGCCATTCATTTTCAATCAGAGTGGGCATTTCGTAGCAGCAAGTGACAGCAGTCACTCTGCCACCAGCTAGGCACTGCCAAAATAGACCTCAAGTCTATTTTATGTAAGACAAGGTTCAAGGTTTGAGTCACAACTGGGCGACCAAATCATCAAATTATCAACTTCCTGAAAATAAGTTGCAAACACATCACCCTAATGTCAAATTTTCTCAAGAATTCAATTCTGCAATGCAAAATACAAAATCTATTATCATTTAGCTTCTACAAGCCTTTTCTAGACAGCTGTTTTTATGAAATATTTTGATCACATATATGAACAAAACAGGAAGTAACACTGCATAAATGACATTTAACATGTTTTCATCATTTGCAAAGGATGTAATCTTAAGATCTTTTCTGCTCTGCAGTCATCTGGGACTAAGCACTAGCGGGACGGTCATGATTGGCGCTTTACTTATACTTTGGCACAATAAATTCACTGGTCAGTGACCTAAAATAAATAAAAAAGTACTTTAAAGTTTAGGCTTATGAAGAATTTATAACTGCATATGCTTAATTAGGTCTCTTATCTCTAAAATGTGCCAACAGGACATATATCTCCAGCCAAACTGAAATAAAGACTTAGCTGTCTTGCCAAAAACTACCTGTAAAATGACAAAAATCAGTTGCAAAAAAAAATCTGTTTTTGGTTATACACTCAACAAAAATATAAACGCAACACTTTTGGTTTTGCTCCCATATTGTATGAGATGAACTCAAAGATCTAAAACTTTTTCCACATACACAATATCACCATTTCCCTCAAATATTGTTCACAAACCAGTCTAAATCTGTGATAGTGAGCACTTCTCCTTTGCTGAGATAATCCATCCCACCTCACAGGTGTGCCATATCAAGATGCTGATTAGACACCATGATTAGTGCACAGGTGTGCCTTAGACTGCCCATAATAAAAGGCCACTCTGAAAGGTGCAGTTTTATCACACAGCACAATGCCACAGATGTCGCAAGATTTGAGGGAGCGTGCAGTTGGCATGCTGACAGCAGGAATGTCAACCAGAGCTGTTGCTCGTGTATTGAATGTTCATTTCTCTACCATAAGCCGTCTCCAAAGGCGTTTCAGAGAATTTGGCAGTACATCCAACCAGCCTCACAACCGCAGACCACGTGTAACCACACCAGCCCAGGACCTCCACATCCAGCATGTTCACCTCCAAGATCATCTGAGACCAGCCACTCGGACAACTGCTGAAACAATCGGTTTGTATAACCAAAGAATTTCTGCACAAACTGTCAGAAACTGTCTCAGGGAAGCTCATCTGCATGCTCGTCATCCTCATCGGGGTCTCGACCTGACTCCAGTTCATCATTGTAACCGACTTGAGTGGGCAAATGCTTACATTCGCTGGCGTTTGGCACGTTGGAGAGGTGTTCTCTTCACGGATGAATCCCGGTTCACACTGTCCAGGGCAGATGGCAGACAGCGTGTGTGGCGTCGTGTGGGTGAGCGGTTTTCTGATGTCAATGTTGTGGATCGAGTGGCCCATGGTGGCGGTGGGGTTATGGTATGGGCAGGCGTCTGTTATGGACGAAGAACACAGGTGCATTTTATTGATGGCATTTTGAATGCACAGAGATACCGTGACGAGATCCTGAGGCCCATTGTTGTGCCATACATCCAAGAACATCACCTCATGTTGCAGCAGGATAATGCACGGCCCCATGTTGCAAGGATCTGTACACAATTCTTGGAAGCTGAAAATATCCCAGTTCTTGCATGGCTGGCATACTCACCGGACATGTCACCCATTGAGCATGTTTGGGATGCTCTGGACCGGCGTATACAACAGCGTGTACCAGTTCCTGCCAATATCCAGCAACTTTGCACAGCCATTGAAGAGGAGTGGACCAACATTCCACAGGCCACGACAACCTGATCAACTCTATGCGAAGGAGATGTGTTGCACTGCATGAGGCAAATGGTGGTCACACCAGATACTGACTGGTATCCCCCCCCCCAATAAAACAAAACTGCACCTTTCAGAGTGGCCTTTTATTGTGGGCAGTCTAAGGCACACCTGTGAGGTGGGATGGATTATCTCAGCAAAGAAGTGCTCACTATCACAGATTTAGACTGGTTTGTGAATAATATTTGAGGGAAATGGTGATATTATGTATGTGGAAAAAGTTTTAGATCTTTGAGTTCATATCATACAAAATGGGAGCAAAAGCAAAAGTGTTACGTTTATATTTTTGTTGAGTGTAGATATGTCTATATTTATGTTACCTACATGTAACCTATATAGATAGGTATTACCAGTTAAAGTTTTAGAAGTCTAGCTTAAAAATTGAAGGAATGAGAATTTTTTTTTTTAACACACCTTAAATTTAAGCAGTATGGGTTCAGGAAGGTTAGATATTACTGATTGTAAAGCATCAATGAATGGATCAGGACCCACTGATTATCTTGGTATGCAATTTAAAAATACAGCTTTTAAAATACCGCCACCATAGAAAAATGAAAGTCAAGTCTTACCTAAAACACAATTTTGTCAGCAAAATTGTTGCTCAACCTTTGGACTTTTAATCATGCAAAAATGAAGTCTCTGCTGCCTGAAAAACTTAAATTTGTTTGTAGCAAAAGAACACAACATATAAACTTGGACTAAAGCTTACATCATATACCAGATCACATGTTCACTTATCCATTGCTTGAAGAAATCACACATTGAAAAAAAAAAAGTCACCAAAAAGCACCTATTTTAGGTGTATTTCTACACAAAAAACAAGCATTTTAGTCATATTTAGACACTTTAAAGTGCTGAAATCTGAAAAAGCAGGTACTTTTACCCTTGAAAACAACCATAGACACCAAGAAGAACACTATTTTTATCATGAATTTTTTTTTTCACACTTGTCACAAAGTTGTGACTCAAAGTTTGAACGCTGTCAAACAAACAGATCCAATGTGGTGGAAAACACCCCCAAACAGCTGTTTCTCTATAAATCTAACATGTTTCTTAAATGGTTTGTAAAATTTAGCAAAGAAATAAACACTCCTAAAAGTAAAAACACATTTTATAACCAGATAACACCTCTGAAGTGATTTACTAGACATCTTATGGAGTTGTAGTGTACATCAAGCGACAAGGCCGTTGAGTGTCACCGTTGTTTGTAGCTAATGTGACCGTAGCATCAGGCACTGTTGGTGTTACAACATTAAAATCCAGCTCACTTCAGCTTCAAGCCTGCTTTTAACAAAGTCTGTGGGTGATGTCAAGGAGGGTTTGCCCATTCTATACACAGTATGTGGAACAAAAACACAAGAAGATAAGAGGCAGTGAGGAGCAAGGAACTGATGAAAGGTGGCCAAAGAGCTGACAGATGACTAGGAAAAAAGGGAGATGAGAGAGTGAGAGAGATGGCAAATGAAGTGGCAGTAAATCACTACAAACATACAGCAGGGTGATGGCAGAATTACTGGCAGGTGTAATAAAGGCAAAATAGTACTGCTCATATAGTGATGAAACTGAACTGTGACAGAAAGACAGCACCAAGTCCACCAGACAGAGGAGTGCAGAGGAAATCCTCCCCCCCAATAAAAAAACAGCAATGATCAAGGTGGATACAGGACCATCTCCTTCAAGGAATGACTGTCTTTCATGTGTAATGATATTAGAGTATGTGATAAGAATATTATCTCAGTAAGATGCATCTGAATTACTGAAAAAAGTCTTTGAACACGTCCTGCACGTACTTCATGCCTAACATGGACTACTATGGAGTCAAAAATGCACTCTTCCTCTCATTCTGAGAACAAATAGTCCCTGCCCAGAGCCAGAGCCTCTGTGGGGGAGGATTATTGGTGGCATAATAAGAATTAAACACACAAATAAGATTGTCAACAGTGGGTGATACCAGATTGGACTGGGTTAATCTCTGGCTACTTCATTGCGTAAAGTGGAAACTGAACCAGGGAACTCAAGGGCAGACATAAACACAGAAAGGGTAAGTTTCAAAGACTGCTTATTGGAGGTGGAGACCACTGGAGAGAGCTGATGAACCACAGTATGGGGTCAGGAGATGGAGACAGAGTAGGTGAAACTAGGCAAATACTGGCAAGGACAAGGTTGCATAGAGTGGGGAAGGGAGGCATAGGGACAGGCGGTTCGAACAAACCCTACGGTCACATTGGCTACAAGTGACTGCAGGCGGCGACTTGCCATTCATGTTTAGAGTCGGCATTTTGCAGCGACAAGAGACAACGGTCCCTCTGCTGCCATCTAGTCAGCACCAAAATAGACAAGTGTATTTTATTCAAATGCTGAGCAACGTGCAACTGCTAATCTGAGTGAAAATGCAGTGTCAGCTCCAAAACAGCTGTATTTCTGTGTAAATCGAAGATGTTTACCATTTTTTCTCATGTATTTTGTAAAAGCTAGCAAGGAAAAAAACACTTCTAAATCTAAAGATGCTGTTTTTGTAATCTGATGATGTTATCACGCACGCCCTGGGAATGGCCATCAAGTGACCAAGCTGTGTGTGAGTCTCCTACAGGTGACAGAGGAGACAGGAGACAATGGCGATGGATAGCGAGATAACCTATGGTCACAGGCTGGACTATGTGGAGACTGAACCAAAATGAACGGGCAGTGACTGAGTGGAAAACCAAGGCTAATATATGGCAGGGTGATGGGAGAAGGAGTGGCAGGTGTGAAGGCTACATCAATACTAGGTGTGCAGGTCAGGGTGACAATACAGAGAGAGACAGTCAGGGGATGAAAACACACACACGATGCTCTCATGGCAAATAAAGGACCATAAAAGCTTTTATTGCTATTATACACAGAACAGTAGCTTCTGTATTTTTGTTGGGACTTGCAGTGACCTTTATTTTTTGCACTTAACAAATGCATGTAGGGGTGGTGGCCAAGTGGTTAATGTGCTTGGTTTCAGTGCAGAAGGTTCCAGGTTCAAATCCCACCCCTGCCACATTTCTCCATGTAATGTGGAGTTGCATCAAGAAGGGCATCCGGCGTAAAACCTGTGCCAATTCAACATGCAGATCCACCTTGGATTTGCTGTGGCGACCCCGAGTGCAAACAAGGGAGCAGCCGAAGGGACTTACTTTACTAACAAATGCATTTGAAGATAAATAAATCTATCCCTATCATTTGGTGACATTTTGGCAACCTGAAAAGTGGGACAACATTTTTACAAATTCCCGATCCTTGGTCAAGTCCTCCAATTCTTTCTGGGGGATCCCAAAACATTCCCAAACCAGCTTGGAGATATAATCCCCTGCAGCATGTCCTGGGTCTTAGGCGGGACCTCCTCCCAGATCAAAGTGCCTGGAGGACCTCCCTAAGGAGGTGACCAGGGGACATCCTCACCAGATGCCGAACAATCTCAGATATGTTTCAATGTCTACATATATATACTTAATTCAAATAATCAAATTCTCAGACTTTCTGGTCTGAAAATTGATGTAATCTATCGTACTATTTAGTCATCAATGAAAATTATATTGCATTGAAATTGTGCTATGTGGCCTCCACCTTGTGAAATCATTGTAAGTGTGGTGTGTATTATTTGACCAGGTAATTCAAAGAAAAAAACCCCGAGTACAAAGTAGGGCTGCAGTTATAGAATATTTTTGAAATTGAGTATTCTAGCAGTTTTTTAATTGAGTAATTGGATAAAAGTACGTTTGCATTTTTTAAACAATATCAATAGTCCAGGGCTCTCCCTAAGCAATGGCACAGTGTCGCTGCACCATCACGCAGATTGTCAAACTTAGTGTATCCCTTTCTGTTTTCCTGGGTGATTATTTTTTCACATCTTTACAAGTTTTGGATCTTTCCCGCTGTCAGAAGCTCAACACTCCCCTGACACCAGACCGCAAGCGCAGGCGGTCGGTCCTCAGTCAGTCAGGCTGCTTGTGAACGTGAGCTCAGACTGTGGTAAAACTGGCTCTGGAGGGCAGCTTCCACAAAAGCCTCATTGATAAATCCACTCTGCACCCTTTCGATGAAACTCTGATCAAATCCAAATAAAGGCAGTTTTTTGAATAAACTTGACTGACTTAAAGTGCATGTAGAGCGGAGTGCAACCTGCGGACCAAACCGTGTGTTTTTTTTAAAAATAGACAAACACACTGCTTCGCTTTAAATCTGCAGTAAGTCTATTTCAGATGATCAGTGTGGACGTCTTTATCTTAAAAGGCTTTATTTTACTCTGTGTGTCGCGTTGGAAAGCTGTAGCTTTTGGTGCTACATTGATTAGCTCTTACATGACTTATGCGCATGCTCTAGTCTTCTGTTTTTTGTTTTTTTTTCTGGGTACGTTGCACAGCCACACACAGGCCTGGCATATGTACTACAATGTTAAACGGAGCTTTGAGGCACAGAATTTACCTCGAACATTTTTTGTAAGCAGTTGAAAATGATTGAGTGAATTATTGGTGTTACTCGACTAATCATTTCAGTCTTAGTACAAAGTCTTTTTGTTGTGAGATATAAAACTGAGAAACACAATGTTGCCATTTGTATAGTCATGCTGTGTTTATCAGTTGGAGGAATAGAATTTGTCCCCCATAAAAATAAATGCTTGCCCAAGTCAGACAATGTAAGAGTACCCATGTTTTCCAAAATAGGTTTTCACCTTGTACCAGATAAGTGTACAAGCTTTAATGATCCATATCTATCTCTTCAACTATACATAATCAAACAGGAAAATGTAATAAAACAAAAGGAGATTTTGATTTAAAACTGCAGCAAATAAAGAAGGAAATCATGAACTAAGACTTTTTTAACAGAAAGCAAAATGTTTTTGTACATTTCTAGAGACATGAGGGCCAGCTTTGAAGGTTACCCTATGCACTAAGCACTGATGTAATGTCATAAATACCACTAAGCGTAACTGTGTTGATGCCTTGGGATAGTGTTGACAAGAAATTCCTTCTCTCAACATGCATCAGTTATTCCCTGAAGAGACGTAACGCTGACAGACTCCCTGGTGGGTGAAGTCTGTGCCTGCCCATGTCATGTGTCGCACAACGTTACATGCTACTACATTTACATTCTATAGGTACAACCAGACCAAGGCTTTGGAAATTAAAGAAACTGGCGTACATACTCACTGCCAGCTACATAGAACTTTAAAGCATTTATCAGAGCAGTGGTGAACAAATTCTTTCCATTGAAGGGTGATAAATTAATCAGGGCCCGTATCTATGAAGCAACTCAAAGCCTGCTCAAAGAGCTCCTAACTTTGCATAAATTTACTGGCAAAGAATCTTAACCTAAGAGTGAGCCAGGAGGTGTCTGAGCAAGGAGGGCACAGAAACTCCTATTTTTGTGAGGAGGCAGGGTTGACGCCTTTGCTAGGTATGACGCAGTCCTCTAAGAGCTGTGATTGGTTGTCACAGAAAAGGGAGGAAAAAAGAAAAGAATGAATGGATAAATCAACCGATCATATAAGCTGAACTGCATTAAGACGTGTAATCTTGAGGATAACTTTGTTATGACAATGAAACTCAGCAAAATTAAATGAATTGTTGCACAGCTTGAAAATGTTTGAACATACCTCATTCACGTGCCAAATATCTATATATTAAAAGCGTGTGTGTGTGTTTATTTAGTACATTCATTGTGAGTACATAATATAATTGTAAATATGTTAAAAACACATGCATAACACAAGAAAGTGAAAACACTTATTTCCAATGTGGTCCATTTAAAATCAAAAGACAAAATAGGATAATAAAAGAAAATAACAATATTAATAATACAGATACTAATAAATAATACTACTACTAATAAAAATAATGATAATATTAAGTGTGTATATGATAACAAGAACCTAAACAATTTATATATATACATTAAGACAATAGATTAACATAAAATAATTACATAGATCAAGCAGGTACCGTGTTACTGACTCACTGTCATCCTACATATGAATAATATCTCTGCTTCTGAGTGTGTTGCACATGTTCAAATCTCTCAATGCACATCTGATGGCGGTTTATACGAGGGCTGTCAATAAAGTATAGGTCCTTTTTATTTTTTTCAAAAACTATATGGATTTCATTCATATGTTTTTACATCAGACATGCTTGAACCCTCATGCGCATGCGTGAGTTTTTCCACGCCTGTCGGTGACATCATTCGCCTGTGAGCACTCCTTGTGGGAGGAGTCGTCCAGCCCCTCGTCAGAATTCCTTTGTCTGAGAAGTTGCTGAGAGACTGGCGCTTTGTTTGATCAAACTTTTTTCTAAACCTGTGAGACACATCGACGTGGACACGGTTCGAAAAATTAAGCTGGTTTTCAGTGAAAATTTTAACGGCTGATGAGAGATTTTGAGGTGATACTGTCGCTTTAAGGACTTCCCACGGAGCGAGACGTCGTGCAGTACTCTCAGGCGCCGTCGTCAGCCTGTTTCAAGCTGAAAACCTCCACATTTCAGGCTGTATTGATCCAGGACGTCATGAGAGAACAGAGACGTTTCAGAAGAAGTCAGTTTCAGCATTTTATCTGGATATTCCACTGTTAAAGGAGATTTTTTTAATGAAAGACGTGCGGACGGGTCTGCGTCGGGACGCAGCCGGCGCGGTGCGGCGGCACAGGAAAAACACCTCCGTGTTGATAACCATTTGTAAAATCCAGGCGGCTTTTGATGGCTTTCAGTGGAGTGAGTATATGAGAAATTGTTTAACAGCTGGACATGTTCCAACTTGTCCTTAAGGCTTCCAACGGAGGTGTTTTTCCTGTGGCGGAGCGTCGCGGCAGCTGCGAGCCGACGCTGCAATCTGTCCGCACGTCTTTCATTAAAAAAATCTCCTTTAACAGTGGAATATCCAGATAAATGCTGAAACCGACTTTTTCTGAAACTTCTGTTCTCTCACGACGTCCTGGATCAATAGAGCCTGAAATCAATCAACTTCAATCAACTTTTTTCTTGTATAGCGCCAAATCACAACAAACAGTTGCCCCAAGGCGCTCCACATTGCAAGGCAAGGCCATACAATAATTATGAAACACAGTCTATGTCTAAAGCAACATAACCAAGGGATGGTCCAGGGTCACCCGATCCAGCCCTAACTATAAGCCTTAGCGAAAAGGAAAGTTTTAAGCCTAATCTTAAAAGTAGAGAGGGTATCTGTCTCCCTGATCTGAATTGGGAGCTGGTTCCACAGGAGAGGAGCCTGAAAGCTGAAGGCTCTGCCTCCCATTCTACTCTTACAAACCCTAGGAACTACAAGTAAGCCCGCAGTCTGAGAGCGAAGCGCTCTAATGGGGTAATATGGTACTATGAGGTCCCTAAGATAAGATGGGACCTGATTATTCAAAACCTTATAAGTAAGAAGAAGAATTTTAAATTCTATTCTAGCATTAACAGGAAGCCAATGAAGGGAGGCCAACACGGGTGAGATATGCTCTCTCCTGCTAGTCCCCGTCAGTACTCTAGCTGCAGCATTCTGAACCAACTGAAGGCTTTTTAGGGAACTTTTAGGACAACCTGATAATAATGAATTACAATAGTCCAGCCTAGAGGAAACAAATGCATGAATTAGTTTTTCAGCACACTCTGAGACAAGACCTTTCTGATTTTAGAGATATTGCGTAAATGCAAAAAGGCAGTCCTACATATTTGTTTAATATGCGCTTTGAATGACATATCCTGATCAAAAATAACTCCAAGATTTCTCACAGTATTACTAGAGATCAGGGAAATGCCATCCAGAGTAACGATCTGGTTAGACACCATGCTTCTAAGATTTGTGGGGCCAAGTACAATAACTTCAGTTTTATCTGAGTTTAAAAGCAGGAAATTAGAGGTCATCCATGTCTTTATGTCTGTAAGACAATCCTGCAGTTTAGCTAATTGGTGCGTATCCTCTGGCTTCATGGATAGATAAAGCTGGGTATCATCTGCGTAACAATGAAAATTTAAGCAATACCGTCTAATAATACTGCCCAAGGGAAGCATGTATAAAGTGAATAAAATTGGTCCTAGCACAGAACCTTGTGGAACTCCATAATTAACTTTAGTCTGTGAAGAAGATTCCCCATTTACATGAACAAACTGTAATCTATTAGACAAATATGATTCAAACCACCGCAGCGCAATGCCTTTAATACCTATGACATGCTCTAATCTCTGTAATAAAATTTTATGGTCAACAGTATCAAAAGCAGCACTGAGGTCCAACAGAACAAGCACAGAGATAAGTCCACTGTCCGAAGCCATAAGAAGATCATTTGTAACCTTCACTAATGCTGTTTCTGTACTATGATGAATTCTAAAACCTGACTGAAACTCTTCAAATAGACCATTCCTCTGCAGGTGATCAGTTAGCTGTTTTACAACTACCCTCTCAAGAATCTTTGAGAGAAAAGGAAGGTTGGAGATTGGCCTATAATTAGCTAAGATAGCTGGGTCAAGTGATGGCTTTTTAAGTAATGGTTTAATTACTGCCACCTTAAAGGCCTGTGGTACATAACCAACTAACAAAGATAGATTGATCATATTTAAGATTGAAGCATTAAATAATGGTAGGACTTCCTTGAGCAGCCTGGCAGGAATGGGGTCTAATAAGCATGTTGATGGTTTGGATGAAGTAACTAATGAAAATAACTCAGACAGAACAATCGGAGAGAAAGAGTCTAACCAAATACCGGCATCACTGAAAGCAGCCAAAGATAACGATACATCTTTGGGATGGTTATGAGTATTTTTTTCTCTAATAGTCAAAATTTTGTTAGCAAAGAAAGTCATGAAGTCATTACTAGTTAAAGTTAATGGAATACTCAGCTCAATAGAGCTCTGACTCTTTGTCAGCCTGGCTACAGTGCTGAAAAGAAACCTGGGGTTGTTCTTATTTTCTTCAATTAGTGATGAGTAGAAAGATGTCCTAGCTTCACGAAGGGCTTTCTTATAGAGCAACAAACTCTTTTTCCAGGCTAAGTGAAGATCTTCTAAATTAGTGAGACGCCATTTCCTCTCCAACTTACGGGTTATCTGCTTTAAGCTACGAGTTTGTGAGTTATACCACGGAGTCAGACACTTCTGATTTAAAGCTCTCTTTTTCAGAGGAGCTACAGCATCCAAAGTTGTCTTCAATGAGGATGTAAAACTATTGACAAGATACTCTAACTCCCTTACAGAGTTTAGGTAGCTACTCTGCTCTGTGTTGGTATATGACATTAGAGAACATAAAGAAGGAATCATATCCTTAAACCTAGTTACAGCGCTTTCTGAAAGACTTCTAGTGTAATGAAACTTATTCCCCACTGCAGGGTAGTCCATCAGGGTAAATGTAAATGTTATTAAAAAATGATCAGACAAAAGGGAGTTTTCAGGGAATACTGTTAAGTCTTCTATTTCCATACCATAAGTCAGAACAAGATCTAAAATATGATTAAAGTGGTGGGTGGACTCATTTACTTTTTGAGCAAAGCCGATAGAGTCTAATAATAGATTAAATGAAGTGTTGAGGCTGTCATTCTCAGCATCTGTGTGGATGTTAAAATCGCCCACTATAATTATCTTATCTGAGCTAAGCACTAAGTCAGACAAAAGGTCTGAAAATTCACAGAGAAACTCACAGTAACGACCAGGTGGACGATAGATAATAACAAATAAAACTGGTTTTTGGGACTTCCAATTTGGATGGACAAGACTAAGATACAAGCTTTCAAATGAATTAAAGCTCTGTCTAGGTTTTTGATTAATTAATAAGCTGGAATGGAAGATTGCTGCTAATCCTCCGCCCCGGCCCGTGCTACGAGCATTCTGACAGTTAGTGTGACTCGGGGGTGTTGAATCATTTCAACTAACATATTCATCCTGCTGTAACCAAGTTTCTGTTAGGCAGAATAAATCAATACGTTGATCAATTATTATATCATTTACCAACAGGGACTTAGAAGAAAGAGACCTAATGTTTAATAGACCACATTTAACTGTTTTAGTCTGTGGTGCAATTGAAGGTGCTATATTATTTTTTCTTTTTGAATTTTTATGCTTAAATAGATTTTTGCTGGTTATTGGTGGTCTGGGAGCAGGCACCGTCTCTACGGGGATGGGGTAATGAGGGGATGGCAGGGGGAGAGAAGCTGCAGAGAGGTGTATAAGACCACAGCTCTGCCTCCTGGTCCCAACGCTAGACAGTCACAGTTTGGAGGATCCCAAAAAATTGGCCAGATTTCTAGAAATGAGAGCTGCTCCCTCTAAAGTGGGATGGATGCCGTCTCTCCTAACAAGACCAGGTTTTCCCCAGAAGCTTTGCCAATTATCAATGAAGCCCACCTCATTTTTTGGACACCACTCAGACAGCCAGCAATTCAAGGAGAACATGCGGCTAAACATGTCACTCCCGGTCTGATTGGGGAGGGGCCCAGAGAAAACTACAGAGTCCGACATTGTTTTTGCAAAGTTACACACCGATTCAATGTTAATTTTAGTGACCTCCGATTGGCGTAACCGAGTGTCATTACTGCCGACGTGAATTACAATCTTACCAAATTTACGCTTAGCCTTAGCCAGCAATTTCAAATGTCCTTCGAAATGTGGAGGTTTTCAGCTTGAAACAGGCTGACGACGGCGCCTGAGAGCGCTGCACGACGTCTCGCTCCGTGGGAAGTCCTTAAAGTGACAGTATCACCTCAAAATCTCTCATCAGCTGTTAAAATTTTCACCGAAAACCAGCTTAATTTTTCGAACCGTGTCCACTTCGATGTGTGTCTCAGGTTTAGAAATTTTGATCAAACAAAGTGCCAGTCTCTCAGCAACTTCTCAGACAAAGGAATTCCGACGAGGGGCTGGACGACTCCTCCCACAAGGAGTGCTCACAGGCGAATGACGTCACCGACAGGCGTGGAAAAACTCACGCATGCGCACGAGGGTTCAAGCATGTCTGACGTAAAAACATATGAATGAAATCCATATAGTTTTTGAAAAAAATAAAAAGGACCTATACTTTATTGACAGACCTCGTATGCAGTTTTTGCATCATCTGACCGCAGTCTACATATTCTGACGGCATCAAAACAGCATTTGAAATGATCACAGTTGATTGAACTCTGACATCGATGCGTTCTGACACTGCTGACCACGCCTCTTTTCCTCCTGACTGCATCTGATGATGGTAATATTTGTAGTTTTGGCCTGGTGTGACGGGGGCTTTAGGCTTCTTAAAAGTCCTCCTCCCTGCTCTTACCAGTTTGGTGCCTTAGGAGCTCTCTTAAGGCCTGAGGCACTTTGTGGACAACTTTCATCTTACCAAAGAAAAATGCTAAGAAATGTCTAAGAATTTGAGGAATTCTAAGATTTTTCTTAGAATAACGTGACTAGGTGCTATTTTTAGCCTTAGGCTGCTTCATGGATACAGGCTCTGGATAGAGGGCAAAGGGCCAATGGTAAATTTCAATACAATAAAGACATTACTGTTTAATCAGCTTAACACTAACGCATTAATTTGTAGAGAATTTGCCCATTTGGTGTGCCAAAAGAAAAGGTAATACCTCCAGACTGAACAGGGTGTTAATGTCAAGCAGAGTTGACAAATAACTGATCCAAGCAATTTGTGCCGATGCATCTTTCATTTTGCATGCGTGTTGATAGACAAGTGAAAGCACACGCTCTCTCTCTCTCACAGACCACACTGTCTGCATACCAAACTCATCCATCGGCCTTGCTTTATACAAGCGAGTGCAGCCAAAACATTGCCCGTGGGCCCTACACTGGCCCACCGTTTTTGAGACAAACAGAGAAAAGGAACAAATCTGCTTCGGCTACACAATCCTTTCTACATAATTGTGTGGATTTGTAACTGTGATATTTCCATTTTAGGACATAACTGCTGATAAAGATCCAGAATGCAAGAACAAAATTAATGTACGACTACAAAATTGAATGTTTGCAATCACCGAAAGCAAGTTCATAGCAAGTCTGTTTTATACCTCGTAGTAACAGCCTGATTGAGGTATGGCTATTAACTTTGCCTGTGATAGTAGCCGACTGTTGCACAGCATGCATATTTCTCAAATGCAGTGAAGTGTTTGTAATTAACGAAAAGGGGATTGGGAAAAGGGGGGGGGGGGGGGACTTGTGGAATTAAACAGATGATGAACTTAATGTAAAAATATCATTCATTTTTTTAAAGCTATACAAAGCTATGCTGTAAAGAGGCTACTTGGTATTTGTAATGTACTATGTGAGGTGTTTTGTTTCTTACTGCCAATAATATTCAAGAGGGTAATGTTCACAATGGTGTTAAATAGTGAATTCTATTTTTCCACAATTAAGAAGTTGATATTAGAGGAGGAGCAGGAGATTATAAGTGTGAGCTTCTGCCTGCCTGCTTTTCAGGCATGTCTTTTGTTGTCTTTTTTCCTTTTTATTATGGTGTGCAATATGATCTGAATAAAATATCTCTGAAAATATCACTGGATTTATATTCTGTATAACAGCACACTGATAAATTGTGGTCTACTCTTCAACATCTCCAGGGTTACCATGTCTGTAACAAAACCAGTTCATTCCCGGTGTCGCCGACCGTACGGTCGCCTCTAAAAATTTGTCTGCCCTGCCTTCACTGCGCATGCACCTGAGTCTGACTCTCTACATCCAAAGCGATCAAAGGGAAAAATGTGATTATTAATCATCAGATGACAAAGTAAACCCTCTTAAATGATTCTAAAGTCAGTTTTAAGCAGAAAAAAGGTTGTTTTAAGCAGAAATTAGGTGATAATCGGTGAATCGCTACTGACGCTCCGAAATGAGGTAGGCGCAGCAGACTCTGCTGTTGTGGCGCTCTGATCGGCCCCCTGTCTTTTATTATGAAATAATGCTGAATTTATGTGGAAATAATTGTTGTACGAAAGCTTCAGATATCTGTTGCTGAGATATTTAGGACTGGAGTGCAGTTTTAAGCAGAAACAAGGTGATAATCGGTGAGTTGCATGCGCACTGAAGGCAGGGTGGACCGATTTTTAGGGGGGACCGTTCAGTCGCCGACACCAGAACTCAAATATTTTTTACACTTTTTGTTACGTCGTGGCAACTGGCAAAAACTCGGCAGCAGTCACATCTGGACAATCTTTCAGGGAGTCCAAAGAGGTTTTTAATGCAGAAATCTGTGGTAACAAGTTTGTCTTCCCATCACATGCAACTGATTTGTGTTTGAATTTGTGCTCTTCATCATCAACTTGTCGTGGCAGAATGACAGGCTCATCTGCCTTATTAGCTAACACAACTAATTCTGCCTTTTTGTAGTTATTTGTCATGATACTTCTTTTGGTCAAAGGCCCCCGAATGTCTGCATATATTGTGACAAATGTCATTATTAACAAACTCATTTTTTGTGCTCTTGACTAATGCTGAAACTGCCCAGCTGGTGGGTTGTACACCTGTGTTTCTCCGAATTGACCCATGTGCACGGCGCCCTGTAACCCTACCCGTGATAAGTCCTATTAAATTTCTAACTTTTGATCTCTGAAGCTAACACTTGCCTACATAGCTTGCAGCGTCTTTGACTTTGTGGGCATGTCAGGGCGTCTTGTCACAGTTCCCCAGAAAAAGCAACGTTGGATGAATTTGACGATTATAATGTTGTGAATACTTGATTTAAAAATATAGGGGTAGGGGGTCTGCTGCGCCAGTTCTGCCGTGGTCCCGTGGCCCTGCTCTGGGCCTATGGGGCCCGGGGTCCCGTGGCCCATGGTGGCGGTGGGGTGTGGGTGTTGACACTGGGGGGATGGAGGCTGTGGTCTCCGCGGGGTGGACCCCGCTCTCGCTCAGGCGGTCTCCTGATCATGGGCTTTGGTGTGGGATCTGGGGTTTTGGGGGGCCCTGCTGGCTGCGCTGGGGGGAGCTGGCTGTTGGGGGGGCCTTGTGCACTTCCTGGCCTCGGGGTTGGTCATCGCCTCTTGTCTGGGGGCCGGGCCCCGCTCTCATATGGCTCGGTGGTCCCTACCTTGTGCTTTGGATACGGTCGCAGTGGCTCCTTTGCCCCCCGTCCTTGGCGCTGCTCGCTCCTGCCTTTGGGGGCCATGGCCCTGGTGGTGTGGTTCTGGGGCTCCCCCTATTGGTGGGCCTATGCCGGTGCCCTGTATGCGTATGGGGCTGCTCCCTGTGCCTCCGCAAGGAGGGGTGGTGTTGGGGGTGCGTTCCGGCGCTGTCGGACCACTCCCCTGTTGGTTTGCTGTGCTGCCCAGTGGCTCTGGGGGCTGCCTTTCCTGGCCCCTGTGCCCTTCCGGTGCCCTTTGTCTCTTAGTTCCCCGGTGCCCTGCGTCCTGGACCCATTTCTGTCGGTGCTTGCAGTCAGCCACGTGGCTTCTGACGTGCCGGAGTGGTCCACGTCATATGGTAAAGTTCTGTACTCTTGTCTTGGCCCAACACACCAGCCACAGTAGTGATCGGATATTTAGCTGTGATGTGGGTCTTTGTATGTGGATGGTTGCATGTTTGTGGTCGTCACCACAATTCGGTTTTTGGGTGCTCTTAAGGGGATTAACACTACGGTGTCCTAGATTAGGGTATGGATGCTCACTAATCAGACAACAGACTGTTGCTGTCACTGTTTGTTCATGTGTGGTTGTTTGTCATGGTATGTCGTATGGTTGGGGCCCCGTCTCCTCGGTGTCTCACGTCACAGTTATCATCTTCACCACTCGTCTCTCGTTCTTGTCTGTCTTTGTGTTGTTTTGGTGGTCGGCCCTTCCTGATAGAAGTTGTCAGTTGGCTTTGAGTAGGATGTTGTAGGCTGATCGGGAAGGGCGGATGGGGGTCACACACGCACACCACGTTCACTCACGCACTACATACCTTCTGTCTTGCAAGAATAAATTGCATATATGAGTATTAATGATCATAAATGGTTCTGCCAGTGTGGCATTTACCATTACTACAAGTATATATGCAGACAGTGGAAAAAATATAGTGATGGAATAGTAAATGACTTAAAACATGAAAAGGACTAGAACTTTGACTTAATACTGAAATGCATGTGCTTGACTTTGTGTGTCCTTGCTGTTTGGCACTATGTGCTCTGTGTTTTTGACTGGCTGGGTGTTGAAGGATCGGCTGCACGCTGACAGCTGCCCTGACTTTCATGTTGATGAGCTGTAACATGTAAGTGGATCTAACACAACTGCAAATGAGCTCCTTATTCATAATTCGTCTGAGAGAAAGCCATTATTTCCCGCAGTGCTTTTGGAGCCATGGAGCTAAAAATTAACAGCTTGTTATGGTCAAACGGCCCGTTCATCACTTATCATCTTGATAACAACAGTGTTCACTCCGCTGTGCTTTTGTGTTGCCAAAAATAAATTGCTACATATATTTACCAGACTGAGCCCAGCTGACAGAAAGACAATGATCAGTTCCATCTTGGTATGAAATTAACAGCATTGCAGAATACGTTTTTCAATTTCAATTTATTTTCATTTATATAGCACCAAATCACAACAAAGTTGCCTTAAGGCGCTTCACATAAGTAAGATCTAACCTTACCAAACCCCACAGCAAGCACACAGGCGACAGTGGTAAAGTCCCTGTCACAGTGGCGTATTCACAGCATATCGTCTACGCTGTAATGAGCAGCTCTACGCTCACTTCACGAGTTTTTTCTCAATACGCAGCAATATGTTGAGGGCTACGTGCGTAGGACAGAAGAAATTAAACATGTTTAATTTTCTTCGGTGTACAGCACAGCATGGAGCCTTCACATGAGTACACGCAGCGCTATAAATACTGCAAGATCGTTGCTTCACTTTATCATACTGGACTAATTATATGAGGACTGTTTCACTGTGTCGCATCATTTCATAAAAGCGCTCTCTCTCTCTGAGAGAGAGAGAGAGAGAGAGAGAGAGAGAGAGAGAGAGAGAGAGAGAGAGAGAGAGAGATTTTATTTTGAGTCTCCTTAAAATAAAAAAGCGCTCTCTCATGCGCGCGCGCCCTCACTCTCTCTCTGTCTGTGTGAGTCTAATCAGAGCTGTGACTCTTTAAAATAAACGCGCACTCGCTGCATTAATAATAATGTATAATAATAATGTTAAATGAGCCGCACCACACCATGCAGTAGAGAACAGAGCGCACTTCCACAGAGGCAGAAAATAGCACTGAAACTGGTGCGGCATGGCACACACGGCTGTGTGCACACATTAAAACACGAACACACAGAGCTGCAAGTATGAACGAACACTGTTAAAGGCTGAGTACGCGTGTATTTCAGGCATATTTAAATAAAACACAGCGCTGCAATGAGCAGGTCTACGAATACGCCACTGTGACAGGCCCTTAAGGAAAAACTCCCTCTGAGGAAGAAACCCCAAGCAGACCAGACTCAAAGGGGTGACCCTCTGCTTGGGCCACGCTACTGACAGAAATTACAAAACAATTCGTACAACAAATATACAGAAAATGTTGCCCATGCAGAGGACAGGAGGGTTTCAGAAACAGACACCACACCCATCTCTTGATGGAGCTGCACCTCAAACAGAGAGTAAAGAAAAAAATCAGGCATCAGAAAGACAACAAATACAAGTATCATTTGTCAGCATTGAGCAACAAGAAAAACAAAAGAAATACTAAGGTGATCGCCGGCCACTAGCCCTAAGCTTCACTAAAAGACCCAGAATTTAGATAAAGTTGAGGCCGCGGCTCGCTGCGATTCCTGATAAAATGAATTAAAAGAGTAAAAAGCGTAGTAACATACTATATCAGTATGCTAGCCTTGCGAAAGGGAAAATAAGTCTGGACTTGAAAGTCAACAGAATCTGACTGTTTTATTGATGCAGGGAGATCATTCCACAAAACAGGGACATGACAAGAGAAAGCTCTGTGACCCGCAGACTTTTTATTCACCCTAGGGACACAAAGTAGTACTGTACCATGGCAACGCAAAGCCCGGGCCGGTACATAGGATTTAATTAGGTCTGCAAAGTAGGGAGGTGCCCTACTTAGCTGACCTACTTATGTTTTTTGCCACTTTGATGGCACTGCCACCAGAGGACTTTGCATTCTTTCATTTTCTTTATTTGCCTTTTTGTCATCAGTTTCACATTATATTTTACAAACTCTGAAAGAAAGATATAAAATGTTTGCTTGCACAGCTGGGTGGAAAATACATCTTCAACTTTGACATTCACTTTGACTGTTGTTTTGAAGTATAACACTGCCAAAAACTGAGAACGAACAGATCCAATAATAGGTTCAAAGAACCTTTTTAAAAAGATCTTAATGAAATTTAAAACAATTATATAAACCATTTCTCAACTTTCACAGTTGCTGTAATAGCCTATATTACCTTTTAATTTTCTAAAGCCAAAGGAAAATCCAGTAATTACACAAAAAGGTTCCGTGTTCAAATCCCACCCCTGCCACATTTCTCCATGTAATATGGAGTTGCGTCAGGAACGGCATCCGGTGTAAAACCTGTGCCAATTCAACATGCAGATCCACCTTGGATTTGCTGTGGTGACCCCGAGTGCAAACAAGGGAGCAGCCGAAGGGACTTACTTACATAGGGTGTGACATCACGCCCCCTTCCGAGTCATCATTGTTGTATTCTTCTTTTTTCTTGATGTTTGATGGTGGTTGGCATCCAACTTAATGGCAAATTGCTGTCACCTTATGGATCAGACACTGTAATGTTGGGGTTGTTTTTGAAGCTGTGGTTGCATATTTGTTTCAGCAGACCAGGCAACATTGCATCCAACATTTAGCAAGACAATCATATCAATTTGTTGTTTGCAGATTAACTCATGCAGCAGTACCTCTATTAGATGGCAGCATACAACAAAAAGATTTACCCTCTAGCCACATAAATCACAGGTGGAAAAGAATGGAAGAAAGTTGCATCCAGGAACCTTCACAAGCAAAATGTTAATCAGAATGAAGTGGCCCCACAATAAATTAACCCACTTATTCACACTGGAAGCAACCTGGAATTAAGGACCTTACCCAAGGGCCCTTAGTGTTTTTCATATGGAAAAGCGCTGTATAGATTTGTTTGTCTCTGTGTGTGTGTGTAAAATGAGAGGATCTGGGTTATTTCTATTACATACATGTGTCACAGAGCTGTTAAACAAACAAACAACACAACAAAACAATAAATAAAACAACAGAAAAAAGAACGAAATGAAACCAGATGTGGCAGTGTGCATCCTGTGTCTGACCACAGGTCTAGCTCCTTTCCGCGTCACCGTTTTTAGTATACATCGCTGTGATAACATAAAATTTGTCAAACTCCTGTGTTAAATGGACTGCATTTATATAGCGCTTTTCCATCTGCATCAGACGCTCAAAGCGCTTTACATATCAATGCCTCACATTCAGCCTGATGTGAGGCTGCTGCCATACAAGAGCAACTAGGGGATTCAGGACCTTGCCCAAGGGCCCTTAGTGATTTTCCGGTCAGCTGGGATTTGAACTGAGGATCCTCTGGTCTCAAGCACAACGCTTAACCACTAGACCATCGCCTCCCCTGTGGTCTGACGGGGATGCAGATTCCAGGTCTGCACCTGGGTTGGTGTGAAGGATGTGCCCCCATCACAGAGTCAAAGGTCCACAATTTGGAGGGATTTTTTTTTTCTCAATGGTTTTTGGTACTTCCACCTCAGTCTGATATTTTCCCGTACAGACCTCATGCTCAGTTAATAATCCTTTATTACAAATCAAGAATTTAAACATGTTGAGGTGGACAAAGGTCCAGTTGTATCAACCCCCCCATATATAAAATAGTGGTTACAGGCCTGGGTTCCAGACATGTTACTGTAGGCCTATGTGTGAAGTGTCCTGTGTGCACTTACGTCACCATCTGGATCTGACGTGCACATACACTGATGCAAACTAAGAGCTCAGTCAGACAAGTTCCAGTGTTATCAGTCTATTCATAGACACCCGAGTTTCTACAACGACCAAGTGTGTCAGACACAGTCACGTCCGAATCCACGGAAAATTGCTTTGTGTTTTCTTGTGGATGAAAGGTAAGAATGGACTCAGCTAGATACATTTATACCAGACTATTATTCGACACGGTGTAGCAAAGGTGTTTAATTTTTTTAGCCACACACACGCGACACAACACAGGTGTCTGGAACATTTCAGAGACATGTCTATCACACTGCCAGTGTCGCCGACTGAACTAGAGGTGGGCGATACCAGGAAATTTGGTATTGATCCGATACCAAGTAAATACAGGCCCAGTATCGCTGATATCGATACGATACCTTTTCATATTTAAGCTTCATAGATCCAAAGGATCCAAAAGACGTAAAATAGAATTTCTCCAACATTGTACGTGACAACAAAATACTTTATCACAATCAACATTTTTGTTTAAAAAAATATCACTCAACACAACTTAAAACAAAATCTCCTGAGGTAGAGGGCTGACAAACCACAATACAAGGGTGCGCTGCTCCGTGTTGTGTGACACAGTGCAGCGCTGCTCTTACAGACAGAGAGTAGACTTTGATGAATCTGCGTGCACAGCAGTCAGTGCGTGTGGGAGAGAAAAAAGCTTGAGTATCGATCTTTTTACACGAGGATCGTTCAATATCAATACCAGTGTTTGTATCGATATTAGGATGAATCCGCCCACCTCTAGACTGAACGGTCCTCTTTAAAAATTGGTCTGCCCTGCCTCCACTACACATGCATCATTAGCCATGGTTAACTGATTAGCACCTTGTTTCTGCTTCAAACTGCACTCCAGTCATCATCTATCTCAGCAACAGATATCTGAAGCTTTTGTACAACAATCATTTCCACATAAATTCAGCATTATTTCATCATAAAAGTCAGAGGAAACGATCAGAGCACCACAGCTACCTGAGCTGCTAGCTGATGCAGTCACTGCACGTCGGTCATGTTCAAAGCATCAACAAGTTTCGCGTCGTTTCTGCTTAAAACTGACTTTAGAATGAGTTAAGAGGTTTTAATCTGATGGTTATTAATCCTGTTAATCCATTTGATCACTTTGGGTGAAGAGACTCTGTCTCAGACGAGCTGCCGAGCTCTGAAATGATGCGCAGTGGATGCAGGGAGGAGCAATTTTTAGGGGTGGACCGTTCGGTCTGCGACACCGGTCTACAAGGTTTAATATGTTAACATGGTCACCAAAATGAAAATGAACATGCAATGCAGGCATAACATGAGCGCAACGCTTGCAGTTTGTTTCAACTTCGCCGCTAGTTGAAAACTCTACCAGGCTGGTTTGCATACACACATAATCTGTCACTTAAATTCAGGAGCAAATTTGAGCCAAATATTTGGCTGTTGGTGCAGTGTTGGGGTGGAGCTAAGGTTGTGGAATTGGCAGAAATTGTTGACCTCCATACACGCTCCATACATGCTACCTTTTATGTGTGATTCCATCTTCAGCTGGTTTATGTATTTTTTATTTTTTTTTTCCACATTCTCATGAATAGAATGAATAAGTTTATTTTGGTACAAAGAAAAAAGAGAAATGTTTCAGTACAAAAAAACAAACAAAAAAAACCCAACCTAAAACAAAACTGATTTCTCAGTTAACCTAAGTAACAAAAAGGGTGTAGGTCGAAGCAAAAGTTTATAGACACCTACCCCTCAGTAAATTTTACTCCTCGCAACAAAAGCAAAATGAGCAGAACAAGCAAAACACAAACATTTTAAGATAATCAATGAACTTAAACTTGTCATCATAACAAAATCAGTAATAGCACACATCGCACAAAACAAAAAATAGTGCAAAATCAATCAACTGAATTGTCCATACTGTAACCAGAAATTATATAGTTTTTTTTATAAAGTCTTTTAAAGCTGAGTAGACTACAGCATAATTTAATACCCTGGGACAGTTATTCCAAATGTTCACTCATTTTACAGAGACACAGTGAATTTTTACAGGAGTTTGTGTCCTTTGTTTTTCAAATATCAATGTTCCTCTCAAATTATAACTAAAGGCCTTCATTTAAATCAGATTTTGGACATATTGAGGTAAACGTTTGTTTTTGCTTTTTACGTAGTTTGTATTGTAATGTATTCAACTAAGTCCATGAATTTCAGAATATTTTAGCATATAAATTTATTGGTTGACTGGCTCACGGTAAGATTTATTACTGCTAATTCTTATGGCTTTCTTTTGCAATAGAAATATTGAATAAGTATTAGTTTTACATGTGTTTCCCCAAACCTCAATACAACATGTCATATATGGAGCTGTTAAGGCTATTAAGATATTAAGGATTAAACAATGAGAAGCCGTGCATTATACAGTTTGAATGCATAACGCAGAGTCTAAAACACCACGACACGAAGCGGAAATAGCCGCAAATAGCCGTTTTACGGATCCGCGTTACGTGTCGCCGGAAAACTCAATTTGCAACCATATAGCCAGCATGAATGTCCCCAAATCATCAGACACAAGGGGATTATTCCCATTCTAATTCAATCCATCGTTTGCACGGTTTATTTTTTGTGGGTAATTCGGCCGGCGAGGCTTACTGTTGAGCCGAGGCAGCGTCATTCCAACAGCGGTCAGGGCGCGGAGTAATCCATCAAATGTGAAAATCCATGAAATGTGAAACGGTAATTCTGTATCAGAATCCACATCAATACTTTTGCATGGTGGCTTAAATTCACCCATTTCTGCGGCGGCATTGGTACACAACTTTATCTTGCTAATAGCTCTAACAGCTAGCAGCGCGCGCAGGTGGTGTTCTGTCGAATTGTGCGTCTCGTCGCATAAATCGACAGTTCCACGTCCCGACAATATTGCACATGCGTGTGCATGCGCAGTTGCGCGGAGGACAGGAATAACATTGGCCAGAAATGACATCCCGTCAGAACACCGGTCAGGGCGTGGAGTAATACATCCAAATGTGAAACGGTTGAATATTTTTCTACCATTACCCCGATATTATATGGTCTGAAATCTCACATCAGATTCGTGGAAAAAATATAATTGAATTAGAATGCATAATATAAGTAGTTAATGAATATTGAAAGAGGAAATCTTAGGCTTTGTACAGAATTGCAATAGATTTTGGCATTTTGGAGTTAACATAATTCATGTGTGTTTCCCGACTTAAATTATCATCAGTAATAACTGCTGAGCTGAATCCTTTCAGCTTCAGTGTATTTCTCTTTCACTCCTTCCCCTGTGCCCTTCTTCCTTCCAGTGTTCAGCTTTGTACCGTGTTGTTTGTTTTCTTTCTGCTGACACGCTGCTTTGTGTGGAGTCTTTTGCATGGTGTCGATGTTTTCTTTTGCTTCAGGCTGTCTCCTCCGATTGCTTTGTATCCAAAGACACATTCATTTATCTTAAAAAAAAAAAAAAAAAAAAAAAAACTTGGCAGAGAATCACCTGGTCATCACCTACAGTGGTTGAATTGCTACAAACGCATGTAGCCAATTAAATGAGCAACAAAAAGGGAAACAAAGGAATTTTCCTTCAGTGTTCTTTGTTTCACCAACTTTTTTCTATTTGAAGGACATTTTTCCTCTGAGCCCTCATAATTTTCCCATCCTTTGCACTTGCATGCTTGCAGGTTTTGTCTATGTGGGTTTGACCATGTACGCGAGCACATGTGCCAGACAGGAAGTGCCGTTTGTCCATTGTCTGGTTTAATGCCTCTTCATTCACTGCACTCACATCCACCCGGTGCCCCAAAAGCCTCTAACCTCTGCTTTGTCTTTAAGGTTTACTCAGCAGTTTTAGGTAGACCATTCAAACGGGTGGAATCCAAAGATTCCAGCTGGAAAACTGATGCTGCTCCTACTTGGCTGTTATTCTATCTCCACCCGACCTCACTTTTGAAGACCTAACGCGGTTTAGGCTTTCGTGCTGAGTTAAATGGTGTTGCTGTCGATCTGCAGGGTATTACATAATATTACAGGAGATTCAGACACAACTGCCCCAGTACTGATAAGACTGACACTACTTGTATTTTTCAGGTTTAAATATGACTAAAGAATGGCAATATAGCATGTAATTATATTGTCTTTCTCTGAGTTTCAAGGCAGTGCAGTTACAAGGCGTTCAATCCTCAGAAGGGATTTTTATAATGGCCAAGTTCCCATTTTTACAACCTTAATCATCTGAAAAATTGTTGGAAATGAAGCCTCTGAGTGTTCAACTGATGCTGAACAGTTGAGTTTTAAGAGAGAAATTCAGTTTTGGGGGGAAAAAATTGCTGAAAAGGAAACGTGGATGCCCATATAGCAAATAAAGCAGAGCTCTCAATTCAAGTCTGGGAGCATGTTCCGGTGGTGGGCTTTGCTGCATCCACAACACCATGGAGCTGCCTTGGGTCCTGGATGGAAACCACCCAGGCAGACAATTGGACCATTCTCGCACCTCTAAAATAACCATCTATCTGCTGCAACCATATGAAACATGGGCATCCCCTTGGCCCACTCCAGCTACTTGGTTCCTCAACACTCAGGTACCTGTATGCGGGTACCTGGCTCGTGCACAGAGAAATGGGCCACATGGCCAGAATGTTGTGGCTGATGCTCCCTCAAAATGCAAGTGATATTGCTCATCTTAGTTTCCCAAAGTAACTGCTCATATGATACTAAGTCGTTCTGGCAGGACCCAAGGATCCTTTGAAGACCCGCAGTACCAAAGACATCGAGTCATTGCTTCAGGTCACTGCTTAGCATCCAAGTCTTACAATCATATAGCAAGAACACAGTAAACTTTGCTGAATAAAACATTTGATCCCAGTCTAAATAGAGTAAAAAACACTATTATAGAGTGAAATCATCTGTACTGGTGTCGCCGACCGAACAGTCCCCCCCAAACATTGGCCCACCCTGCCTCCACTGCGCATGCCTCATTTACGACCACAGCAGCTCCTCTGAGATGGGCTCACTTCACCCAAAGGGATCAAATGGATTAATGGGATTATTAACTATCAGATGACAAGGTAAAACCTCTTAAATCATTGTAAAGTCAGTTTTAATCAGAAACGAGGCAATCAGAGCAACAGTCAAACGGGCTCTTATCGCTTCTGGAATCACAGAGGACCACACCAGCTGCAGCTTTTCTTGCGCATGTACGCTAAAAGAGGTGGAGAACATATTTAGAGCCGTTTAAAAAGGTAATTATTTGTCATATTTATATTGCAATAGCTTGGTAAAACAGTTGCATGTTCATCCCTTCTTATGAGCAGTTGTAAAAGTATGTTTATGATAGATTTAACATCTCATTATAATTGTTCAGAAGAGATGTGCTTTGATGCAGTGTGCTGATGCAGTCGCTCGCACTCACACGCAGTGCTTTTTGTTTTCGCAATATTCACTTGAAGTTCATGTCATTAATGCATGACGGAGATTTTGAACATTTCAAAATTTTCTTTGCACACGTGCACAAAGCTGTGCACAGTTTACACCAGTTTACAACGCGTTTGAGATGAGTTTACTCTCGTGCACGGCAGAGTGCGTGCAAGTGCATGGATCAAAGTTGCGCAAATGTCAGGGCACCTTTAGTCTTGATCCAGGATGATCTCAAACCCAGACACTCTGATTCCTCATTCAGTTTCTCAAGTGCTGCAATCAGAGTATCTGTTGATTCCACAAAGATCACAGGATTGTCTGTCAAGTCAAGGTCAGTAAAACTTTTCTCAACAAAAGCACCGAAGTCACTGATTTCCACAACTCTAAATACCTAGTCTATGCAAGCACTGAACAGTGAGGACCCAGAACACACCCCTGATGAATGCCAGTGTTCACTGAGAAAAACAGTCTCTGCCTCCACTTCAGGCATCACTCACAGTATCTGTGTATTGGCTGGCTATGATGTCCAGTAGCTTCTTGGAGATCCCGTGAATTTCAGAGAGCAGGCCGATCAACAGAATCAAATGCTTTGGGACAATCAACATAGGAAGCAATGAAACACTGCCAATATTCATCTAAACGAACATGAATGACTTTTTTTTTTTTTGAAACATTAAAATCGCATAGTGTAATTATTATCAGGTTCTTGCATTTTATGACTCTTCCGCATCCACACTGGATGGAAACCACCCAGGCAGACAACCAGTCTATTCTCAGACCTCTAAAATAACAGTCTTTGTGCCACATCCAGGTGAAAGGTGGGCATCCCTTTGGCCTTCTCCAGCTACTGGGGTCCTCAACATTCAGGTACCTGTGTGCTGGCTCATGCACAGAGAAATGGGCTACATGGCCAAAATGTCATAGCTGATGCTCTCCCACAATGCAACTAATACTGCTCATCTTATTGGAAAAAAAAAAACCCAAACAAACAAAAAACAAAACAAATAACAAAAAAGCAGAAATGGTCCAATTACTATATTTCTAGGACAAAAGCACCATCTTCAGGTTGTATTATTGAAAAACAAGAGTCACAATTATTGCTTGCTCACTTCAACTGTATTTGTTTCACAAATAAGTGAATTTTGCAATTCTGAGTGAGAGCTACTTGTGGTCAATATTTCATTGGGGCTTAAAACACAATATCAAGGATGGTAGGTTAATAATCACCTTAGCATATCACAAATATGAACATATCTATTTAATATGCAGATTATCTGCTTTAGACTTCAAAGAGAAATGATGTGCAATGAACAAGGCCACTCCTGTGCTGCTGGTGAGCTGTTTTCATTTGGGATTTGTTGAATAAAAGACTGCAAACACTGGCTGACAGCTCCATGGTTCAGTGAATTAGTAAATGTATGATTTTTTAAAAACTTCCAGTTAATATTTTTGCATCAGTGGCATTTTGTCCTTTGATTATGACTGATGAGACATCATGTTTGTATTTATTCTTATGTGTCACGTTTCAACTTAACCCCATGCCCTCAAGTGTTCAGACACTCATTAGAATGGAGATAAAACAGATTTGTAATACTGGTTTTGCCAGCTCAGTCAGCACAAAGAAAGAGTGAGACAATTTAATTGACTTTGATGTCATGCAGGAAACAAGAAATTTGCACTTGGGGAAATTGGGCAAGATGGAAATGAAATGAAATCAAAATATGGTTGTTATCTATCTATCTATCTATCTAGATTAGACAGAATTTTTTTGATCCCTTGGGAAGACTTTCTTAGGGAAATTAACCCTTTGGGGTCCAAGGGCATTTTTTGGACAGTTCACTCTCCTGGAATAAATGTTTTATTATTGCTGTTAACAGCTCTCCCTGCATCCCACAGTCAAGTTTTATGTCTTTTTTTCAGGATAATCTGTGCTTTCAGAATATATATGTTTTTGTTGTGTTTTATAAGTGTAATAAAGGTTTACAATCAAAAATAGGCAAGGACAAAATAAAGCGAAAAATAATTTTCCACAAACATTTATTCAAAACACACAGTAAACTATAATAACTGTTTTGACACTTTATAAAGGTAATTTGAGGTCTTGTGTGAAAGACTGTACAACAAAAAGGTTCAAACAATAAACACAAATGCACATTTTGAACAATATATACAAAATGGTCTATGTGTTTTGTTGTCCATTGATATGGTAAACAGTGCTTTACGCAGAGAAAGCAACAGAGTTATCCAGTAACATTCGCATGCAAACTAGTGGAGCAATCCTGATGGTTACACACTCTTTGTTTGAGCATGTAAGATTGTCATCAATGGCTCTCCGTGTGCTCCTGCTTTCACTGATCGCTGTGCGTAATGGTGCAGGGCACACTGAGTATGTACTAATAATATGTACTCATTGGAGCACCCAGGGGGCTATTGAAGCGAGCCAACTAGTAACACATCACTCCTGAAAACGATCATTGGCTTTTCACGTGAGGTAAATCTGCCCTACGATTGGATTTTTGGAAAACCATGTGACGGTGAACCAATTCCGATTGGACACTCACATTGCGCACATCATCACACAGCTTCGATGAGGAGTACAAAAATGGCCAATGGCTGGCTCGAAAGTCCGCAGTTAACTTTTCAGCAAAAAACAAAAAAACAAAAAGTACGGTTCTATCTCATATCATTCAAAAGTTATTTATAATTTAGTAAAGCTTGGTCTTAGCTGTCGTATATGATGGCGTCGACCCCAGAGGTTTAAGGTTTCAGCAACATTGTATAGCAGCACACAGGGTAAGAAGCACACAGAGTATCAAACGTGAAAGTAAAATAGAAAAACAATTTGCACATATAAATATAAATACACAATATAAGTACGGGACATACTGATCAGTACTGAATTACTGGCTACTACTGTTCCTCTCATTCCCGACCTCTTTCTTCCTGTTACACAGTTTATCTAACTACTTCCCACTGTAGCCAAGTGCTTGCTCACAGGGGGTCGTTTTGACCGTTGGGGTTTTACATAATTATTGTATGGCCTTGCCTTACAATATAAAGCGCCTTGGGGCAACTGTTTGTTGTGATTTGGCGCTATATAAAAAAATTGATTGATTGATCTGTCTGTCTGTCTGTCTGTCTGAACTGCTGTGAATCATCTCGTTGACTCTGGGTCAGCTATGCAGGACTTTTCAGGTATTTTTATTATTATTATTATTTTGCTAGAGCTTTTTAAGGCAAAAAGGCTGCAGTATTTGCATTTTTTGCTGAATTAAAATCTCACACTGCATCTTCAAAGACAGTCCTTTGGAAAATACAGCTCAAAGCAACTATTTTCTCTTAACTTTGACTAATAAGGGCTTGTCAGGTCGAGCAGAGTGTCTCACTGATGACTAGGCATCAGCACCATCTCACTAAAAGACAAAGTGACTTTGCACTTTATTGGCTAAGGGTCAAATCCCTGAGAGATTTGGCTCATCTGGCTAGCATACTGCAGTTCATGAGCATGAATAAGTAAAACCTCTACTCTCCTCTAGTTGTAACTTATTCTTTAAATGCCGAGGCATGTGTCTTGTAAAATCCAGTGATATAGATAGATCAAAAGATGAGTCCAGTGCCTCCAGATTGTTAACCCTGTATTAGATATGAGCCCAGTTTCATAAAGCAGTCTAATCTTGTTTTGTCAAATAAACTCACTTAGTTGACTAATTTTTTTTCACGTTAGTCATTGCACAAAGCACCTAGTTGGCTAAAGTTTCACGTTACCCAACTAAAGTTTTTAGCCTGGTACGGAGGAGGCTAATCTTATTTTAGTCGACAAAGCTTCAGTGTCTTACCTCTGAAATGGTGGCTATCATTTACAACACTTAAGAGCACCCCTATGTCTCTCGTATTTCTCCAAAAGGAGAGGTTTCTCTGCTTTTTGGATATATCATGATGTGTTTGTGACAGTTTTCACATTAGCCACCGGGGGTCGCTGTTACGCTGAGCAGCATTGTGTACACAAAAAGGCTTGATGGAAGTGTAGAAGAAGAACTGCTAGGGTAAGAGCTAAGTACGTCTTTCTGCAGTTCGTATGTGTCCTTAAATGTTAATCAAGCCAGTTAACTAAACAAAGGCTGACATGACTACGACCAACCCGGAAGTAAACAAAACTCTTGCGCATTGGAGGGGTTTTGGTGTTCGCGAGGCCACTGTGCCCGTGAAAATCATCAACTAACGTAAGACAACTAATCTACAAGTTTAACCATCACTGTGAAATGAAGATTAGATGGATAATGTTGGCCTACTAGCTCTAGTCGATTAAGTTTAATAGACTAAAAGATTAGACTGCTTTTTGTAACTGGGCCATGTACATGTTGTACATATCTGAATTAACAAACTTGTTAAAATATGTTGAACTCTGATGTAGCATGTCATATGCAATAGACATGCCTGCCACCTTCTGGATGGCTCATGGCTGCTGGATGGGTGATGGATTAGGAACAGGTGTGGCTGTCAGTGAGAGAGACAGACCATTTCTTCAAAGAACAAAACTGTTATTTTCTGATTGTTTGATGGCGGTTATGTTCTAAAAGTCAGCATAGTAATACCACCACACAACCCTGCAGAAAGCATTTTGAAAGAATTTAGCCACAAAAGGAAAGAGAAAGCATGTGGTTGACGTGGGTTCATTTCCCAGTCATGCTACCTGTCTGTGTCCTCAGACAAGACACGTCATCTGCATTATCACAGTCCACCCAGCTCTAAAATGGTGACTGGTGTCCTACTGTGCAGCGGGAGTCACAGAAGCTCATCCCCTTCATGCTACATAATCTGGGGATAAACACTGTCTTTGACAGAGAGAGAGAGATCATTTTAAAAAGAAGTGAAATTTCAACTTCAGTTTGCAGTCTTGCACATGGGACACTCGAGATAGATTTGATCTGCTTTCTCTGATTAAAGTCCTTCTCTACTCCATTCCACAATGCAGCTGTGACTGGTGGTGCAACTGAAAGAACTTGTACTATCCACAGTTCAGTCACAGACACAGAAGCCTATTAGTCCTACAGAGCTGTGATGAGAAGTGTCAACTCCGAGAGGTGGAGATGAACCAGATGTCTGCCTGGGTGGCTGGTATAATGAATGCAGCAACATGCACCATCAGTGTGTGCTCTCAGACCTGTCCTGTTCCAAACAGATTTACTATTCAGTGCTATACTATCTGTTTTTCTTAATGATTGATGTAAATGAAGTCCAAGGCTTGTGCAGTGACTTGGAAATGTTCACATATCCATCCCCTGACTTGAAATTTGGCTGGTTATAGTTATGATTTGCATTAATAATAATGCAAGTGCAAATTTTCGCTTAGTAGTGCCTGGCTAATATACTTTATTTTGCAAGTAGGATGTTGACTTACAAACATTTCTTGGCTTTTATGAAAGTCTTTATCAAAGGTTTACTGTGTTTTCTAAATTTTCTTAAATTAATTTTTGCCATCAATCTGTTTTTATGAAGATGCTTAAGTAGTACAATATTCCATGCAAAGAAACTACAAGTAACTGAAGTTTTATATTTGCAGTGTGACAGAGTTTTAGATTAGATCATATTCATTATTTTTTATTATTTTGGCCTGTGTGCGACACTGCTGAGACACAATTCTGCTGTTTTGTTCAGAGTGTGAACATGTTAATTCTGGTTTTGGGGTCACATGCACACAGAAAATGTCCGGATTTGAATCTGCTGTCTGGGATGTTAGAAGACAGACAGACTGATGAATTCTGTCAGTTCTGCACCAACCTTGCAGGCTTTTATTTTGCAACATAGGCTTTTATTGTGGAAGTCCAACATAAACAGGCTTGTTGTTTTCATAAATTATTGATTTCTCAAAAAATATTGTTCCAATCACCTTGCTGTTTTCACGACTTGAATCCTCATGAAAAAATACATAAGTATGCCAAAAGACAACTCTTTCTGGATTTCAATTGATGCTCCAGATACACAAACGCACAGAGGCCACTTGCCCTTTATTATTATATGGATTATTTTTAGTGTTTGTTTACGGTTACTTTCACATGTGTTATCTCCAACTCATTTGTCACGGAGGAGCAAGGAAATTTCAGAGATATGACAGTCCCATAGCTGAAAAAATTTCTGGATATAAGGACTGTTCCCTGCAGTGGAAAACTACGCTGGGAGCCGATGAGCCTTGTGGAGAAAGCTGCACAAGTATATCCAATTTTGGATAAATGTGACAATGAAGAATTCGGGAGAAAGTGAGGGTGGATGAAGTTGTGACTAGGGATGGGTATCGAGAACTGGTTCCTTTCGGGTATCGTTAAGAAATGATTCGATCCACCAACATCAATAAGCTTTTTGCTTAACTGTTATTGGTCCTTCAGAGTGGCTGTTATTTTGGGGGGCATTTGTCAGGAAAATGATCATTTCTCTACATTGATTACAGACCCTGCAGCGGGTCCATAATCAATTTTTCTGCAGCGCGGCTTTGCTTTGAACCTTGAACCAATCAAAGCAGTGGTTCGCAGATTGAAGCAGTGCTTTGATCTATTGCTTCGTTTATTTTTTCTTTCTTTCGTTTAATTTCCCCCCGCTAAAACCCTAAAGAGCATACGTCTGAGTATTATTTACCTTTTTTATGTTAAACCGACCTGTTATGGTCTTCTGAAAAAGTTGATAGATGTATTTTGTAACTTAACCCCTTAACACCCGAATTTATACAGCTGTTTATAAAAAAAATGTTTTGTGTGTTTTTTCCTTTAAGTAGATGGTAAATAATGTTGAGATTATTAATTTCACTTTTGCACAAAAACTAGATAGTAATATTGGGTATTCTGGTAATGACTTTGTTATAATGTTATAATAATAATGATATGTTGCAAATTTGCAACAACAGGCATACAGGTCAATTTGGTAAGTTGCATATTTGAGTCAGAGATTGTAGCATATATGCAACGATGGGCGTTAAGGGGTTAAAAACGGGAGTGATGCTAACGCATTAGCATGTCTATGGCATTTTCAATGTTAAGTTAGCATTAAGCAGTTGCAGCTGTCATCATGTTCGGGTGCTTTTGTTTTCAAATTTTAATATTTTTTAAATTTATTTTTGTTTATATATTAATAATCTAATGATTATTATATACAATATATACTTATTATATACAATTTTAGAGAAAGAGACAAAAAGAACCTGAATAGAAACACAACAGAAAATATAAAAGCAACTACCAATGAACATAAATAAATAAATACATACAGAAATAAGTGTTTCCTGTGAACACCTAGTGACTCTTATGCCTCCATTTCATCACTGTCTTAAGTTTAATGACAGTTTGTTTCGGTCAAACCATATTTTCAAGGTGTTAATTTCTTCAGTGATTTCCTACAGAACTATCTGCCAAACTAGAAAACTGCTGCATCCTAGTAAGAGCAGAATACTAATGGAATGAATTTGAATAAGGGAAGTTGGGTTTTTTCTCACTAAATGGATGCTGCACTCACTGCACTTTATTGTCTGGAATAGTCCCAGATTGCATTTCAGAACTTCTAGAATTCAAACATTTTCGTGCAGGTGGTGTTGGGGGGTAATTTTGGGTTTCAGCTTTTTTTTGTTTTTCACCACTTTCATCCCTGAATATGTCAATCGTGAGTCACTTTTGTGCGGATTAAAGCTACTAACTGGGACTCCTGTCTTGTTGCGAGAAAGAAACGAGAATCATCTTCCGTTCTGTTCACACAGCTCCAAACGCTGCGCGGCTCTCTGCCGAGTCAAGTTAGAATGATAGAATCCAGTCGGAATTAATAACTTCAAAGCGAAACACCGTTTTGTTTGTTTTTATTTGTCCAGAGATCAAGGATACAGTGACCAGTTTCATATTTATTTACTTTAAGACTCAATGAAATACATAGACAACCTGTAAAGCCTACTTTTAGTACAAAATTCACGAGGTATCGATAAGGGAATCAATAAGGAATCGGATCGATAAGCAGAATCGATAATGGCATCGATATCGATAAAATCTTATCAATACCCATGCCTAGTTGTGATGTGGACAAGGGGCCTGAAGTGGCTACCCGGTGTTCATGTTAGTGATGTGTATGCTTACCTGCTTATTGACTGTGGACAGAGAAATGAAAGAATGAAGCAACACAAATGTGACAGTGGCTATCAGATGTTTACTGACTGTCATGTGGAACTCGTAGAACTTGAAAGTATTAAAGGGAACAATGATTTTGTTTACGTGTGAAGCTTTGTGAAACCAGAGCACCTCTAGACAGCAGAATGATATTCTTCATGGCTGTTGCGTGTTATCACAGGAGAAGTAAAACCAGCAAGATGCGGTTGTGTTTTAGGGTATGTATGTATTACTACTTTGTTTGTGCTTTCTGAATCTAGCGTTGGTTACAAAGTAGCTGGAGCCAGAAATGTGTTTATCAGTTAACCTCAGAAAATTCAGGCAAAAACAAATAGTGCTTCCCCCCATGGCAGCATGTAAGTGCCTATATGCAGTAGGGAGAATTATCTATGGACTCTGAAACTGGAGGGACTGTATACACCAGTGGTTCATAACCACAAAGTTGGATATAGCAAAGTTAGAGGGCAGAGTCACGCCTGGCTGTGTGCTAATGTAGCGGCTGCACTCTGCGTTGTGTTGTTATGACTCCGTCCATTCACTCCCCTCAGGACGTGAACTCACGAGCTCCAGCATGGGAGTCGGACTCTCTAACCAGAAGGCCAAAACCCAGGGCTGTGGCCTTGTGACCAGAGAATCCTTTTGAGCTGTTGGGAGTGAGATTTACCAACTACATCTGCACAGCGACACCTGCTGGCCTCCGTTACACTCACCCCCCTAAACTCACTCCCATCTGGGTACACGGCACCATTGTAGTGGCTGCACTCTGCGTTGTGTTATGACTCCGCCCATTCGCTCCCCTCGGGACGTGAACTCACGAGCTCCAGCATGGGAGCCGGACTCTCTAACCAGAAGGCTAAAACCCAGGGCTCTGGCCTTGTGACCAGAGAATCCTTTTTGAGCTGTTGGGAATGAGATTTACTTACTACATCTGCACAGCGACACCTGCTGGCCTCCGTTACACTAACAAGGAGCATGCACCGCCATTATCAAAGTGGGCAAAAGCGATGTTTGAATTGACCATTTAACACACAGTTCAGTGCTATAAGTGACATGTGTGATCGTGCTGTTGTGTTTTCAGACAGATTTTACTTGGATTTGGACTTTTACTTGGATGGATTTTACATTTCATCATGCACTGTGCTGTGTTTAGCAAGGATCGAGTTGCGAGTGTGTGTTTCCACATCAGTGTTATGCCCGGGTGTTATGATCCCGAAGCCCTGCTATTTCTGTCAGGAAGGTTTGAAATTGAACTCTTTTTATCCATCCATCCATCCATCCATCCATTTTCTTCAGCTTTATCCGGAGTCGGGTCGCGGGGGCAGTAGGTATGGCAATTACGTTTCCTTTTTTATGCATCAAATACAAATGAAACAGGTACTCTACAAAATATTGAAATAGTTGAACACATAAAATTAAAAAAGTAAAAGAACATAAGGGGGTTATTGTATATTATTTACATATAATAAAAGACAATAAAATGTAGGGCAACTGAACATTTACAAATCAAATTTGTCTATAAAAGAAACTTGTTTTGAAGCATTATTGGATTAAATCAATGAGTGCTGTTTTGGTTATGCTTTGAAAAAAACATTTATGTATGTAGTTGGATAAATCTTGTTCACTCAACATGCATGCTGGATTGCACATCCGGGTACTTGGTGTCCTTTTTACCTCCTTTGGTAATGGCGGCCGTGCCCCTGTGTAGGCACAGCAGCATTACGTTAGCGGTATAGGGATTGCACACTCGAGCTTTATGATATCCAACTCCATGTTCGTAACCTAGCTGTGTAGGTTCTGTGGTACTTGAGTACCAGGTTAAGAACCACTGGTGTACACAAATGGCCATAATTCCTTTTTTATTGAAACCGATTCAAAATCTACACAACAAGCACATCTTGATTGGTTCATTTAATCTCCATTGTGGTGGTTTGCAGATGAAAAAATAAGAACAATCGCAAAAACTTATGGACCTGACTGTAAGACTCATGTCACACATAACTGGAATGAGGCCAAATGGTCCCTAAATGAAAAGTCGACCCACAGTTGGTAAGCGTGGAGGTGCATTTGGAAAACATTGGACAGCATTTTCAGAGCAGTCTAAACAATCGGGCCCATTCGTGCAGCCACTCTGAAAGTTTGTTCATTTCAGTTTCAATTTATTTTAATTTATATAGCGAAAAATCACAACAAAGTTGCCTCCAGGCACTTCACACTAGTAAGGGCTAACCTTACCAACCCCCAGAGCAAGCACACAAGTGACAGTGGTAAGGAAAAACTCCCTCTGATTTGAGGAAGAAACCTCAAGCAGACCAGACTCAAAGGGGTGATCCTCTGCTTGGACCATGTGATACAATTGACAAATCAATTTACAAAACGAATATACATTAAATGGGCAGCACGGTGGCTTAGTGGTTAGCACTGTTGCCTCACAGCGAGAAGGTTGTGGGTTCAATTCCCGTGGCGTTTCTGTGTGGAGTTTGCATGTTCTCCCCGTGTTTGCGTGGGTTTCCTCCGGGTGCTCCGGTTTCCTCCCACATCCAAAGACATGCAGATTAGGTGGACTGGAATCTTTAAAATTGTCCTTAGGTGTGTGTGTGTCTGTGTTTGTGTGTCTGTTTGTGGCCCTGCGACAGACTGGTGTCCTGTCCTGGGTGTACCCCACCTCGCGCCCTATGACTGCTGGGATAGGCTCCAGCCCCCCGCGACCCTTAATTGGACTAAGCAGTAGAAGATGAATGAATGAATGAATATACAGTAAATTTTGCTGGTACACAGGACGGAAGGGTTGTTGAAACAGACACCACACCCATCTCTGGATGGAGCTGCACCTCAAACAGAAAGAAAAAAAAATGGAATCAGGCATCAGAAAGACAACAAATACAGTATAATTTGTCAGCAATTAAGAGCCAATTTTTATAAGAATCAGACACTTTACATGGGGCTGTGATAGTGACCAACCCAGATTTTGCTCAGTCTTTGGTAACTGGATGCACCCACCACCAAACAAACATACACCAAAAATTTTGGCCAAATTCCATACGGTGACCTCACCAGGGGTCATCCAGAATGGCCTTAAACTGAAATTTGGTGAACAGGAAAGATTTGGACAGCTCTTACATGAAATGCATTCAATCTCCCAAAGTACCTTTGTGATTTAAGTATTATTGAAGGACAGTTCTTCAAAATAATCACTAATCTGGGTTGGGGGATTGAACGCGTTGACTATAGGGGGTGCTTCAAGTTGACAGTGCTCATATTTGTGCTATTACTCAATACGCGTTTAATCCCCCAGCAAGATTTTTATTGTATTAGAGAATCAAAATCATCTTTTTCATGTTTTTGGTGTTAGTTCAGAGTCTCCCCGCTGTGGGGAAAACACACGAACTGCCAGCAAGTTTCAGAACCTCTGTTTCAAGTATTTCTGCTTTTTTGAATTGCCCCTAGAAAACAGGCCAATCCGTTTTTGAGAGAAAAGTTATGTCACTTTTTCACCAATAGCCCCCCCACACACACACACACCCACACACACGCCCCTTTGAAATTAATTATTCATAAAGTTGTGCTCACCCATTCGTAACACTCGAAGAGAAGCAATGGCGAGCTACAGGTGTGCTTTCCCAGGCTGTTTTAGCGGACTACGATCTTCCCACGGAAAGCAATGTACGCGATCACTGGCTTTTATTCATTTTTAACCGCATCCCCAGTACATACAACCGCCGACTATTTCTTTGCTCTGTGCATTTCACGGAGGACTGTTTCACAAACCTTGCACGATTTCGAGCTGGCTTCAGTCGGCATTTAATACTCAGTAGAGGGTCAGTTCTGACTTTGCGACAAAATCAACCCCAGCAATCAGTACAGCCTGTAAGTGTCACATTTTGTTTTGTTTTAAATTTGTGTTGCGCCATATTCCTGTTGTAAGAATTGCACGTTAGAATGGCACGTTAGCTCTGGTTTGTTCCTCTAAAGGCAATGAGCTAACCCCTTAACAGCTAGGGATGTGTATCGAGAACCGTTTCCTTTCGGGTGTCGTTAAGAAATGACTCGACCCACCGACATCAATAAGCTTTGTGCTTAACGATTATGTTATCGGTCCTTCAGAGTGGCCATTGTTTTGGGGGGTGTTTGTCAGGAAAGTGATCATTTCTGTATCGATTACAGATCCTGCAGCTGGTCCGTAAACAACTTTTCTGCAGCGCGGCTTTGCTTTGAACCTTGAACCAATCGAAGCAGTGCTTCGCAGCCTGAAGCATGCTTCAGTTATTATTTCTTTCTTTCGCTTAATTTTCTCCTGCTAAAACCGTAAAAAGCATACGTCTGTGAGTATTATTTACCTTTTCTATGTTAAACCGACCTGTTATGTTCTTCTGAAACAGTTGATAGATGTATTTTATAACTTAAAAATGGGAGCGATGCTAACGGTTAGCATGTGTATGGCATTTTCAATGTTAAGTTAGTATTGCAGCTGTCTGTTGTGTGTTGGGGGGTGTGGCTGGATATTTTGGTGTTCTTTTCTTTTCTTTGCTCTTCAGGTGGCATGGAAACTGATTCTTCTGTGGAGAAGGTGCTGGCTGAAGAGTCCTCACCCTCATCAACATCATGTGTAGCACCTGTGACTGGTGCTCACATGCAACCTTAAAGACTTTCAGCTGAAGCAGATAATTGGATGGCGTTCTGCATTTAAGTCATGTGTGATTCAAGCAGAACTGCCGGGAACTCGACCTTGTGATGTTCGTTTGTGAGACGCTGAGGACCGCGCCTGGGTTTGACACATCGAGCCCGTGAAGCAAGGAAGGGTGAGGACACATGCTGTCAGCACACATTAAAGGTAATTAAGTATTTGACTAATTGTTGATAGTAACTTGGTGTTTTGTTACGCAGTATACTGGAATTGTGATGAGAATTGTGCAGTTTGCTTCTCACTGCTGTGGCGTGCGGATAAGTGATCCTCCACCTGTTATGAGAAGCTGCTCATTTGCATAAAGTTAAAAAAGATACAGACCTGAATGTGTTGCTGATAGCGTGTTTTTTTTGAAAGTTATTGTTGTAACTGCTGACTTACCTCACCTCTTCTTTGCTTCACAGAGAGTCAGTTTGTTGTGTCCACCTGGGGAGTGTTTGGTGGTGGTAGTGGGTCCAGGAGCGCCGGGCTTTGATCCTTGCGGGCGCTGCAGAGCGTGCCAACAGTCACTCCACCAGAAGGACGCTATTTTTGTTTTTACACTTTTTATGCACAGCGGGTGTAATAAATATATTGTTTTTGGAACCGCTTTTCTGGTTATTTGTAGCGCTGGGTTCCGTCTGATGCAGGTCCGCTCCTCAACTCACGTCGACACATAACACTGTCATCACGTTCGGGGGCATTTGTTTTCAAATTGTAATATTTCTTAAATTTATTTTCGTTTATACATTAATAATCTAATGATTATTATATACAATTTTAGAGAAAGATGCAAAAAACCTGAATAGAAACACAACAGAAAATATAAAAGCAATGAAAATAAATCATGCTTTCTTTTCAGTGAGAGCAAGGGCAGCCAATCAAACAACGGCAACCAATCAGTGCGCCTACTTGCATTTCATAATGAGGTTGCCAAATAAGCTCCGAAATGACGCCATTAAAGGCAAACGAGGCATTCTAAACCCAGCATAGTAACATAGCTGTTTCAGAGAGCCTTTTAGGAAGGTTCTGAACCATTACAGACCCAAACAATTTTTTTGGGGCTACATATCACATCACAGAACAAGGATTAATGCCCCATTCAACCTCTCTCTATCACCTTTAAAACAACAAAAAAAAATCAGTGGGGGATTGTATGCGTTGGCCACCAGGCGGCACCAAAGTGGTCAAATTTGTGTTTTTCATACAACCTTGGCGCCCCCTGGTGGCCGCCGCGTTTAATACACAATATGTATATAATACACAATATAGATCAAAGAGCTTTTCAATGTTAAAATCAAATATCCACTAAATCCGCAATACAGATCAGATGCGGATCAAACTTAGTTTATTACTGAGAGTGACTGAGGCACTTTTGATTGAGATATAATGCAAAATGTACATCAAGTGGGCTTTTCAATACTAAATTCAAATGTCCACAAAATCCACAGTGTGGATCCGATTGAGATCGAACTTTGTCAAGTGACAGTAAGTGCCAGTGTGCACCTCACATTCAAATATGAGAGTGACAGGGTATGTTTGATTAAGATACAATGGAAAATATACATTAAATGGGGTTTTCAGTGTTAAAAAATAGCCACAAAATCTATAATCTAGATCAGAGCCAGATCAAACCTTGTCAATTGATAAAGGATGCCATCCTGTATAACACTCCCAAATATGAAAGAGATTTCATTTTTTTTGACAGAGTTTTAGATTTTTTGAAAACTTGTTCAATATTAAAAATAGGAATTTTTCCAATTTTCAAAGATTTTTCCTCCCTTTGCCCTTTGACCTATGATCTTGAAAATGTAATAATTTCTTGCCTATCAGGATATGAGTCTTCAGTAGAAATTTCATAATGATATATGAAAAATTGTGTGCTCCAGACAGACAAACAAACAAACAGACAGACAGGGTGGTAACATAACCTCCTCCAACTTCAATGGCAGGTAATCAATAAAATTATAGTACATTTAAAAAAAACTGACTCATTGGATGAACTCAGTTCAGTTATGAGCAGGATTTCCATCTAATAAATACATGTAGCTCCAACTGAATTAATTAAATGATCTTGCATGGATGTGCTTTATTTGAGTTTGGGCTACAAATATTTGAAATCCTGCTCATAATTGAATTGAGTGTAGTTTTCTTGAGTGTAGTCCCGAAGAAAATTCTTTTTCTGACTTAAATGTTTAAAAAACCCAAAGGTCATAGCCGTCTGAGGGCATTTTTTGGACAGTTCACTCGCCTGGCATAAATGTTTTATTATTGTTGTTAACAGCTCTCCCTGCATCCCACAATCAAGTTTTATATCTCTTTTTTTTTCAGGACAACCTGTGTTTTCAGAATATGTTTTTGTTGTGTTTTATAAGTGTAATAAAGGTTTACAATCAAAAATAGGCAAGGAAAAAATAAAGCAAAAAATAATTTTCCACACACATTTATTCAAAACACATAGCAAACTATAATAAACTGTTGTGTGTTGGGGGGGTGTGGCTGGATGTTTTGGTGTTCTTTTCTTTTCTTTGCTCTTCAGGTGGCATGGAAACTGATTTGTCTGTGGAGAAGGTGCTGGCTGAAGAGTCCTCACCCTCATCAACATCATGTGTAGCACCTGTGACTGGTGCTCACATGCAACCTTAAAGACTTTCAGCTGAAGCAGATAATTGGATGGCGTTCTGCATTTAAGGCATGTGTGATTCAAGCAGAACTGCCGGGAACTCGACCTTGTGATGTTCGTTTGTGAGACGCTGAGGACCGCACCTGGGTTTGACACATCGAGCCCGTGAAGCAAGGAAGGGTGAGGACACATGCTGTCAGCACACATTAAAGGTAATTAAGTATTTGACTAATTGTTGATAGTAACTTGGTGTTTTGTTACATAGTATACTTGAATTGTGATGAGAATTGTGCAGCTTGCTTCTCACTGCTGTGCCGTGCAGGATAAGTGATCCTCCACTTGTTGTGAGAAGCTGCTCATTTGCATAAAGATAAAAAGTACAGACCTGAATGTGTTGCTGATGGCGTGTGTCTTTTGAAAGATATTGTTGTAACTGCTGACTTACCTCACATCTTCTTTGCTTCACAGAGAGTCAGTTTGTCGTGTCCACCTGGGGGGTGTTTGTCTGGTGGTAGTGGGTCCAGGAGCGCCGGACTTCTCTCCTTGCGGGCGCTGGAGAGCGTGCCAGCAGTCACTCCTCCAGAAGGACATTGGTTTTGGTTTTGTACATTTTATTTAGGCACAGGTGAAAAATAAATTGTTTTTGTTGTTGGAACCGCTTTCTGGTTATTTTTAGCGCTGGGTTCTGTCTGACGCAGGTTCGCTCCTCAATCCGCGTCGACACATAACATAAACAACTGTTTTGACACTTTATAAAGGTAATTTGAGGTCTTGTGTGAAAGACTGTGCAACAAAAAGGTTCAAACAATAAACGCAAATGCACATTTTGAACAATATATACAAAATGGTCTATGCGTTTTGTTGTCCATTGATATGGTAAACAGTGCTTTACGCAGAGAAAGCAACAGTAACATTCACATGCAAACTAGTGGAGCTATCCTGATAGTTACACACTCTTTGTTTGAGCATGTGAGATTGTCATCAGAGGCTCTCTGTGTGCTCCTGCTTTCACTAATCACTGTGTGTAATGGCACAGGGCACGCTGAGTATGTACTAATAGTATGTACTCATTGGAGCACCCAGGGGGCTATTCAAACGGGCCAACTAGTAACATATCACTCCTGAAAACGATCTTTGGCTTTTCACGTGAGGTAAATCTGCCCTATGATTGGATTTTTGAAAACCATGTGACGGTGAAACAATTCCGATTGGACACTCACATTGTGCACGTCATCACACAGCTTCTATGAGGAGTACAAAGATGGTCGATGGCTGTCTCGAAAGTCCGCGGAGTTAACTTTTCAGCAAAAAAAAAAAGTGTCTATCTCATATCATTAAAAAGTTTTTTATAATTTAGTAAAGCTTGGTCTTAGCTATCGTATACGACAGCGTCAACCCCAGAGGATTAATATACCACACCAGCCACGTGGATGGAGCATCTTGGGAAAGGTGAAGCGCGCTCACAAACACAGATTTCAACAAATGTTCCTTTTGTGTGCATCGAAGAAATCTTTGCTCTTTTACTTCAACTCATAAAAAAGCTAGTAGTATTGCATTTACAATTTTGTTGAGCATAGAATGAATCACTTTACTCGAAGAAGGCTTCAATCGTGTTTGCTTGAAAGTGGTTTTGGGAAACAAGGCCCTGATGTTTTAGGCTGAGAGACTGAGAGAGGAGTGATTTTAGATAAAAAGTGGAAACAAATGCTGATGGAGGCAAGGGAGAGGCTTTATAAGCAGTGAACATTCTTCACCAATAACTCTGGGAGCCACTGACACATGAAATATGAGAGACAGCAGCAGTATGCACTATTTATAGCAGAGCAAGAGAGAAAGAAGAGAGCAAAAGAGAAAGCAGCCACACCATATGCACTGCAGGGCAGATTTGGCATCATTTTTTCATTCATTAAGGAGGAATTTCACCCAATTTTAAGAATGCACATATGTCATGAAAATGACGTTGGACAGGCCGGCCTGAGTTTCCGAACGTGTGCAAGTCTCTTCCAGAGTGAGGAGCTAAATCAGTTTACATCCACGGGCCATCACTTTTCATTTTCAGCTTACAGAGCTAAACACATGCTCGGGGGAAGTGCTGGTCATAGCTTTGTGTTTTTGTTTTGTGACGATTCAAACCCATCTGCAGCTCAGTGCTGTCTGGCTGAAAATGAAGCATTGCTGCTGGGAGCACAACACATGTCCTGTTCTGGTGAAGATAATGATGAAAAGAAGCCAGAGAGGATGCATAAAACTGGGAACATAGATTATAGAATCATTTCAGTTATTTTGTGTGTGTGTGTGCTTAGATGATGATGCACCCTGTAAGAATGTAAAGAGGGCTGAAATCATAGTTTTGTTCCCTTGAAGTAATCTGACACACTGTGGAAACGGCTCATCAGCACTAATGCTACAGTTTCATAGGGCCAAAAGGTCAAAGAGCAACTTGGAGAGTAAGGACCTTGTCCAAGGGCCCTTAGTGATTTTTTTTTTCTTATTTGTTTATAGCTTTTGTAGTTAACACATAAAACAAACAAACAAAAAAAACAATGACAGTAACCTAACAAAAACAATAACAGAATAGACTTGTCAAGGATGCATGGATATTTGACATGATTACTCCGAAGATGCACAAAGCAGATCAAGAACAAAGCGGCTGTCCATTTAATTCTCTTTGACACTCAAGTCCCGTTGCTTCCAGGGGTTTCTTCCACTTGTCCATGAATAACTGAGTTTTCAATAAAATATCCAAGTTTGATCATTGTCATGAGGTCCACGATTAATGACTTCCATAGAGACACAGAGGGAGGGTAATCCCCTACCAAGGTTGGGTAGGATTACTTTGAAATGTAATCAGATTCCAAATGTGTGTACATACATACATGTAATCTACATGTATTCTTTCAAAGTAATCCTACCCAACCTTGTCCCCTACCCACTTCACCATGATACTTTTCCTAGCTATCATTAAAAGTGACTGAACCACACTCTCGTTTTGTTTGAATGAAACAGGGATGTGACCAAGCAAGCACATAAGGTAATTGGGTTTCCAATTACCTGCTGACAAACAGCTTTACTGATATTGTCACAGACCTCCTTCCAAAACTTTTGGATTTGAACACATTCCCATAAACAATTATACCTCATACCCACATGAGTTTTACACTTAAAGGAGCTATATCATGCAAAATCAACTTTTTTGAGGGTTTTTTTTTTTACCTTCTTACATGGCTAATTCCTCATAAAAGCCCAAAGTGGTTTTTAGTTTCATTTATGCTTGTTTGAGCAATCCTGCTGGATCCAGCGGTTTTAGTCTTAGCCCCTCCTGGGGTAGAGAAAATGAGCCGATTGCCATCGTTGCGTCACAATGGTCGTGGACACACCCCTCCATGAAGTTATGGTCTGCCGCTCTGGCACAACAACACGCCCACTTTCTCAGCGCGAACTCCGCGAACACTTTACGCTCCGACGTGCAGTCGAAGCTGCCTTTTCACAAATCTTCTCGAGCTATTGTTTAGCAAACATCATGTCTCATAGGTGAAAATGTGCCTTTGGTTGTGAAAGCTACAGGACTTTATTTAGCCCCCCCAAAGAAGATTCAACTCGTCAGAAGTGGTTGAAATTCATCTCTGTAAGCCTGAAACAAACCAGTCAACTATCGGTGTGCGACCGTCACTTCACTGATGACTGCCTGGAAAACCTTGGCCAGTACTTAAGTGGATTTACGAATAGATTAACACTTAAAATGGGTGCCGTACCCACAATAAACCCGGATGGACAGACTGGGGCTGTAAGTAGAAAACGTTTTCTAATGGTATTGCCACTTATCCTCAATACCTGATAGAACGTACGGCTCCACAATACGGTCATCCATCTTTAGTAAATTGTTGACAGACTGTCGTGGGCGGCGCTAAGCAGCGCTGTACCGGCTCAGGCACGACGTCATGAAGTGGGCGGCACCCACACTGGGAGAGGGAGGGCTTTAGCCAAACTGAGCATCTTTCTTCCGAGTATGAAAACGAAAGCCCCAAAACTACTAATATTACACAACAAATGAGCACTCCATTGTGCCAAAGGCAAGATAATGATAAATATGCACATAGTTGACTCTTGGGGGGTGAAAAAAGAATGATATAGCCCCTTTAAGGCAATTTGGTGATGTACCCGCATTGTATTTACTGAAAATATTAGGAGAAATGTGCACATTGTGTAAAATATTGTACTGCAATTCTTTAAACTTATTACCAATTAAGATTTTTGATGGAAGGGTAAAAAATTTTCCCCATACCTGTAAATTTATTTCACATTTAAGCAGAACACTCCAAGATTTCCACAGCCAAGCCAATCTGTCCACACTGAGTGAATATATTTCAGAATAGAACTTAGAAATGAAATGTTTGTGTTCTTTATTACTGATTAGAAAAATCTCAAGTTGACATGATTCTGGTGTAAACTTAAGAAATTTAACCCTCTGCTATACGTAGTGCCTCAGTTGTAAATGTTTATAATAAAAATCCTTATTTTGTATAAAGTATTGAGCCTTAAGAGATTCAAAACATTTGAATTTACCTTGCTCGAAGAGGTCGAAAAATTCCAGCCATATGCCAATTTGTAAAACTTGTTCCTATAGTTTGTGAAGAAAGATTTGGATTACCCACCAGTGTGGACAAAATTTGAAATGGTTGGCTGCATTTGAAAAGTTTTCCAAGTTTATTCCAGGCCCCTATGACATTATTTAGTAAGGGGTTATTTTTAACTCCACTTGATACTCCACTCATCTTGATCCCAAGATGGGATCAAACTTTGGATCAAACTTGATCCCAAGTACGTTGACAGGCGATGATGGTCTACATAGAACACATTCAATATTAAACCATGGTAAGTCTGAGTTTTCGTGTAGCCCTTAGTGATTTTTCAGTCAGGCTGGGGTTTGAACAGATGTTCCTCTGGTCTTAAGCCCCTATGTTGTCTTGTTGTCCATACTTCACTAGGTGTGTTTGCACTGTGCCCTAAACTGTAACTCTGCTAAAATCGCCCTCTGAGTCATGGAACTGCGAGACGGCACAAGATTCACAACTGCCATTCTCTGCTTCTTGAAATGTGTCTGATTGGCTTCTTGCATCATGCTATTCAGCATAGCGTTAGCTCCGCTGTTGTCATGCACAGAGCTCAGCTTTTGCTACAATCCAGCGGCAAAAGCTGATGGCTGTTGACCACTTTGGTGTCTTCCATAACTTTTTTTTCACTCGGGCCATTTCTTCTGAGAAAAAAGTCTTCAGACTGATGTTTAATGCATGAAGCTACAGCTGCTAACCAGTGTGCTAGCGGTGCTGTAGGTGGTAATAGAGCTGCTTGCACTGCTGAGAATACCAATGGGAAGTCTTTGTGTTGTGGCTTTTAGCTCAGGCTGAATTTCTCTGTGATCATTATACCTGGTCCTGAATGTGTGTTTTATTTATCATGCATATAAGAGCAGTGCAAACACACCACAGAAATAAATGTGGACAACATCTGAGAAGCACCATTTGTAAAGAAATGAATTTCAGCTTGATCCATATATTTTAATCAAGAAATATTTCAGCTACTGCTTCACATTTTTTGGGAATGAATTGGGAAGGAATTTGCAAACTTTCTCTTGGCCACGCAGATAGTGGGAGGTGCATTATGTATTACAGCACGCAGCTTTCTATCACAGGATCAGTCACTTTGGCTGTATTGTACATGTTGTTTTTGAAATATTATTGCTTTATTTAGTTCCTACCAAATGTTTTTTTTTTTTTTGGTGAACTAAAGGTGTGGCGGTTGTAGCACTGAATTACCAGTCTTGCATGTAAGAAGGTTTGCTTTATGTGCTGTGATACTGACAATAACAATACCTGTCACACAAGATGCATTTTTCCCTTGAAATGCCATCATCTAAACCAAAAATAAAACCAAACAAACCAACCAAAATTATTTGCTGCATTCATGAAATTTGACCACATAAGCACAGCCACATGTAGCTTATTCATGAAATATCAACATTTTGACTCTTATCTAAGGCTACTTTTCTTATAAGTAGTCCTAGCCTATGTTGTATTTGTCAGTTTAAAAATGTAACTTTTTTAAATTATTGTATTTGCAAATACAGTACTGTGCAACATTTAAGGCATCCCAGAGTTTGAATAAAAATAGCCTTTTTGATGCGCCTCCCCACCCCTTTTTATTGGCATGTCAACATGAAATTAGTTTAAAAAAAAAAAAGAAAATGTGAGCTATGTTTTTCTTATTCCATAATACGAGTGTGAAGGTCGCTCATGGTACACTGTGGCCCAAAGAGGAAGTGCCAAATTCTTAATCCACGGTGAAATAGGAAATGCCAAATGTCAAACACTATCTGGATCAACATGTCCTGGATGGACAGATGAGATCCCATGGAATCTCACGGGAACTCACTGGCAAGCTCACAGTCAAACAGGAAGTGCCAAATTTTCAGTCACAATGAAACAGGAAATTTCAAATATTGAACACTTCCTGGCATGGGTGGAGCTAGAGCAGAAGCCAGGGTTTCAGTGGACTCCCCTGAAATCTGATTGGACACAGATGATTGACATGTCATGCCACCATATATCTGGTTGAAAGACCTGCATTTTCAAATCAGTGAGTCACATTGACTGCTAGGTTCCTCCTGTCCAGTAGTTTGTGCTGTGTACCACAAAAAGTTCTAATCCACCTTAGTAGAAGAAGAAGAAAAATGTTTGCCACAGATTTGAACTGAACATATCGTTTGAACTATGAACTAACATTGACACCAAACTTATATTGGTGAGTAAACAACCATATTTTATGTCAGAAATGAGGTCCAGGTTGTTAAAAGCAGCATTTCTCCTTTAATTCGGGATTCCTTATATACACGTTTAAGCTAACAGACACCAGCTGGTTCATGGTCTGTTGGCTTATTAGTGCAGCAGATAACTGAAACAATCCTTCAGATGGAGATACAAGCATCAAATTTAGCACAAATACAGCTCGAGCAAAATTAATGGAGCAACTTTATCTTTTGACCCCTGTACAAAAACAGTTCATGTCTATGGATTATTTGTGCCAAATTTGATGCTTGTATCACCATTTGTAGGGTTCCACTCTAAATATTCTCTTATCTGCTGCACTATATATAAGATGTAAGATGCTGCTCCTTGGTGTTTCTCAATTGCCCTCAAAAGTATTGGAACACTTGGTATTTCACACATTTTAATTTGTTTATTCCATTTCAAATACATTTTTTTTTCCTAAAATTATCTTCCTTAACTCAAACTGAAAGTAAATCTCTACAACTTGATAAAAATTAATTAAAAATCTAAAATCCAGCTTCCTGATGAAGTGGTGTAGAAGAGGATTTTCTTAAAACGAAGACCTGAAAGTTCAGCTACAATTTCACATACTTTTCAGATGAAAGCCTAGATTTGATGTTTTGGTGAAAGAAACTTTTGTATTTCTTCATAATTGATGTAAATAAAGTCCAAGACATATTCAATGACTTGAAAATGTTCATGTTTTCATCCCCTGACTTGTCTAAAGAAAACTGTCAATAAAACTGATTATTTGCAGGTTTTTATCAAGTTTTATAGATTTGTTTTCAGTTTGAGTTTGAGGAAGATAATTTTAGAAATTTTAATTATTATTATGATTATTATTATTATTATTTTGCATTTCTAGTATTTAAATTGCCATAAATAAATTTAAATGTGTGAAATTCCAGGTGTTCCAATACTTTTGGAGTGCACAGTATCCTAACCTTATGATGAGTGAAAAATGAGTGTCGTATTATTCCTGTTTTGTTTAAGAATGTTTAATTTTCACTGTTGCTGCACTTTGTGTCAAATCATAGTCATATCGTTTATCATACTGCTATGAAAGTTCAGTAAGGTATATCTTCTTTTATACATTCCAAATCTAAGGTGGAACTCTACTAGTGTTTACTAAGGTACACATAAATATCTTTAAAAAAAAAAAGAAAGTGTAGAGCCACTTACTGTAGGTGCCTGGTCTTAAGAACTAGGGATGGTAGGTTGAAAAGCTTTTTTATTCCATGGGAACTCTCCCTACCTACCTAAGCGGCTCAAGAATATGGACAGCATGTATATAAGTGATATTTACATAACAGTTTATATTACAATACTGAGATACGATAATTTGGCCATATTGTGCAGCCCTACTGTCACCTAGCTGAAAACATTGAATATTAATTTACATCTACATTAAAAAATGCTTAATGTGGCAGGGGGTTAAGAGGGCAGTAATTAGGAGGTCAGCTGAAAAGCAAAAAAAGAAAAATGCTTAAAAAGGTGGAGAGTATGGGGGGCAGAGCCCATCCAGAAGCTGAAAGGCAAAATAAGGAAAATGTTTAACAAGGCGGGGGTCTGGGGGGGCAGAACTCCTCCAGAAGCTGAAAGGTTTTTGCCATGCTAATGCTCCCCTGAAGCATTTACTCAAAACAAAGTCTGAAGGACCTAAATTACATGGTGAGATGCTGACGAGCGTCGCTCGTTCATGTCTGCAACATATGCATATTATGAGTGAAGCAACACGCAGCGGCGCAAAGCTCGCTCATGGTACAGGGAGTCCCAAACAGGAACTGCCAAATTTTGAGTCAACAGTGCAACAGAAAATGTCAAATGTCAACCACTTCCTGGATCGACACTTCCTGGGTTGACAGACGAGATGTCATGCAATTTCACGGGAATACAATGGTAAGTTCACACTGAAACAGGAAGTGACAAACTTTAAGTCCACAGTGAAACAGGAAATGCCAAATAACACTTCTTGGCATGAGTGGACCTGGGTTGCACTGGTCTTCTCTGAAATCTGATTGGACACCCCAGGTGTCACCCAGATGATTGACATGTCACGGCACCACACGTCTGGTTGAAAAGAGCCATTTTGTATTCGGTGACAGATATTGACTGCTAGGTCCATCCTGTACAGTAGTTGGGGCCATGTTCCACAAAAATGTTCTAATCCACCTAATGTTTGAGCCAGTTTTGAATTTGAACACATTGTCTGAACCACAGACTCCTAGTTATAATGGAGAGTAAACGGGCGATCTTCCTTAAGTTCAAACTGATATCAGATCTCTACAACTTGGTATAAATTTAATTAAGGGTTAGGGTTAGATTTTTAGCCATGCATATGCTCCTCAGAAGCATTTTCTGAAAAAAAGTTGAAGGACCTAAATTACATGATGAGGACCCATTTTCCAGGCATGTAAGATGCAAATTAAAGCTTAAAATGGCGGTGATTAAGAGGGCAGTAGTTGGGGGTCTGGGCGGGCAAAACCCACCACAGAAGTAGATGATTTTTGCCATGATTATGGTCCCAGCATATGTACTGAAAATAAAGTGTGACGGACCTAAATAAGATGGTGAGGACTCTTTCCAGGCATGTGAGAACGCAAATAAAGAAAATGCTTAAAGTGGCAGGGGGTTAAGAGGGCTGTAGTTGGGGGGGGGGGGGTCTGGCAGTCAAACCCCCCAGAAGCTGAAGCTTTTTAGCCATGCTAATGCTCTCCAGAAGGATTTGCTGAAAAAAGTTTGAAGGACCTAACTGACGCTCGTTCATGTCTGTGACATATAGTACATATTAGTAATAATAGTACCGTATTTTCCGGACTATAAGTCGCACTTTTTTACATGTTTTGGCCGGGGGTGTGACCTATACTCCGGTGCGACTTATAAATGAAAAATATACCAGAAGGATCTCAATTAATTTACTGTAACAAAACAATTTTACGTGACAGAGTCGATCTATGTTTTAAAATGGCCACCGGAAAAGGAAATGCAATGCATCATGGGCACTGTAGTATGACGGCCATCCTATAGTTCACGCTGGTCGCGATAACCAATCAGAGAACAGAACTTTGGATGCGTATTCCTCACCTCACCCACAGCGTGTGAAGCTGACGAACTCGGTGCTTGCTGTTATTCCGGCTTGGCGAACAAAACAGCTTCAACCCTTGGATATCAGTGTGAGCAGAGTGTTTAATTTGACGCTGAGAGCTGTGTGGGAGCATTGGGTGAGCGACGGCGGAGGATTAGCGTGTGCACTTGGAAGGAGCTGGCGTCGATGATTGTGAAAAGCGTTTGAAGCAGACGAACATGGTGTTTATTCCAGGACGGCTAACAAGACAGCTTCAACCCTTGGATATCAGTGTGAGCAGAGTTGACGCTGAGAGCTGCATGGGAGCACTGAGCGACGGCGGAGGATTAGCGTCTGCACTTGGAAGGAGCTGGATCGACACCGCTGGGCGGTCATGAGCTGCGCAGGTAGGCGCTGCATGGTTCGGCTCGCAATGTGGTCCGCAAAATACAAACATATCCGTAGGTAAAATGCAGCTCACGAGAGGGCACTCGAGGCTTGTGTGACTGTTCCTGCGACTTCTGACTACCATAGAAAAATAAAAATTTTAACGTTACTGATAACATAACAAGACAACGGAGAAGGCCCGAAAAAATGCCACCAAAAAGAAAATCATACTCTGCAGATTACAAGTTGCGACTGGTGAAATATGCATCCGAAAACGGTAGCCGTCACAATATTATCATCTGAACTTTTCATGTTAACATACCTGTATGTCCATGGGACTTATAGTCCAGTGGACCTTATTTATGGTTTATTTTTCTTTATAATGGATAAAGTGGCTGGTGCGACTTATACTCCGGTGCGACTTATTTATGGTTTATTTTTCTTTATAATGGATAAAGTGGCTGGTGCGACTTATACTCCGGAAAATACGGTAATAATTTCTTTGTAAGTGTAAGTAGAATATAACACACACAGTTGCAAATGATCATGCCATATTAAAATAACTGTAAAACACAATTACTCATACTTAAAGTAGTGTTTTTATTAAAATAGCTTTTGAGGTTGTGCAACTTGTATCCCGAAAAAATCACATTTAAACAGAACCCAGTTGTCAAATTGATTGTCATTACAGCGAAGCAAAGTTGTTTTCACTGGAGTGTGTGTATGTATATATACTCAACAAAAATATAAACGCAACACTTTTGGTTTTGCTCCCATTTTGTATGAGATGAACTCAAAGATCTAAAACTTTTTCCACATACACAATATCACCATTTCCCTCAAATATTGTTCACAAACCAGTCTAAATCTGTGATAGTGAGCACTTCTCCTTTGCTGAGATAATCCATCCCACCTCACAGGTGTGCCATACCAAGATGCTGATTAGACACCATGATTAGTGCACAGTTGTGCCTTAGACTGCCCACAATAAAAGGCCACTCTGAAAGGTGCAGTTTTATCACACAGCACAATGCCACAGATGTCATGGCAGGATAGATTTTCTTGAAACGTAGTGGTCATGGTCCAAAAAACCTCCTTTTTCTGTATACGTGGTCTGTCCATAAAGTATAGGTCCTTTTAATTTTTTTCAAAAACTATATGGATTTCATTCATATGTTTTTACGTCAGACATGCTTGAACCCTCGTGCGCATGCGTGAGTTTTTCCACGCCTGTCGGTGACGTCATTCGCCTGTGAGCACTCCTTGTTGGAGGAGTCGTCCAGCCCCTCGTCGGAATTCCTTTGTCTGAGAAGTTGCTGAGAGACTGGCGCTTTGTTTGATCAAAATTTTTTCTAAACCTGTGAGACACATCGAAGTGGACACGGTTCGAAAAATTAAGCTGGTTTTCAGTGAAAATTTTAACGGCTGATGAGAGATTTTGAGGTTACACTGTCGCTTTAAGTACTTCCCACAGTGCGAGACGTCGCGCAGCGCTCTCAGGCACCGTCGTCAGCCTGTTTCAAGCTGAAAACCTCCACATTTCAGGCTCTATTGATCCAGGACGTCGTGAGAGAACAGAGAAGTTTCAGAAGAAGTCGGTTTCAGCATTTTATCCGGATATTCCACTGTTAAAGGAGATTTTTTTAATGAAAGATGTGCGGACGGGTCCGCGCGTCGGCTCGCAGCCGCCGCGACGCTCCGCCACAGGAAAAACACCTCTGTTGGAAGCCTTAAGGACAAGTTGGAACATGTCCAGCTGTTAAACAATTTCTCATATACTCACTCCACTGAAAGCCATCAAAAGCCACCTGGATTTTACAAATGGTTATCAACACGGAGGTATTTTTCCTGTGCCGCTGCACCGCGTCGGCTGCGTCCCGACGCGCGGACCCGTCCGCACGTCTTTCATTAAAAAAAAATCTCCTTTAACAGTGGAATATCCGGATAAAATGCTGAAACCGACTTCTTCTGAAACTTCTCTGTTCTCTCACGACGTCCTGGATCAATAGAGCCTGAAATGTAGAGGTTTTAAGCTTGAAACAGGCTGACGACGGCGGCTGAGAGCGCTGAGCGACGTCTCGCACCGTGGGAAGTCCTTAAAGCGACAGTATCACCTCAAAATCTCTCATCAGCCGTTAAAATTTTCACTGAAAACCAGCTTAATTTTTCGAACCGTGTCCACTTCGATGTGTCTCACAGGTTTAGAAAAACTTTTGATCAAACAAAGCGCCAGTCTCTCAGCAACTTCTCAGACAAAGGAATTCCGACGAGGGGCTGGACGACTCCTCCCACAAGGAGTGCTCACAGGCGAATGACGTCACCGACAGGCGTGGAAAAACTCACGCATGCGCACGAGGGTTCAAGCATGTCTGACGTAAAAACATATGAATGAAATCCATATAGTTTTTGAAAAAAATTAAAAGGACCTATACTTTATGGACAGCCCTCGGATCTTAACAATTAAGAAGTCTAGATTGATCAAACATGGGGAGAATATTACTTGGACAGATATCTAGAGGTGAGTATATTTTGGAGTAGTTTGGTCAAAGGTGGATAAGTGGTTAGCATTGTTGTCTCACAGCAAGAAGGTCCTGGATTCGCTTCCTGCCTGGGCCTTTCTGTGTGGAGTTTGCATGTTCACTCCTTGTTCACATGGGTTCCCTGCTGGCACTCCGGCTCCCAGTAGTAATTAGTATAGAAAATGAGCGAATGAATGAATGAATTCCTTCATAATGAAGTCGGTTGATAAAGTCATACATTGTCAAATGCACAATTACAGACCTGTACAATTACACTGTGGTGTGTAGCATCAACCAAGGTAACTATAAGAATATTGGTAATACTTGGAGGAAAATTGTTGCCAGTCAATGATTGCCTGACATGTCCCTTAAGAAGGTTTACCAGGCCTTCAGGGTGGCTTTCTTTTGCATGGTTGTGATTTTTTTTTTTTTTTTTTTGCGGGGGGGGGGGGGGGGGGGTGAAAAGCAGCTCTTTTGGGTTGAAGGCAGTTGGCAGCCTACGTAGTCTGATGGATAAGGAAAAAAAAAATCATGCACTTTTTGAAAGGTTCTCCAAAATTTGGTTCCTCGTAGATTTTTGGGTGGTCTTTTTGATAAGATGGCATTTCCGGGCACTCCTAGACCCCTCTAAAATTACATTTTTCATGATGACTGCACAAAATGCATGAATTTTCCAAATAATGGCAAAGTCATGTGCTGTCTGGGAAAGTATTTCTTTACAGGTACATTTTCCATTAAGAAGGCTTTTGAAACTGTTAACAAACAAACAAACAAACAAAAAAAACAGTGGTGAAAAAAGCATTTTTTAAGATGGCCGCCACATAAGCATAAAACTGGAAAAAAAAAAAAAAAACACTTAACTGACTTCACCACAAGATTTTGGTGTCAAAATGCTCACTTGTTCATGGTATATTTTTGTTATGTACAGTAGTGTTCAGAATAATAGTAGTGCTATGTGACTAAAAAGATTAATCCGGGTTTTGAGTATATTTCTTGTTGTTACATGGGAAACAGTAGATTCAGTAGATTCTCACAAATCCAACAAGACCAAGCATTCATGATATGCACTCTTAAAGCCCCGTTTACACATAGATGGTAAGAGCTCCCGGAAGAGTTTTTGGCCGTCTTAAGGATCACACGCCGTTGTTAATGCCAGCACTAGGGGACGTGGCTTAGTTCCGGCTTTACCGGGAACCGTCAAAAAAATTATTCAACATGTCGAATAATTCCGGAAGCGCTCCCGGAGAATTCGCTTGACGATGGAGACAACGCGAACGGCCTTTTTAATTGCCATTTCATCCTGCACCTTCCTGTAGTGCCGCAGTTTACACCGCCGTAATTGGCTGCGGGCGTTGTATCCCTAATCAACGGCGTGTAAAACGGCGATAGAACCCACATCAGCGTCCTCAAGGGCGTTTTAACCGGCGACAGAGGCAGACAAAATGGCGGCGCTAGTGGACAGTACGCCGTTCTAAACGCCTCCTCCTGGTTAACGGCGTTCCAAACGGGCGATAGACGGCAGTCAATATAAAAACGCTAGCGCGCTGCATGCAGGCCTCTCACTCGCGGCCAGCTCCAGATATTTTTGCAGAGAAGCTCCAGTATGCCTCCTAAAAGAAAATTGGCAGCGACAAGGACTTACCAAGAGGTCTGGTTCAGAATCAGAGGGTAGCCCTGTGGTGGAGATGAGCAACACGTTGAGGAGGGGAAAAGGAAAGAGAAGAAAAGGCTGAGTATGATCTCCCTCCCCCTGCAGTGACAGAGGCATGTATTCCTGCTGCTTCAGCCTATTATACTCTGGGGTGGTGCCTATATGCAAAAGTTCCTGGAGTAACGCAGGATTTGCCTGGATAAATCCAGCGGTACACAGGGCATTATCGGCGGCAGCAGAACACCGCCATTCTCACGCGCATCTTAACCTGCAATTGTAAAGGATAGAACTGGGTATTAACCCCCATTGCCTGACGTGTGCCGGATGCTACGGCGTCAAAACGGCACTTTATTCAGCGGATTTAGCGGCGTTTTTATTTGCAGCTAGTACGGCAGTCAAAACGCCGGTGAAATGCTCTGCCCCTTTCCACCGCGAAAACAGCCAGAACTACCGCGAACTTCGGTCTACGTACTACCCGCCGACAAAACCATCTATGTGTAAACGGGGCTTAAGGCTATGAAATTGGGCTATTAGTAAAAAAAAGTAGAAAAGGGGGTGTTCACATTAATAGTAGCATCTGGTGTTGACGCTACGAACTCAAAACTATTATGTTCAAACTGCTTTTTTAGTAATCCTGTGAATCACTAAACTAGTATTTAGTTGTATAACCACAGTTTTTCATGATTTCTTCACATCTGTGAGGCATTGCTGGTTTGGAACCAAGATTTTGCTAATTTACTAGTGTGCTTGGGGTCATTGTCTTGTTGAAACACCCATTTCAAGGGCATGTCCTCTTCAGCATAAGGCAACATGACCTCTTCAAGTATTTTGACATATCCAAACTGATCCATGATACCTGGTATGCGATATATAGGCCCAACACCATAGTAGGAAAAACATGCCCATATCATGATACTTGCACCACCATGCTTCACTGTCTTCACTGTGAACTGTGGCTTGAATTCACAGTTTGGGGGTCATCTCACAAACTGTCTGCGGCCCTTGGACCCAAAAAGAACAATTTTACTCTCATCAGTCCACAAAATATTCCTCCATTTCTCTTTAGGCCAGTTGATGTGTTCTTTGGAAAATTGTAACCTCTTCTGCACATGTCTTTTATTTAACAGAGGGACTTTGCGAGGGATTCTTGCAAATAAGTTAACTTCACACAGGCGTCTTCTAACTGTCACAGCACTTACAGGTAACTCCAGACTGTCTTTGATCATCCTGGAGCTGATGAGTGGGTGAGCCTTTGCCATTCTGGTTATTCTTTTATCCATTTTAATGGTTGTTTTCCATTTTCTTCCACGGTCTGTTTTTTTTTTTTTTTTTTGTCCGTTTTAAAGCATTGGAGATCATTGTAGATGAACAGCCTATAATTTTTTTGCACCTGCGTATAAGTTTTCCCCTCTCCAATCAACTTTTTAATCAAACTACGCTGTTCTTCTGAACAATGTCTTGAACGTCCCATTTTCCTCAGGCTTTCAAAGAGAAAAGCATGTTCAACAGGTGCTGGCTTGATCCTTAAATAGGGGACACCTGATTCACACCTGTTTGTTCCACAAAATTGACGAACTCACTGACTGAATGCCACACTACTATTATTGTGAACACCCCCTTTTCTACTTTTTTTTTTTTTACTAATAGGCCAATTTCATAGCCTTAAGAGTGTGCATATCATGAATGCTTGGTCTTGTTGGATTTGTGAGAATCTACGGAATCTACTGGTACCTTGTTTCCCATGTAACAATAAGAAATATACTCAAAACCTGGATTACTCTTTTTAGTCACATAGCACTACTATTATTCCAAACACTGCTGTATAAGATGCAATAAATTGATCAATTTAATTCATAAATGTAATTTTTTTTTTTTTTTTTTTTACTAAATGGATGCAGCTTCTGCACACAATATACAGTGCATCCAGAAAGTATTCACAGGACTTCACTTTTTCCACATTTTGGTATGTTACAGCTTTATTCTAAAATGGATAAAATTCATTTTTTTTTCCCTCAACATTCTGTACACAATACCACATAACGACAATGTGATTTTTTTTTTTTTTTTTTTTGATTTTTGCAAATTTCAGGTGCATCCTGTTTTCACTGATCATTCTTGAGATGTTTCTACAGTTTAATTGGAGTCCACGTGGGGTAAATTCAGTTGATTGGACATGATCTGGAAAGGCACACACCTGTCTACATATAAGGTCCCACAGTTGACAGTGCATGAAAATTCAGTAAGATATATCTTGTCAGAGCACAAATCAAGCATTAAGTCAAAGCAATTGTCTGTAGGTGTCTGAGACAAGATTGTCTCAAGACACAAATTTGGGGAAGGGTATAGAAACATTTCTTCTGTTCTGAAGGTCCCATTGAGCTCAGTGGCCTCAATCATCTGTAAATGGAAGGAGTTCAGATCCACCAGGACTCTTCCCAGAGCTGGCCGCCCGTCTAAACTGAGCAATCGGGAAAGAAGGGCCTTAGTCAGGAAGGTGACCAAGAAGCTCCTGTCAGAGCTCCAGAATTCCCCTTTGGAAAGATGAGAACCTTCTAGAAGGACAACCATCTCTGCGGCAATCCACCAATCAGGCCTGTATGGTAGAGTGGCCAGATGGAAGCCACTACTTAGTAAAAGGCACATGGCAGCCCACCTGGAGTTTGCCAGAAAGCACCTGAAGAACTCTCAGATCATGACAAACAAAATTCTCTGTTCTGAAGAGACAAAGATTGAACTCTTTGGTGTGAATGCCTGGTGTCATGTTTGGAGGAAACCAGCCAAAATCCCTACAGGGAAGGATGGTGGTGGCAGCATCATGCTGTGGGGATATTTTTCAGTGGCAGGAACTGGGAGACGAGTCAGGATTGAGGGAAAGATGAATGCAGCAATGTACAGAGACATCCTGGATGAAAACCTGCTCTAGAGTGCTCTTGACCTCAGACAGGACAATGACCCTAAGTAGAGAAGCTTGAATCTTTAACTGGACTGGGTTGCTTGACGCGAGGACGTTTCGCTTCAAATCGCAGAAGCTTCCTCAGCTAAAATTCTTGCTCTGGTGGTCTGACTTCTGTCTTGACTCTTGTAGAGAAGAATAATCAAGAAGTCACAAAAGCTGGAGTTTTAAACCTAACCAGACCCCTCCTACCGATAGGCAGACTGCTATAGGCTAGTGACTAAACAATAGCTCTAATTAGCACCTATTGTGCTCTAGTTAACACCCTCCTAATGACAGGGCAGCTGTCCCTCTCCTGATAGCTCCCTTGACTACTATGGAAACCACCTGGACAACTGAGAACCTACACAGAAACATTGCGACCAACTGTGGGCATGAGGCCCTGGCACTGGTACGTAAGCTGGAAAAGACTGCTCGTCAAGCAACCCAGTCAAGTCAAAGATTCAAGCTTCTCTACTATGGAAACCACCTGGACAACTGAGAGCCTACACAGAAACAATGACCCTAAGCACACAATTAATTAATTAAAAAAGGAGTGGCTTTAGGACAACTGTGTGAATGTCCTTGAGTGGCCCAGCCAGAGTCCAGACCTGAATCCGATTGAACATCTTTGTGGAAAAAGTGAAGCGCTGTGAATACTTTCCGGATGCGCACGGTCATGATTTCCCATAAAAGCTGTGCTATCAATACAATATAATTATGTGGACTTATAATGTAAGAACTTAAATATAACAGTAGCCAATCAGCCATTTTTACTGAAATATTTGAATTCATCATGCCAAAATCCATGATAACATTTTATTTCTGAAAATATTTCTAAAAATTTGCAGACCAGTGGTATTTTTTTTACAACTGACTGAAAGCTTTATCAGTTATTTTGAAAGTTACACTTTGCTTTTGGAGAATTAGACATTTACACTAATGGCTGCTACTGTGATAGCAGACACTATAGGTCATTGTTTTCTTCCATTTCTTCTTGATTATGAAACTGGATGGAAAGTCAATGACAGAAATGTAATATCATGAAATGCTGTGCCACACCCATGACAGGCAGGCAGATCATCACATACACTCAACAAAAATATAAACGCAACACTTTTGGTTTTGCTCCCATTTCGTATGAGATGAACTCAAAGATCTAAAACTTTTTCCACATACACAATATCACCATTTCCCTCAAATATTGTTCACAAACCAGTCTAAATCTGTGATAGTGAGCACTTCTCCTTTGCTGAGATAATCCATCCCACCTCACAGGTGTGCCATATCAAGATGCTGATTAGACACCATGATTAGTGCACAGGTGTGCCTTAGACTGCCCACAATAAAAGGCCACTCTGAAAGGTGCAGTTTTATCACACAGCACAATGCCACAGATGTCGCAAGATTTGAGGGAGCGTGCAGTTGGCATGCTGACAGCAGGAATGTCAACCAGAGCTGTTGCTCGTGTATTGAATGTTCATTTCTCTACCATAAGCGTCTCCAAAGGCGTTTCAGAGAATTTGTCAGTACATCCAACCAGCCTCACAACCGCAGACCACGTGTAACCACACCAGCCCAGGACCTCCACATCCAGCATGTTCAAAAAGGAAAAAGTTTTAGATCTTTGAGTTCATCTCATACAAAATGGGAGCAAAACCAAAAGTGTTGCGTTTATATTTTTGTTGAGTGTAGGTTTATCTTCTGGTTGTTTTGTTTTGTTCAGGTAAATCACAGAGGTCCTGTGGTTAGCTTAGTCTCCCTTTGGGGAATTAAGCATAGAATCAGTACTGTGTATTTACACTCTTACAGTGCTGTCTACTTCATGATATACTGTAGATAAGAGAATTATGACGTGTTCAGTATTTAGAGGGAGCATGAAGTTTCATCTCCTTTTTGTTGTCATGCAGCATAAATCTATAGCTTTGAAGCTACAGCACCCAATTATGATGGGTCATGTATTAAAAGTTGTCATAGCGTGAGCATTGATACTAAAATACCAATACTCTTTATAAGGCTAAGATTTTATATATATATATATATATATAATATATATAATATGGGGTGTAATGATACACAAACATCACGGTTTGGTACGTACCTCGGTTTTGAGGTCACGGTTCAGTTCCTTTTCAGTACAGTATGGGAATAAAATGCAAAACCTAAATTTGCTTGTTGTTTAAACCAACAATTTATTGTAACATTATACAAACAGGAAAATAAAATAATTGCAAAGTGCTGCCTGATAATAAATTAAATAAAATGTTCTCAAATAAACAACAAATGTATGAAATATTATAAAAAATAAATTCAGAGTAAACAGCTTTTAACAAAACCTTTCCACAAGTAAAGCGCAGCACAACGGTTCCAGCAGGATGCCCTGTTCAACTTTATTCAACCTTCATATTTTTTGCCAGAAAAATTAACTTCTCCAAAATTGTCACACTCTATAAGGAAATTTTTAAGAGAATTAATGTTAAAGAATCCCTTGTGTACAGTTTATTTTATTACCGCCGCCAAGGAGGTTATGTTTTCAGTTGAGTTTGTTTGTCTGTCTGTCAGCAGGATAACTTAAAAGGTTTTGAACGGATTTTGATGAAATTTTGTGGAGTGGTTGGAAATAACAAGAGGAACAAGTGATTAAATTTTAGTGGTGATCCGGATCACGATCCGGATCCTGATGCTAACATGTTAGCATGTCTATGGCATTTTCTATGTTAAAAGTTAGCATTAAGCAGTTGCAGCTGTCATCACGTTCAGGTGCATTTGTTTTCAAATTGTAATATTTCTTAAATTTATTTTTGTTTATATATTAATAATCTAATGATTACCTCCGCCAAGGAGGTTATGTTTTCGGTCACGTTTGTTTGTTTGTTTGTCTGTCTCTTTGTCAGCAGGATAACTCTAAAAGTTTTGAATGGATTTTGATGAAATTTTGTGGAGTGGTTGGAAATGACAAGAGGAAAAAGTGATTAAATTTTAGTGGTGATCCGGAGCACCATCCGGATCCAGGAATTTTTTAAAGGATTCTTCACCATTGCGGGATAGGGGGAATTTTGACATTCTAGTTTGTAACTCCACAAAAACAAGGCAGAAAGGCTTGAAAAAAATTAGGGTGTAACATAGTCAAATGTTCTATCAAACAACAAAGTTTGGTGATGATCGGATCCGGATTCCGGATCTGGTGATCCAGAATATGTAAAAATATAGGGAAAATAGAAAATGTGTCAGTGTGAGGTGACAAATGAAGCTAGAGATGCACAACTAACACCAAATTGTAGCTGAATCTGTACTGATTCAGTAAGGTGTCATCAGATTTGATGTAGCTTCAAATGTTATGGAGCTAGATCCAGAAGAAAACCACCATTACCGAAAAATCATTTTTATACAATAACTTTTGATTCCAAGTTCTAGTGGTATGTTTTCATGGACAAGGATGTCAAATAGAAAGGAAAGAAAAGTGTATGTACAAGGGAGTAACTTTGATTTTGATATTGGTGGGGACACAAAAGTGCTCCAAGACAAAGATTTTTTTTTTGCATTATCACTCATAAGTTCATGTCATGCAGATGTTATAGGTTAACGAGCCATCCCAATGGTTAGGGAGTTGGTCTTTCAATCACAGGGTTGCAGGCTCAAATCCCAACCTTACCTCTCTTTACACCTCCATCCATGACTGGAGTGACCTTGAGCAAAGCAACTAATCCAACATTGCTCCAGCTATACATTTAAATTGAATTCATCGAGGATGGATATTTAACACGAAGTATTGCAATGACCCTATCTGCTAGTGTTGTGACGTTCGTGAATAAGGATGGGTATTGATAAGATTTTATCAATATCGATGCCATTATCGATTCTGCTTATCGACCCGATTCCTTATCAATTCCCTTATGATATCTCTTGTGAATTTTGTACTAAAAGTAGGCTTTACAGGTTTTCTATGTATTTCATTGAGTCTTAAAGTAAATAAATCTGAAATTGGTCACTGTATCCTTGATCTCTGGACATAAATAAAAATAAACAAAATGGTTATTAATTCCGACTGGACTCTATCGTTCTAACTTGACTTGGCAGAGAGCCGTGCAGCGTTTGGAGCTGTGTGAACAGAACGGAGGACGATTCTCGTTTCTTTCTCGCAACAAGACAGGAGTCCCAGTTAGTAACTTTAATCCGCACAAAAGTGACTCACGATTGACATATTCAGGGATGAAAGTGACGAAAAACAAAAAAAGCTAAAACCCAAAATTACCCCCCAACACCACCTGCACGAAAATGAATTCTAGAAGTTGTGAAATGCAATCTGGGGCTATTCCAGACGATAAACTGCAGTGAGTGCAGCATCCATTTAGTGAGAAAAAAACAACTTTCCTTATTCAGATTCATTCCGGTAGTATTCTGCTCTTATTAGGATGCAGCAGTTTTCTAGTTTGGCAGATAGTTCTGGAGGAAATCACTGAAGAAATTAACAAACTGAAAATATGGTTTGACCGAAACAAACTGTCATTAAACTTAAGACAGGGATGAAATGGAGGTGTGAGAGTCACTAGGTGTTCACAGGAAACATTTATTTATTTCTGTATGTATTTATGTATGTTCATTGTTAGTTGGTTTTAAATTTTCTGTTGTTTCTATTCAGGTTCTTTTTGTCTTTCTCTAAAACTGTATATAATAAGTATATATTGTATATAATAATCATTAGATTATAATATATAAACAAAAATAAATTTAAAAAATATTACAATTTGAAAACAAATGCACCCGAACGTGATGACATCTGCAACTGCTTAATGCTAATTTTTAACACTGAAAATGCCATAGACATGCTAACGTGTTAGCATCGCTCCTGTTTTTAAGTTATAAAATACATCTACCAACTGTTTCAGAAGACCACAACAGTTTCGGTTTAACATAAAAAAGGTAAATAATACTCACATACGTATGTTCTTTAGGGTTTTAGCGGGGGAAAATTAAGCAAAAGAAAGAATAAACAAAGCAATTGAAGCACTGTTTCAATCTGCGAACCACTGCTTCGATTGGTTCAAGGTTCAAAGCAAAGCCGCGCTGCAGAAAAGTTGATTACGGACCTGCTGCAGGGTCTGTAATCAATGTAGAGAAATGATCATTTTCCTGACAAACACCCCCAAAATAACGGCGACTCTGAAGGACCAATAACAGAATCCTTAAGCAAAAAGCTTATTGATGTCGGTGGAACGAATCATTTCTTAACGATACCCGAAAGGAACTGGTTCTCGATACCCATCCCTATTCGTGAATGAATCGATTCCCGTTTGTCTGTCTGTTATTGTGTCCGCCCGCGCAGTCTTTTAATAAGTTCCCTGCAACTGTGCAGTAGCCTAGCTCTAACGATGCGTCCTGCCACGTTGCTAAAACCTGCCTAGTGCCTAAAGAGCAGAAGAAGCCTAATGCTTTTAAGAAGGGTTTCCATTCATGAAAGGGATTTTGCTTAGTTTTTAAAGCTTGACGGAGACCCTGCACTTACACTCCTGACTGTGAAGAATGAACGAATATCTCGTTTCTTGGGAGGGGGGCCGTCATCCATTACCAAATATCACCGAAGTCTAGCTCAAGAGAGAGAGATGGGGCGGGGGGGGACGGGGGTCGATGGGCAGTCGCGGCCACTGTGGGAAATGTGCTGCTTGGAGTGACAAGTGGGATAGCCAACCAAGTTAGCGAGAAACGGGTAGCTAATCAGCAGTGTTGCCACAGTTACTTTGAAAAAGTAATCCAATTACTGATTACTCCTTGAAAAAGTAACTTAGTTACCTTACTGATTACTCAATTGTAAAAGTAACTAAGTTAGATTACTAGTTACTTTTTTACTTTCCCCAGCTGCCGACAACAACCCTCTGCCACCTCAACATGACAATGATACCTGTTTTGCTAAAACTCACTTTATAGTCACCCTTTTTTGGCTTCAATGAAAATAAATACTTGTTTTATAAAAAGTAAAATGAAGACCTCTTTCTTGACCTCATATTTAACTGTTGACAGCACTGTAACAGTAAAACTTGTAATTTCTAACCTACATTGTTTATAAATGTAACTATTAAATTCATTCTAACATTTTTCTAACATTTAAATTTTCTCTAAACACTTTACTTGTTGAAATTATTATTATTTTAAGTAGTATTAGTAGTTGTAGTAAAAAAAGGCTTCGAAACTGGACCTTTAATCTCGGGGTGTTGTGGGGGGGGCACATCCCTGCCCCACGCACCCATTCCATCTGGATTCGCCCCTGCTTTGGCATTTGAGCACAAAGAATGGCTAACATTTATTTATGCAGAAAACATGACCAGATTTACAGGTAAGAAAGTTTTATTGCATTTTCACATCATGTGGTCCTCAGAAAGAGAGTTTAGGTGCATTTGAGTGGAAAATAGTGTTAGTTGTTGACACGTCGCGGAGGATCAGCTGTTTTTAACAGCAGATACGGAGCGGCTCGGAGAAAAAAAAGCATAAACATGTCTTTGAAAAGCTCAGTGCAGGTGTGCTGTCACTGTGCTTTAAGAGGTGAGGACGAGTCGTAACTGTCGAACTTCGACCCCCTGCCCACGGACCAAATTTAATGCTGCTATCAACCCATAATGCAAAAATAATAGTAACACACAGTGATTTGGAGAAGTAACTTTAATCTGATTACTGATTTGGAAAGATTACGCGTTAGATTACTCGTTACTAAAAAAAATTGGTCAGATTAGACCGGCATCACTGCTAATCAGACAAGGATATCTACGTTAAAGAGGAGGGCTTCGAGCAGTGGCATACTTTTAACCCTTTATGTGCCATAATAATGGAGGACAGCGGTTTTATTGGTCGTGATTACACAGTAGGGGGCTGAATATTGGTAGTGACGTGACCCTAGTGTCCCTACCCAAAATTACGCCCTAGTGTATGTATCATAGTTTTTGGTTGTAACACTGAATTGTTGAATAGATCACTGTGCCAAGGAGGGAATCTCTTTAGGGTCAGTGACCCTATGGCCTTGTTTAGAGAAGCTTTTCATAAATGTTAAAAAATTCATATATTTGCAGTTGAATAATAAATTGAATTTTGTCTCTTATTTGTTTTTGTCTATAAGCACATGCAATATCAATATCAGTGCTCAGATGACAGGAGCTTCTGGGAAAGGTGCAGGTTGCAATAAACTGTGATGCCAAGCGCTAAGGATACATGCTATCCAGTCAGTTTCTCTGTTGCACCACTTTTGACTTTATCAAACAAAACACTGCAGTTTGACAAGCACAATTAACTTTGAAGCACTGCAGTCTGTAACTTTCATTCCTGAATCCACTCATACACAAACAGTTTTGTCATTCCGTAACTGCTTCTGTCATCAAGCGGTTTGAATTCCTGCGTGCTTGGAGGAGGTTTGTGCGAGTTTTAATTTGTCTTTGCACGGTGTTTATCACCACTCTTGTAACCTCCGTAATTATACCGTGCAGTGAAGCTGGCTCACCCAAAGGAGCTGAGCAAAAAAAAAAAAACGGGAAAAAAAAAAATGTAATTCATGATGCTGATTGTATTTTTAGCTTGCTGTTTAGAGACACAGATGTATCATTAAACAAGCGCTGCTTTGTAATGGCGATGAGGATCCACTGCTTGAGCGAACAGTTTGTTTTCTTCTTCTTTTAACTTCTGTCCAGTGCCATTCGTGAGGATGTGAGACTTTCATTTTTTTCTCCGTATATATTTCCAGAGGTAACACAATCAGATTCATTGTCCAACAAGCAGCAGCGGCCTTGGTGGCTGCCAGGACTAGGCTTTGGAAATGAAACAAACAAACAAGCTATTTTCAAGCTCCATCTAATTTCAAACACACCTGCTCCTTATTTCAATCATACATGTGATGATATTATTCTCTGCAACCAGCCTCTTGTATGCTGTATGCAAACATTATCTCAGTTTTTCGATTGATCTGGTGCACCGTGTTTGTTAATTTATCCTAATTACATGTCCTTTGACTTGCAAGATAATCAAAATGATAGCATTATTTTTAAGCTAAACTAGAGGGGATGGATTTTATTGTTCTGTCCCTCTAGTGTTGTACTACTTGAGTATGGTCTTTGTCAGTATGGTCAGTCTCTTGGAATTCAAAGCAATTCCACTTGAGTCAGTTGGTCTTTGACTAGAATACGTATACGCATTCATTAAAAATAATAATTGTTATTGTTATATTAACAATAATTAACACATGTTAATGTGAGCAGGTAGCTGAGCGGATAAGGAGCTGGCCTGCCCATATGTAGACCTGTGTTTGAATTCCATGCATCCCGTCTGTGTCAGATTGACCCCAGCTGAGCCTGTCTCCCCAACAGAAATTTCACTTTTGAATATTAACAGGGGCGATGTCTAATTATATCCATGGTCTTGAAAACAAACTTGTTTTTTTTAGGCTTCAGTGTTGTCTTGATCTTCACTTCATCTTGCCTTGTCCAAAGACTTGGTCTTAACTTGGTTGCGCCCACTCCAAAATCCCAAAGTCTTGGTCTGGCCTCACGCTTGACTCTTTAAGGTCTTGACTCAGACTTGGTATAGGTGGTCCTGTCCTCATCTCATTATCCATCTACTAGCCCATTACAGGGCCAGGTTGATTCAGAGACTGAAATGAAAACTTCATCTTCACCAACAAAGCTATCACCTCCCACCTATCCCAGATTCCGGGGAACTATTACTATTACTACTATGCTACTACTACTGTTACTTGCAAAACTGAAGAGGTAAACAGTTTAAAGGAAAAAGAAAAGAACAGAAAAGTATGATACCAAACTTTTAGCACACTTGTCGATGATGATGCAGCACAAAAGTGTCTCTCCTCTTAACTACTACTACGACTACTAGTAAAGTGCTCAGTAGGCTGTCACATGTCGTATGTCAGAGTTTATGTGTGCCAAGTTTGGTTCAATTCCATGGTGCAGGTTGGAAAGGAGAGGGACATATACACAGACACACACACATAGAGTTGTCTCAGTATATAGATTTGGTCACTGCATTTTTCTTGGTGCAAACTTTTCCAAAGAGAAGGAATTTTAGTCAATGGGCCAAGCAGATTTTCGGTACCACTTAAGGTTATTGTTTTAGGTTAATAGGGTTTTAAAATAAATAGTTTGCACCATCTGTCATGCTTAGTTATTGTGTTACAGGGTAACATATGTCGCATGTCATAGAATCCAATGGATGTCGACCTTGTTTGACCTTTTCTTTGAATACCAAAGATTCAACACAGTAAAAACTGTCATTTATTAATTCAACCAATAACTTGCATCATTTTTTACTGAAATTGGAGCAATTTTAACTTTTGACCCCTGGACAAACTGAAACTGACTTTTGTCACTATTTTTGCTGTTTTTACCCCATAACTCAAGAACATTCAGTCATAGAGAGTCCAAACTATACCTTTTTGGAATCGTTATGATCAGACAAATAATGTAGTGTAGTTTTCAACATGACTGAAGCATTTTTACATTTTGACCTTTGAGTATATATTGAGCCCTACCTGACTATAACTGCCACCCTGGGATGGTTATCATACATTTTTGTTTAGGCTATGGTACACTGAGGCTGGATTACAAGTGTCGTTTCTTCACCTTACGCAGTACCAATTACGTCAAAATTCATGACTGGCTCATCACAGACTATTTCAGGTCTTTCTTTGTCCTGATTTAAGTGACATATTTCTTTGTGAATAGACCGCACATTAATTTAGAGTCAGTGGTGAGTGCCTTTACATCATACTACAATTTGAGAAGGCTGACCCTAAATTTGCCCTTGAAGAATACTTTTTACCACAGGTCAAGGTAAAAGAATTAGATTTTCATCCTGATTTGGACTAAACGTGGCACACACTTAGAGGGATTCCAGATTTGCCCTGGCAAAGTCAGCTTGAGGTCAGTCATTTTGGTCAAGGTTACTGGGGTCAAATGTCAATTTGCCGTTACCCTTACTGTCATCATGCCCATGCCCCTTACCTAGTCATTCTCCACAGTACCCATAATTCCTTTATCATCAGCTTAACATAATTTCTATGTGAATTCTCTTAGTGCATACTTTTGTTTTAAAGTGGAGCCGCCTACTTCCTTGATCTTTCACTCATATAAGTGCATGCAGAGCTGTTAAACATGCACAGCATGCTGTGTGACCATTTATTTTCAGTGCACACTGGTCTTGTGTTCACACCAGCAGTGTTGAGTAATACTCCAGAATGTATTGGATATCAGGGTTAACTCTATCACTCTCTCACCCTGTCATGCAGCACACATGTTCGCCACTAAAGCCACCTTGACACTTGCAAGAATTTCATCCCTGCACTGCTGCACAATTTGTCGTGCCAGTGCGTCCTGCTTTGTCCTGTTGGACGCTGTGCTTTGTATCGTTATATAATTATATATAATGAGATATAAAATAATCATTTCGTAGCCGATGACACATTTGCTGTCAGAACTTGGATGATGAAGTCATCTCTCATTGCTTCCAGAATTACAGAGAAATTATCTGCAGCTGCAGCTTCTCTCATGCACGTCGTGTGACGTGTAACTGGTACTCATGGTGCTTGTGCATGCTAAAATTAAATGATGCGTGGCAGAAAACACAAGGAAAGCGCTTCATAAGAGGAAAGCAATGACAGATTGTAGGAAAATTGTTTCCCTCTGCTGTGCATCAATGATGTTTAGCACACACCAGCACCATGAGATACATGCATACATATACTTATATATATATATATACACACACACACACAGTGGTGGGCAACTGAAAACTTATCTTTTATAAAGCTAAACTGATAAACCACCCAAGAAATTATCAGAAACTAAAGCTAACCGATAACAACAGAGATTTCCTCAGACAAAAAGTCCAGGGACTTCTTGATATCGTCTCCCTCCTCCGCCGTCAGTGCCTTCTTCGGACCCATGGTCAGATAAATCCGCGCTGGCACCTCGGTAAAGCCGCGCCGGTGGAACTGCGCTGATGCCTTGGGCTTCAGGTGGAGCCGCGCCGGTGGATGTGCGCTGACACCTCAGCTCACATCCACCGGCGCTGAAGCCAAGAGTAACGAGGCTGTTTGTTTTAAAAATGTAAGGAATAGAAAGTACAGATACTTGTGTGAAAATGTAATGAGTAGAAGTCAGAAATAGGCAGAAAAATAAGTAATGGAGTAAAGTATAGATACCTAAAAAGTGTACTTAAGTACAGTAACGAAGTATTTGTACTTCGTTACTTGACACCTCTGCATCTGTGTGCCTGAAAGGGTGTAGGTAGAAGCAGAGCTTATTAAAGTAGACCTGCATTGAAATAAATGTGGTCAGATTTCAGAAAGAAATAGCTGATATGTATTTATAAGACCCTTGTGAATGCAGTAAAGTAAATCTGTAAGCCCAAATTTGTACTTCAGCGGAGAAATCTTTGTTTAAAAATGACAAATTTGCAGCTAAAATTTAGCCCTCTGTGAAAACAGTTTGTACAGCTGTATCATTTCCATGACGTCAGGGACAAGACGACGCGCTCCCACCTTCAGTCTGATCCCGCATTGAAATTGATTTTATCTGTTAGTAATGTTACTTATACACGTCCTGGTTTCAACATCCAAAAATAAGCTGCAATGAATGTGAGATACAGATCTGTGTGCTCAGATCAGCAACGACATCGGCAGCAGGCGCCGTTCTTCCTCTCCCGCTGTCTGCCTCCGCTATGCTTATTAAGTCTGCGGGCTCGTTAACGAGCTCGTTAACTGCCGACGCAGGCCACTCACACCGCCCGTGTCTGCTTTGCAGCCGGTGTTGTGCCAGATTCAGCGCACAACACCGGCATCACCTCTCTGTCTACTGAATGGAGCTGCAGCACACTTGGCACAAGTCCAGAGACTACGCTCGCCATTTTGATGTGGAGCGGCCGGTACACCTGTTGCTGCAAGGACAGCTCAAGGTGAGAGAGGTTTATATATTTTTAATGACTGGGATTCTTTGCGGGTCTCACCTCCATATCCCGCGATGGTACCGGAGGCGAAGTAGATTTTCATTGCGACACCACTCAATCAAACGGGTGTATGAAAAAGTCCCCCAAGATAATTTTCAAGCACAAATAAAAGAAATGTGCACTCACCAAACGTGCCGCAAGACAATATGAAGTTTTAAAAAAAGTAGATCCTTCCGTATAAGGCAAGAAAAAGGTGCAGATGCAAACTGACGTAAATCCACAATTACAATTGGCGCAATGCATGCTGGGAGAGGGTCTTGTCCGTGACGTCTCGGCAGCGTCCATGATGAGAGGAACAATTTGTGGAGGGCTAAATGTTAGTTGTAAATTTGTCATTTTCAAATGAAGATTTCTCCGTTGAATGACAGATCTGGGCTTGCAGATTTACTTTACTACATTCAGAAGGATCTCATGTGTAAATGTAAGTCATTTTTTGGTCCAAAGATCTGACTGCATTTTTTTCAATGCAGGTCTCCTTTAACGCCTACCCTTTAACCAAAGTAACATCTCATCATCAGAAAGGATTGCAAAAAAAACCTATTCCCACTCCCATTTTCAACCACTTCAATCAACTTAAAGGACACAATTCGAGTGTTACCGAACAAATTTACAATTGGCTACACACCAAACTCAACCTACTTCAGCAGATACATATCTTGAAAACATCATTTCTTTATATTGATTTTTAAACTGATTGATATTTGGACATCTTTGAGTTCATCCGTCAGGTTATTCCATAGGCCCCACATGGAGACACAGAAACCTTTCCTGGTCGTCCTAGCGCCAGCAATTTTAAAATGATACAAGCCCCATAAATTATATATTTCCCTCTCTCTCAGTAAAATATTATTGAATTCTAAATGCCACTTGTTTATTTTTCACTTTGTACATTAATTGAACAGTCTTGAACAAGATCATAACCTTAAGTTTTAATATTTGAGATTTAATGAACAATGGGTTGGTGTGGTCTCTAACCTGCATTATGAATTGTCCTTAATGCTCTTTTTTGAAGAATGAATAATGGTTGCAATGTAGTTTTGTAATTATTGCCCCAAACTTCAGCACAGTAATTCAGGTAGGGTGCAACCAATGAACAATACAAAGTATGTAGTGCTCTGCAATCAAGAACATGCTTTGCTTTATGTAATACTGCAATACTGTTTGATACCTTCCTTTGAATATGCTGAATATGAGCTTTCCAATTAATTTTTTCATCAATAATGACATGTAAAACTTATTCCCTTTGACATGTTCTATGTTTACCCCATGTATATTTAACTGAATTTGCATGTCTTTTTTATAATTTCCAAATAACATTAATTAGTTTTAGACAAATTTAATGATAATTTGTTAATATCAAACCATCTCTTTAACTTTATCATTTCAGTTCCTAAATCAGATAATAATTGTTGAAGCCAGTAAAATTTTATTAAATTTACTGGTTGGCTTTGGATCAATGGTTGTACCTGTCCTTTGATCACTGGTTGTCATTCTTTTGATCCTGACCCGACCATTGATCTTTGATCACTGACCAAGATTCCTGCTCAGTGATCAAAGGTGAGTTCTTCCCTTTAATCTGGATTTTGCCTTTGATCTTTAATCTTAATATTTGGTTTTATTTCATTACTGACTGCTAATTCTTAAAGATAAACAACAAAAATAACAATTAAAAATATTTTAAAGCTGTAGCTCATTTTACAGCCCAAATAATCAAATATTAAGCAATAAATACATGCAAGCTGTAGGGTCAATGTGTGTACATTTGTCAGTGTGTTTATATTCAGTAAGAAAATGCCTTTGCTTAGAGGATTGTTCTTTCAGGTTCATTTCATGTGCACCCGCCAGCCTGCTCTTGATGATGTGCATTAAGCTTAAATAATGAGATTTGTCATTCAGCCAAATGAACAGTGTCCACTCACTGAGTGCTAATTACAGTAGATACACAGTAGGAGGTTCTCCACATTAGTGACAATTAAAACTCCAGCATGGTGAATGCTGGAGTCAGAGTTGGTGTGTTCCTAAAGGCTGAGTACAGGGTTTGGTGGAAATGCCAGTGCAGTCACAGGGACATATGGTCTGTGCCAGAAAGTGGAGCATTAGAGAAATAACGATTGTCACACAAACATTCTGAAGTCATTTGATGTGTTTTTAATTTTGAAGGTGAATCAGATAATGCATGAATAGAAGGATTTTCCAATGTAATGTTTTGGTGAAGTGGTCAATCAGACCTAGAAAATTACTGGATGAATATGGGGTGGTTCCAAAAAACAAACTTCAACTTTTTCAAGGTGCTTCTTCATTTTTTGGTTCCTTTAGGGATAAAAACAAATTTGGTGAAATTTCATGAGATTTCAAAAATATTAACTGCTACCAACTGTTTTTTGTGACGTGCGAGTGACATTTTGAGTTGTGGACTGGATCCATGAGTTCATGGACTTCCTCATCAAGGACCCCTCAGAGTGGGAGGATGACCCATCATTCCAGGAGTCACAGCAAGTCCTGGATAACATTGCTGCTGTCAATGATTTTGCTGAGGGAGGAGTTGCACTTATTCAGGATTACAATCAGATTCTATCGAAGGATGAACAGCACCGCCAGTACCTGCTGCAAGCTGTTGAGTGGCATCAACGTCAGTTCCAGCAGGCGAAGAAAATCGGAACCAAACTGTTTGTTTTCACCAAATAGGTGGACAGTAACATACTTTTTTTAATCTCTCCTGTGTGGTCAGTTAAAGGAGAAAGGATTGTTGCTTCAATTTGTATTTCATTTGTGAACAGGTACATTACTGTTGCTGGTTTGCACTAATATTGCAATTTCCACCCCACGTGCAGCAGTGGTCGGAATAGTCATATCGAAATAAAATTTTGCACAAAACATTTTCATCTCAAGATGAACAATTTTGTCAGGAGGCACCTTAAGAAAGTCACATTTTTATTTCTAGCATACTGTAGATGGCCACCCTAATTGGTATTACAACAGTTTAAGTTTTGAAGGTTTCTGGGTGTTGCAAAGCACCATATCTATAGAATTCAACAAAAACCAGTGAGTTTTGCCTTGATGTGCAAGAACCCAATTAGATCTAGTTTTGAAACTGCTGTTTTATTAGATTAAGTTGTCCTCCAAAAGCAAGTGTGCATTTGCTCTTTCAGTTTGTTGGATAGAGTCTATTGATGCCAGGGCTGGATTTAGAACTGTATTGGTGTTATGATCTCCTGCTAACAAAGAATAAACCTACTTGATACAGCTGAGATGGGAGCAATCTCTCAAGCAGTTAATAGTCAATTGATAGTTTAGCGCTAAAGTAGACCCTATAACCTGACTACCTCAGATTTTTCCTTACTAATGCTGTGGTTGCTTTAATAAGGTGAAACCTATAGAAGGGGTATCTGTGCAATGACAGTTGGTTATTTGCAGAATCATGAGGTTAACAAGTCCTCAGAGTCGATATGTTGGTGAATACATTGGAGACCTGTGTAGAATAAAAGTGTTTTCACAACTTTTCTTTTTAGTCCAATTAATATAGACGGGTTCGTTTCCGCCCTTGAACCAATATCATTTGAGCAGGTGTGAATAGAGTAGTGGCACTTGAGGGTTCTCCTAAACAATCACACTGAAACCCTTGAGAGGATTTGGTCTCAGTACGGTACAGGAAAACAGAATAAATCAAAAGAAGTTAGTTTATATACACTCCTGGCAAAATTCATATTGTCTACTACTTTTTATCTGCTTACATGCAAATGCAACGGCGTATTGCCAAATACACTTGAGTACGATTCCCATTGCACAGTATTTCTCAAAATTTCAGACCAAAGAGGACCACTTAGCAAATAAAAAATATCTTGCAGACCACTTAACTCCCCAAATATCCAAAAACAATAATAATTTACATACAAGTTGAGTGAATAATGGCAGTATTACATAAGTGCTACTATCTGTTATACTTTGGAGTCATTTCTAACCAGTCTGAGAAACACTGTTCAGTTAGAACATGATATTAATGTAAAATGTGATGTTTTGCCAATATACGCACTCACCACTAGGTGTTAGTCACAGACTGCCAGTGGTCCACAGACCACTGACAAGAAGAGAAGTGAAGCACTACCTCCATGTCTTTCCACACTTTTCCAAAAAGCTAAAATGTCTTTGTTAATATCTTAAAACTGTCTCCTGTTGAAGACCATGGCATCCTTTGCATGGGATTCATGTTGCGGAGGAGGATCAGAAGGATGCTTCTGCTCAGAGAACAGTAGGACCCAATTACTGCAAAAACTAGGGATGTGTCCAGAAAAAAATGTGTTGCGGATGGGGGGTGCGACACACGCGCGATTCACATGCACGGCACATGTGTTGTGGGGGGAGCTGACACTCTGGCACGTCACGTGTGCATTGCTGTTTTGCAACGCCACACTCGTGGCGAAAGTGATTGTCTGCTCACTATTTTCATGTTACCAGTGCAAACAGCCACACATTTTCTAAGTGTCAGGCGAACGGTGTTAGATGTTCGTGTGTCACCTGGAATTTGGCCGACACCTGCCACAAGAGGGATCGAATGGGCTCTCTCAGCGCACACTCTGTCTTTCAGCCGCTGGTGTGCACAGATAGTTGTAGCAACAGGTGTACGAGGCGTTGGAGGCAGCTACAATTCTGAGGAATTGGGAATCGTATGCAATATGATTCCTGATTCGTGTGCAATTCAGCCACATTTGTACTATGTGTGAAGGGGCCCTAAAGGAGTTCTGTTACAGCACATATTGTCCCAAGGATGATATTGTCACTACAATGATATATGCAGACGTTCATGGCCACAAATTGTCGCTGGTATATGTGCCAGGTGTTTTACTACATACAATTCACTGCGCCAGTGACATTATGTGCCATGAACATTGGTACATATTGTCACTATGCTGCAGCAGTACTAAAACAAAACAAAAATACAGTTCTATGCAAAAGTTTGGGCACTCCTGATAATTTCCATGTTTTTCCTTTATAAATCATTGGTTCTCTGGATCAGAAATTTCAGTTAAATTTATCACATAGCAGACGAACACACTGATATTTGAGAAGCGAAATGAAGCTTCTAGTATTTACAGAAAGTGTGCAATAATTGTTTAAACAAAATTGGGCAAGTGCATAAATTTGGGCACCCTTGTCATTTGATTGATTTGAATACATTTAACACTAACTATTGGAATGCAAAATTGCTTAGGTAAGCTCATTGACCCTTGACCTCCTTACACAGGTGAATCCACTCATGAGAAATGGTATTTAAGGTGACCATTTGCAAATGTTTCTTATCTTTGCATCTCTTCTAATGAGTGGCCACATGGGAGCCTCTAAACAACTCTCAAATGACCTGAAAACAAAGATTGTTCAACATCATGGTTTAGGGGAAGGATACAAAAAGCTCTCTCAGAGCTATCTCTAAATATTGATGTATTTTTTTTTTCTGTTGGGGTGCCCAAATTTATGCACCTGCCTAATTTTGTTTAAAGAAAGATTGCACACTTTCTGTAAATCCTATAAACTTAATGTAACTTCGCAAATAAAATTATAAACAAAAATCATGAAAATTATCAGGGGTGCCCAATCTTTTGCATACAACTGTATGTATATTGTTAGTTCATATCATGTATTTTAGAGAGAGAGAGAGAGAGAGAGAGAGAGAGAGAGAGAGATTTTGTCCTTCATGGGATACAAGTGATCATCGAAAAACGGAAATGAGCAGGAGCCTTGACACTAGAGGTGGGCGGATTGATCATAATATCGATACCAACGCTCGTATTGATATTGAACGATCCTAGTGTAAAAAGATCGATACTCAACATTTTTTTTTTCTCTCCCGCACGCATTGACTGCTGCGCACGCACATTCATCAAAGTCTGCTCTCTGTCTGTAAGAGCAACGCTGCGCTGTATCACACAACACGGAGCAACGCACCCTCACCCTCTGGTCTTTTGTTGTTGCGCTGTCACGTGACTCAGCGGTGCCAGTCAATTTTGTTTTGGTGTGTTACTTTTGTTGTATTGTGGTTTGTCAGCCCTCTACCTCAGGAGATTTTGTTTTAAGTTGTTTTGAGTGATTTTTTTTTTTTAAACATTGTGATAATAAAGTATTTTGTTGTCACATACAGTGTTTGGCGAAATTCTATCCTAGGTCTTTTGGATCCTTTGGATCTATGAAGCTTAAATATGAAAAAGTATTGGTATCTGTATCGATATTGGCGATACTGGGCCTGTATTTACTTGGTATCAGATCAATACCAAAATCCCGGTACAGCCCACCTCTACTTGACACTTGCACGAATTAGATCTGCACACCTCGTGTGTAAAAGCTGGTTGGATTCGCATGTAAATCTGTGGATCAGTGCAAGAACTGTCGGTGCAGCGTGAATCCCCGTGTGATTGTTCAGCCGGCAGCAGCCCAAATCATCCTCATCTACACGTACACAACAATATATTATTGTGCATGCTTAATAGAACTTCACAGCAAAAAGCACCTGTTTAAATGTGTGCTGTCACTGGCAATCAGATTTCTGACTTCCGCCAATCTGGATCACCTCCAAAATTTATTGGAGTCTTCCTTGGCCTAATAATCTGTGGTGCAAATGTTGTAAAAATCTATGCAGTTGTTTCTACATAATCCTGCTACCAGACAGACAAACAAATGAATAAATGCCAATTTTATTATGTCCTTGTTGGACATAATGAGAGCGTGTGTGTGTGTGTGAGAGAGAGAGAGAGAGACAGAGAAAACAAACAATTCATAGTTAAACATCACATTTTACTTCTTGCTTTGACAACCGGTGACGATATGTGCCTTGATTGTCAGTATATATTGTCGCTTGGGACGATATGTGCCTGCAACATTACTGTATGTGCTGGTGCATTTGAACGTCAGCCTATATTGTCGTGGCGACAATATATGTCCTGCGATAATATGTGCTGTAAGTTCTAGGATTCTGTAGCTATCATTGGATAAACTGTGCACAGTGGAACTTTCTCCTTTTGCATCAGCAGTTAAACTGCCTGATGATGGAGTTACACAGAGAATGATATTGTCAAAAAGATGTGAAATTCCAGCCACAAGGACATGGGAGATTTGACCTTAAATTTGATCTGTTTTCTTAGATTACTGTAAAATTCTTCTGCAGGGGCATCAGTTTGATCAGACACAACTTCAAGCTCTGTGAGCAGCAACATGGTTTCATGCCATGAAAAATCATTTCAAATATGATTTTTTTTTTCTATGAGAATGTTGATTTTGAAGTACAGAGCAAGCCAGCAGGAGTTGCATTGCATACTTGCATTTTGAAGAAACATCATCTTCAACACTACAGCTACTTAGCATGCTTCTCTGAGCATGACAGCACACAGCTGCTTCAGTACTGAAGTCCCCAGCAGATGGAAAGTCCAACAGCACTCCGATGTATCACCTGGCTGCAGCAGATAAATGACTACTTTGTTCAGGTGGGGATAAGTCAGCACTCTGCCGGGGTGGTTACCAGTCAGAATCCAGGAGGTTTCCCTCGTACAGTAGATACAGCCTCACATAGTGCCATTGTAGTGTTCCCAGATCTGACCTGGTGAATAAATCTTGCTGTCTTTTACTGCGTTGCAATTAGCTCCTTCTTTACTTTTTTAATGCAGCCTCTGCAAATTTTTAGATTTGACTGAAAATGTCATCAAAGTTGCATTTCCTTTTGACAGAAATGCAGATGAGGCACACACGTCACAGAAATGAACAAAGACACCATCACTTTTCGATCCTTTGTGTGAGTTATGCATTTTCTTTATTTTCTTTAATGGACCACTTTCTTTGTCTACTATGAAGTTTATGCACCAAATTTTAACTGATAAACTAAATCTATGCAACCAGACTGGGTTGCAGTTTTAAACCGCTGGATAGTTGTGGTTGAGTCGACCCAATTCACTCAGACTGCTATTCAGTGCTACATATATTTGTACATGCTGCAGTAACGTCACCACCACACAGGGTCCCCAAACCCCCACCAGTCACATTGCCCCAACTAGAATATTGAGTGTGGTTATATTATTGATTCTTTTCTGATTACTATATATTTTTCATGAATCAGTGGAGTATGGCCATATAGGGCAGGAAACACAGCTACTGATCCCAGATTACTTTTGTCTGCATTAATGAGAGGATAATACTTCATTGAAAGTTAAATGGTAAATGGACTGCATTTACAACTATATAGCGCTTTTCCATCTGCATCAGATGCTCAAAGTGCTTTACAATAATAATTTAATTAATTAAGTAATTACATTTTAATGTAATTAGCTTATAACACGCCAAATCACAGCAAAAGCCGTCTCAAGGCGCCTTACATAAAACAATAAAATTTAAATAAATAATTAAAAATGAATTTAAAAAATCAACTAAATAAATACAAAACAGAAGTAAAAGAATAAAACACATAAAAACAGAACTAAAAGAATAAAACTGATAAAAAACAAAAACTATTCATAAGAAAGAGTATAAAAATAAGTTTTCAGTTTTGACTTAAAAATGTCCACGGACTCCGACTGCCTCACGGTCGCAGGAAGACTATTCCACAGGGTGGGTACACGATATGAAAAGGCTCTTTGACCTGCTCACTTCTTCTTCACCCTGGGAACACAGAGAAGTCCTGCATCCTGCGACCGCATAGCCCGGGCCGGCACGTAGAGTTCCACCAGATGAACAACCTTATAAGTCAATAACAAAACCTTTAAAATCTGCTCTCACAGAGACAGGGAGCCAGTGCAAAGATGCCAAAATGGGTGTGACATGTTCAGACCTTCTGCTACGTGTCAGAAGTCTGGCGGCAGTGTTCTGAACCAGCTGAAGACCCCAGATGCTGGACTGCGGTAACCCTGAAAATAGAACATTGCAATAATCTAGTCTAGAAGAAACAAAAGCATGAATCAGGGTCTCAGCATCAGCCATAGACAGGATGGGGCAGATCCTTGCTATATTTCGCAGATGGAAAAAAGCAGTCCTGATGTGGAGGTTAAAAGACAACGTGGGATCAAAAGTTACCCCAAGGTTCCTCATTTTGTCCGTATGATGTATGACACATGAACCCAGGCTGAGCGCTAGCTGGTCAAACTGATGCCGATGTCTCGCTGGACCAAGAACCATCATTTCAGTCTTATCAAAGTTTAAAAGTTGGAAGTTACTAGATATCCAACTTCTCACTGATAGAAGACAGTCCTCCAGGTATTTTATGGGAGTGAGATTTCCCGCAGTTATCAGCATGTACAACTGCGTATCATCAGCGTAACAATGAAAGGTAATCCCAAAACTCCGCAGTATACGCACAAGGGGTGCCACATACAGGGAGAAAAACAAGGGGCCTAAAACAGATCCCTGTGGAACCACAAATCTCATGTCACCAAGGTCAGAGGTAGTGCCATTATACAAAGTACAATAATGCCTCACATTCACCCCGATGTGAGAGTGCTGCCATGCAAGGCGCTCACTACACACCGGGAGCAACTAGGGGATTAAGGACCTTGCTCAAGGGCCCTTAGTGATTTTCCAGTCAGGCTGGGATTTGAACCAAGGATCCTTTGGTCTCAAGCCCAATGGTTTAACCACCATCACTTCCCTCTTAAGTTATGACTGTTTTAGCAGTTTGCCTGACTTTATATTACAACAAGAAGCTTTAGCTTTGCTCCTGCTTAAAAAAAAAAATAACTTTTTGCTAAATTTCTCTCTGTGATATTGATTCATATTGACCTGATGGTGTATTTCCACTTAAGTGTCTCATATCTGACTGCATGGTTCAAGGGAAATCAGCACCTTGTTTGCCCTTGTGGCTGGAAAAATGGACAAAGTTGAACCTACACTCGACTCCTGTCTTTGCAGTGTGTGTCTGCAGTAATCACAGCCAGAGCACAGAAGGGTCACAAGGAAACACTAAGTTCATGGGGTAGGTGGGAAGGCAAAACTAACAGTTTTTGTGCACTGGAAAGGAACAAAAGCTAAATAGAAATAAGAAATCACCTCCCTGAACACAAGTCCCATTGTTTGTTTGGTGTAGTTTTCAGTGAGTGTCATGTGTTGCAAAGCATTTGCTAAGTGGAAGCCCAATCGTACCGATAGCATGGCTCCTGTGCTACTGGTGTCACATGATGACGTCACATGAAAACAAACTTTATCAAACTACAATTTACTGGATTGACAATTGAGCAGCAAATCATTCATTTACATTAGTATTTCTCCTAGAATTTCCTCGTTGGACTGATGGGCAGGTCCACAAGACCCCCCGTTAGACTTTGGCCAACGTCAATCGAGTGTTAAATTACAAATAGTAAGTAGTGTAATTGTGCTATGAGTTTCACAGTAAATGTCTTCACTGTGCCACTGGCACTACTTTTGTGTTCAAATGCTTTTATTGTGATGTACATTTAGGAAGATTCATTATCAGCGACAGTTTTACGCATTTAGCCTTACTGCCTGCAGCAACACCGACGGGCAGAAGAGTTTACAGAAGCTGTCACTCGTCTCTCATCATCTGCTGTGTATTTACATAAAATTTCAGGCCTTAGCAGCCCCCAGCTTTGTACGTAACGGCCTATGTAATGGCCAATATAATGGTTGGGGAAACCCTGCTGTAAAATGGGGGAGAAGGTTTTTTTTAAATTGAATCTGTTAAATAATATGCATGCATTTTGCTTTTTAGAGACGTGTCATTTAAACATCACAAATATGTGTGCTGTAGGAGAATAATCTCTGCAGTTCATTTTCAATTGGACTTTAATAAACAAGACACACAGCTTTTATATTTTAATGTGTTGTTAAAGTCTTATTAATTAAAAGCTGAGTCATGGGTACTGAGTTCAGACAAAAAGGCAGATGACTGGTGAAGCCAAAAACAAAACACTGCAGTAAGTTTTAATGAGACAACGAGGGGTTTGCTTGTCAATTGTAGAAATAACACTTACATCCCAGAAGGAAAATACACACAAATATACAGAGATAGGCATGCACTGCTGTTCTGTATGTATGAACCTGTTTTGCCCCACTGGCAACAATTGTTGCCGAAGTGTATCACTGTCATTTTCTACTCACAATAAAAAATCTCAAAGGTATTAATGCAATTTTTTCGACTTATAAAAATAAAATAAAAAAATCTGGGCATAAATGGGTTAACTATACCAAACATTTTACACCGATACGTCGCTGATCTATAATAAACCCAGTCTGCACCAAAACATGCCTGTCTCAGACCTGACTGAGTTTAAAGGGTCAAAAGATTAATCTCAATATTAAGAGTACCAGTCGTGTCACTCAGAGCATGGGGAGCCACATTTACAACATTACAGTAATATCAGAGATTATTGCTTTAAAATTATGTACTAAATATTCCCCATTACAGCACTGAATATAGATTTAAAAAAAATCCAAGATTAGATTTTGATGAAATAAAGCCCTGAGGACTAATCCATAGTCAAAGTCATGTCTCGAGTGAGCTGTGGGGTCTATAACCTACTTCTGTTGGCTGTTAGTGGTGAAAGCTGCTTTTTGGTGGTCAGTTGTGTGACGACGGTTTGGACACGGTCTGTTGAGTTGACCTATATTTGGGTGCCTGCCCTGCCTGCACAGTCAAAACCGAGCTTGTCTCCTGTTCTAAAAGGCAAACTGGGTTGCTGGCCCGTCTCATCTGCTTAACTTCTGTCAGCTGGTTCAAGCTTGAATGAGTTCTCTTGTGAAGTGTTTTGTGCATTGGAATTAGAAAGTGCCAGATAGAACTTCATTAGCATCAGTTGAGAATAACTTGCCCTAGTGGTACAGCAGCATACTTACAGCTAGCATTGTAGACATACTGTATTTATTCTTTGCATAGCCATGTTTGGTGTTTTGTAGAACATTTGCAAAACATTGGTGGTAGTAACTATTTGACGAAATGGTGAAAAACACTAACACAACATCAAGGATTTAAATTCCAAAGATGTTGATATTGCTATGGTTGTGACAGTAAGGTGAGTGAAAATTTACAGTGTCTATGTTTGTGATTGTTCTGAATCAAGATGAAGATCTGGGCTTTCATGACTTCCTGAATTTGGCCACAGCGAAACTGTTGACTGTGTAGAAACATATATGTCTTTCAGCAGGTTAAAATTCATCTCTCTGAGTCCTCTACGTTTGTCACTGAGATATGTCAGGGAAGAGCTTAAGGAGTCCATGAGGCAGCTGGACACAGATGCATAGTTATGCTAATAGCTTATCATGAGAACAAACATGCAAATCTTTAGGGTCCTGGTACTACCTGTCTTACTTATGATTGTGAGATTTAGATGCTAACCAGTGCAACAATTGGATGTCATTGGTACTACAACCCCTGGCAAAAAGTATGGAATCACCGGCCTCGGAGGATGTTCATTCAGTTGTTTAATTTTGTAGAAAAAAAGCAGATCACAGACATGACACAAAACTAAAATCATTTCAAATGGCAACTTTCTGGCTTTAAGAAACACTATAAGAAATCAAGAAAAAAAGATTGTGGCAGTCAGTAACGGTTACTTTTTTAGACCAAGCAGAGGAAAAAAATATGGAATCACTCAATTCTGAGGAAAAAATTATGGAATCACCCTGTAAATTTTCATCCCCAAAACTAACACCTGCATCATATCAGATCTGCTCATTAGTCTGCATCTAAAAAGGAGTGAACACACCTTGGAGAGCTGTTGCACCAAGTAGACTGACATGAATCATGGCTCCAACACGAGAGATGTCAATTGAAACAAAGGAGAGGATTATCAAACTCTTAAAAGAGAGTAAATCATCACACAATGTTGCAAAAGATGTTGATATTTTGGACAATTGAAAGGATGTTTGGGGATGATGAAATCATTTTTCAAGATAATAATGCATCTTGCCATAGAGCAAAAACTGCAAAAACATTCCTTGCAAAAAGACACATAGGGTCAATGTCATGGCATAGGGTCAATGTCAATGAGCAGATCTGATTTGATGCAGGTGTTAATTTGGGGGATGAAAATTTACAGGGTGATTCCATAATTTTTTCCTCAGAATTGAGTGATTCCATATTTTTTTCCTCTGCTTGGTCTAAAAAAGTAACCGTTACTGACTGCCACAATCTTTTTTTCTTGATTTCTTATAGTGTTTCTTAAAGCCAGAAAGTTGCCATTTGAAATGACTTTAGTTTTGTGTCATGTCTGTGATCTGCTTTTTTTCTACAAAATTAAACAATTGAATGAACATCCTCTGAGGCCGGTGATTCCATAATTTTTGCCAGGGGTTGTAGGTCTTTAGTACTAGGTGGAGAATCCTTGGGTACTACAAATGAATGGTTAATTTTGAAGATTCAGATGAAAAGTAGGGAGTCTGCTATCCAGGCTTACCACGATAACCTAGGATCAGTGTTTTGTCCATCACTGTGAGTTAGTGGAATCATACCTCCTAACCCTTCCAAGGAAGGGTTTATTGGGATTCAAAGGGGATGTTTGTGGAATACAAAGTGCCTTCTTCTAAAGCCTATCAAGACCAAATACCCAATAGCAAGTGTCTTGTTTCATCTTCACACTGTCACAAGTCAGTGGTTGCTGTGCTACGTGGCTTTGACTTTGTTTGACCACCCATGTTTTCCTTTGCTTTGGCACCATGTGGCAACCATTTTCAAACATGAAAAGAAAATCTTTTGGCTGTTGATGATGTCTTATGTACTGCTGAGAAACTTATTTGTTTATTTAAACCATCAAGATGAAATATTCCTTGCTAATCCATCAAGAGTGGCCTTTTATTGTGGCCAGCCTAAGGTACACCTGTGCAATAATCATGCTGTCTAATTAGTGTCTTGACATGCCACAATTGTGAGGTGAGATGGATTATCTTGACAAAGGAGAAGTGCTCACTAACCCAGATTTAGACAGGTTTGTGGACATTATTTGAGAGAAATAGGTCTTTTTCTTTTATGTATATAGAAAATGCTTTAGATCTTTGAATTCAGCTCATGAAAAATGGCAGCAAAAACAAAAGTGTTGCATTTATATTTTTGTTCATTGTACATCTGCACAGGTTTTCAGTGTCAATGCAGCTGTTTTCCTTGTTGCAACGCCAAACTTTCAGAAAAACAGAGAGGAATTGATAACAGCTGAGACATACGAGTCCAATGGAATGAAACATTTTGAAGCCGTTCTCACCTGGAACATTTTTGTCAATTCTCATCCTTCAAAGGGACCATATCAAAAAATAAGATGAACCATTTCAGGTCACAGGGGCATCTTTGTTACCTCATGAACCTGTAAACAGACCATACCACTTGTTTTAGGGGCTTATATATTTGACAGTCCTCTCAGGCTGTGGCCATCAGAATGATGAGTGTCGTGGAAAAGCAATAAAAAGTTTGTAGCTCAAGGTGGGTCATTTTCAGAAAATACACTCTTTCAGAGAGAAGGATTTGGCGTAGATCTCAGTGAACTGATCAAGACAGTGACATGTTGGTACCAGCTGAGGACAAATGGAAAGGGTGGAGAAGTTCAAAAGATGGAGATGGAGAGGAATGAGGTAGGTCAGCAGAGAGGTGAGAGGACACTGCTGATGAACAGAAATGCCAAAAAAAGAGAGAAAAAAGCCAGAGAAGAGGGGAATGACTTGAAGACTGTGAGACAGGCATTTGTTTGTAAAGGCCAGAATGGCAGCCGAGCGTTTCTGACGGTATGCCGCGGTATGGCCAGTGGGGGATGCGGCTAATGGGAGGGATCAGGTGCATTGTAGCGTAGCAGGTTCCAATCCAACTTGCTGCCTTTTGGGTCAACCTCTTTCTGTCACCCTCTACTGAACGCTGTCCAACAATGCAGAAATGTGCTGAAAAGCCGAGTCGATGCCAAAATAGAGCAGAGGTGGGCAGGGAGGGAGAAGGATGATTTAGAGGCAAGGGGAGGGAAAGCACACAAAGCACGAGGGAGGAACAAACGTGAGGTGAGCTATGGCGCAGAGAAAGAAGAGTCGTAGAGCGGTTGTGAAGAAGCCAGGTCATCCATATTAGCCGCCTTCAGTGACCGGGGATTGTGTGTTCTTCTCTTCCAGTCACCCTCCTACTCCTCTTCCATTTTTCTTCTCCCCAGTCTCGCCTCGCCTGCTCCTTTCCACAGCCTCACTGGGCTGCAGTTCTCACTCTCTTCCCACTCTTCCTTCCCTTGCACCTTTTTTTTCCACTTCTCCTCTCCGTACAGTCCTGTAGTCCTCTGTTCACAGCCTGTACGTGCAGGCGCTGCCTCGATCTTCTTTCATCAGCACTGTGAAGGTGGCTGATGCAGCCGAGACACCGGCTGTGTGCTGCGTCAGGATCACATAGCACATGTGGAGATAGTGTACGCTAGGTGTGTGTCTGTGTCTGTGTGTGAGCCAGAATGGACCCACTGTTATGACCCCAGGGCGGGGGATCTTGAGCAATTTAAAAAAAAAAAACGTGTAACAGTGTTCATAAGTTAGGGTTGTTTAAAAAGACCAGCAGGGGGCAACAGTGTACCACTACTATCAGTTCTGCTTTTGATGATTTCAACAAAATTTCAATAAATAGTTATTTGATATTTTTATGTTTGAATGCATTTTTGAATTATTATTTGTATTATATATATTATTTAGATTATTTTTCCCCAACAAAAATATACATTTTTTAAAAAACAATTTTAGCCTAGTTTTTACTCAACTCTAAAGGCTAAAAGCCTAAAATCATCTAAAATTTGGCACTGCTGTACTATTTGAGTGCAGCAGAGACAATCATTATAACTAACTGCTCTGGATGCTTGCCACAGAGTTGTAATCAATATAAGGTGTCCAAAAATAGAAAATAGAGCTTCCAGGTCCCAGCTCTAGATGTTGACATTATATTCCATTAGAAAGTTCCAATTTAATTTTTTGATTGTATGCCAGAGATTTGTATTAAATGATTGAGATTCAGTTTGCTGATGCAGCAGTGCAAGGCTTTCAAGAACAAATTGCCAGGTTGACTGAGGTTTCTAGTTTCATCAGGACTGCGCACCAGTTCAGAAGTCAGATGTTGCCATGGCTGCTGTACGTGACTGTTTCCAGCTGGTTGAGTTTCCATTTTACTCTCTTACTTTGGTACAATCTGACTTTTGTTTCCAAATGTGAAAACAGTTTTCATCTGGAACAAACAATGATGGCATTATGTTGGCCATTAAGGGCTTTTTTGACTACTGGGGTGAAACTTCTACATCAGGTGTGCTATGTGCTGCACCAAGGCTGGATGAAGTACACTTACCAGCCACTTTATTAGGTACAGATATTCAATTGCTGGTAACACAAATAATCAACCAATCACACAGCAGAAACTTAATGCATTTAGGCATCTACTGTAGACATGGTGAAGACAACCTGCTGAAGTTCAAACTGAGCACCAGAATGGGGAAGAAAGGGGATTTAAGTTTTACTTTAAATTTAACTTTGACATTGGCATGGTTGTTGGTGTCAGATGGGCTGGTCTGAGTTTTTCAGAAACTGGTGATCTACTGGGATTTTCATTCACAATCATCTCTAGGGTTTACAGAGAATGATCCAAAAACAGAAGATATCCCGTGAGCGGCAGCTGTATGGACAAAAATGCTTGGTTGATGTCAGAGGTTCGAGTTGAATGAGCAGACTGGTTAAATGGGCAACTGCATGATGCCATCATGTCAATATGGACCAACATCTCTAATAATGAATGTTTCCCACACCTTGTTGAATCTATGGCATGAAGAATTAAGGCTGTTCTGAAGGCAAAATGGGGTCCAACCCGGTATTGGCAAGGTGTACCTAATAAAGTTGCCAGTGAGTGTATATGCACTTGAAAAGATGCTCTGCAGAAAATTAATCCTGCAGTTTCATTCCACGATGCATCAACTGGTTATCTGAAGTCTCACCAGTTAAGCTTAAGACATACTTTTATTTTTCTAATGTGGATTTTTTCTTTGCACTTTATCCTTCTGCACTGAAACCAAGCATGCTAACCACTTAGCTACCACCCCTGCCTGCAATACATTTCATGACAAGTCGAATAAAAACAATAAACTTTAAACAATAAATTTAAGATTAACATTTTACACCCCAATGCACACAGTTTGAAATGCCAACACAATTTAGTTCTTGTTGCTATATGAAAGATTCATGACTCAGGCCATAAATCTGAATCTGTACAGGACACCAGTCTTATAAAATATATTATTTTTATTTTATCTTGATTTTGCCCTCTCCAAGGTGGAGAATGCCGTCAAACCTGTTGGCCCAAAATGTCTGACAGGTGTTCAGTTAAGCAAATTAAGGCAAGACATATTCAGTGACTTGGAAATGTACATGTATCCATCCCCTGGCTTCTCTAAGGAAGACTGCCAATAAAACTGATTATTTACATAGGTTATACCAATGGGGACCATTACTTATGCAACCCATCATCTTGGCCTTGATATTTTTATTTAATTTATATCAGGTTGTAGAGATTTGATTTGAATTTGAGTTTAAGGAGGATAATTTCAGAAATTTTATCGAGAAGCATGAAATACTTTTTTCGATTTGAAATGGCATAAACAAATGAAAATGGTGCAAAGTCTCCATGGGCTGAATACTTTTTCAAGGCACTGTATTTGTATTTGCCTCGGTTTCATGTTTCAGTGATGTGCAGTCCAACTGTGTGTCTAAGACAGTGTCCTGTGGCCATGCTGGGAAATTCTCCAGCAGTTTAAAGTGTCTGAATATTTCACAATTGACAGAATGAATATATGTAAACAAATCTAATTGAACATATTATTGCTTCAGATTGCATCACTGTAAGATAATTAAACTATGCAGTTCTCGGAATTAACTAAGCAACGGGTGGCATATTTGATCATTTCTCAAATAAAAATAGAATATTTTGACAGAATCTAACAATGACAATGCACCAAGAGTGTTTACACCTTTGCATTTGTTCCACGTGTGTGTGGTTCTTTTTGAGCACAGCGGTGTAGGAGAGAGTGGAGGTGTGACAGCCAGTAAACAGGGTTCTGTGTTCCCTTGTTTTCCAGGAGGAATGCCAGTGCCTGAGGTGGCGTCTGATACTGCCAGTGCTGCCACCATGTTGAGTCCTGTTCTCAACGCCTCCAATGGAGACGGCTCAGAGTCCGAAACCACCTCCGCTATCCTCGCCTCTGTCAAGGAACAGGTTAGAACTCAGTGTGCATGCATGTGGGTATAGGTACATGTAACACCTGGAAGATTTCTACAATTAATAATATATCAGTGGGTAAAAATTAATGTCTTTATTTGTTTCAATGTGAAACACTAAACACAAATAATGTAGCATTATCTAAACTCACATATATGTCAGCTGAATTGTATCAGCAGCTATTCGGATCCCTGTCTTACACCGGTTGCTACTGATTGTCAAAATGGTGTCCTCTGGGTCATTTTGGAAAATTTCTGAAGCAGCAGTGAAATAGTCAAGTCTGATGATGTAGGATGCCACATTCATCACAACACAAAACTGCAGTGGGCTTGAGACAGCAACATGCCCAAGTAATCAAACCATCCATCCCCACCTTATGAAAGTAACTATCCCTCTGCCACAGCAAGGTGAAGTGTGGGTCTTTTGGTCTGCTGCTCCCTCACTAGGCAATTAATATTCATTATCTGAGCACCGCTAAATAACTACTTGTTCGACACAAGGTCAATGGCGCTATATCTAAGGATACGTTGTAGAGGCCTAGTCCCAAAGACATTTGTTCACTTGGTAGCTTTCAAGTACAGTAAGACAGGAAGCACCCTAACCACAAGGACATGATGTGGTATGCTTTTCCAAGGCATCTCTTAATCTCAGAAGACCAAGGACAAAGGCATCAATGTCACTGCTGAGATAGGTCACTGTCACCACATGTTCAATTCTTTCACCGCATACAGATACACGTCTGATGGCCGAGTCCAGGAAGTCATTGAAAGCCCGGATCTTAGTGGTGGAATAGATTTTGTCAAATTATTACCAACCTTGTTAGAGATATTGTGTGTGATGAAGCAATCAATAACAGTACAAGGTACCGTCCTAGATACCTTGTTGTTTATAGTGAAGGAAGCATTAGCTGTTATGGCTATTCTGTTTTTGCTGTTTATGTATTTATGAACTTTTAAATAGATATTTTTAACCAGTTATTTGTATCAAATCAACTTTCAGTTGACTCTACTTCCTAAATTGTGGCATTAAGATTTAAATATAGTCCATATATCCCAGTTTGTGTTGATGCCCACTGTAAGGAAAGCATAGGATATGTTGTGTTGTGCTTGTACATGTAGGCTATACACCATTCCCTTATAATGGCAAAAAACTTTGAAAAGAGGCCACAGCACACAGGACTGAAGATAAAATGGGTGTGGCGTGTCTTACCTGTCTGATCTGTGAACTGTTATTTTTTTTTTAACCACGTCCAGTGTGATTTCCTGTGCTCCCTCCTTTTATAAAAGCTTATGTCTTCTCTCCGCTTCAAGGCTGGAAATCTTTTGGCATTTTGTTTTACTGATATTATACAGCATAAATCAGCTGCACATAACAAATATGAGTATGAATCATGCAGTAATTTGGAGAATGGAGTAGACTCCTGTGAAATTTGTACTGCAGTCAGAATGAAAAATTTTGATCTGCAAGCGTGTATTGGTTGGAGTGCTTCATTCAATCTGTTCACTATACACCTTTGTAGAGTAGCTCAGAGGCATAAAGAGTTGGGCTACTAATATGTACTTGTTCAGGCTACCTGTGCATGTCATTGAACAAAACAAATCACCTACATTGTCTTAGTCCACCCAGCTGTAAATGGTTATCACCCTTGTCTAGGGAAGTAACTTATGTTGGACTGGTGTCCCATCCAGGGGAGTTGTTGACTCGCATCCCCTTCACGAGGAATATGCTCCAGTACCAAGTGCCCACCAGTATCCACATAGCCTTTATTTATTTATTTATTTTCTGTCAGAAAAGCACTGAGTGAACAAAAACTGTTTCTGTGTCAACAATAAACAGCTAACGACAAATCATACAAATCAAACAAATCATACTTTGGAAAAATACTAAACGATAATAAAAACAATATAAAGGAAACATGGAAAATATTGAATAGTATTATAGCAAATAAACCCAAATCAAATAACTATCCACCATACTTTACTTATGACAACAAAGATGAATATAACATGAGCCAAGTAGTGAATAGTTTCAATAAATATTTTGCTAATGTTGGGCCAGATCTGGCAGCTGAAATCCCACATAGTACATGGGAAAATCAGCAATTAATCACCAGAAATCTGCACACAATATTTCTCAGCCCAGTAGATGAAAGGGAAATTATTAACATAGTACATGTAAAAGTAAAAAGTCAACGGATCATAATGAGGTACATATGTCCTTAGTAAAGCGAATAATTACTGAAATTGCAAAACCATTATCATATATTTTTAACAAATCATTTCAAGCTGCGATTGTTCCCAACAGTATGAAAGTGGCAAAAGTGATACCTTTATTCAAATCTGGCAGCAAGCATCTTTTTACTAACTACAGGCCTGTGTCTCTACTGTCACAATTTTCAAAGATACTGGAAAAAACGTTACAACAGCAGAATGGATAAATTTATAGATCGACACAACTTGCTTGATGAAAGTCAATATGGTTTTAGAGCAAAAAGATCCACGACACTGGCATTGCTCGATTCCATAGAAGAGATCAATAATCATGTGGACCAAAGGGTAGTAGTTGCAAGTTTATTTATTGACTTAAGAAAGGCTTTTGACACAATTAATCACAATATATTATCTCAAAAGTTGGAACTGGATGGGATCAGAGGAGTTGCTCTGAGTTGGATTAAAAGCTACTTACAAAACCGAAAGCAGTTTGTTAAACTCGGGGAATACTGTTCTTCATATCTGGACATCATTTGTGGGCTACCACAGGGTTCTGTGTTGGGCCCAAAATTATTTATTTTATACATTAATGATTTATGTAAAGTCTCAGATATGGTTAAAACTGTGCTCTTTGCAGATGAGACAAACCTGTTTTGCTCAGGGGAAAATCTGCAACAATTATCTGATTTAGGAACAGAAATGATAAATCAAAATCAAATCAATTTTATTTATATAGCGCCAAATCACAACAAACAGTTGCCCCAAGGCGCTTTATATTGTAAGGCAAAAGCCATACAATAATTACACCATACATACAATAATTAAATAAAGTTAAAGAGATGGTTTGATATTAACAAATTATCATTAAATTTGTCTAAAACTAAATTGATGTAATATGGAAATTATAAAAAAGACATATAAATTCAGTTAAATATACATGGGGTAAACATAGAACGTGTCAAAGAGAATAAGTTTTTAGGTGTCATTATTGATGAAAAAATTAATTGGAAAGCTCATATTCAGCATAATCAAATGAAGGTATCAAAACGTATTGCAGTATTAAATAAAGTAAAGCATGTTCTTGATTGCAGAGCACTACATACTCTCTATTGTTCTCTGGTTGCACCCTATTTGACTTATTGCAATGACGTTTGGAGCAACATTTACAAAACTACAATGCAACCATTATTCATTCTTCAAAAAAGAGCATTAAGGACAATTCATAATGCAGGTTATCGAGACCACACCAACCCATTGCTCATTAAATCTCAAATATTAAAACTTAATGATATGATTTCGTTCAAGACTGTTCAATTAATGCACAAAGTGAAAAATAAAGAAGTGCCATTTAGAATTCAAGAATATTTTACTGAGAGAGAAGGAAAATATAATTTACGGGACTTGTATCATTTTAAAATTGCTGGCGCTCGGACGACCAGGAAAGATTTCTGTGTCTCCATGTGTGGCCCTAGATTATGGAATAACCTGACGGATGAACTCAAACGATGTCCAAATATCAATCAGTTTGAAAGTCAATATACAAAAATGATGTTTTCAAGATATGTATCAAATTAAGTACGATGAGTTTTGTGTTGTCAGTTGTAATTGTGAACTTGTACAGTAACATTCATTTGGGTATGTGTATGTATATCTGTATACAACCCCTGGCAAAAATTATGGAATCACCGGCCTCGGAGGATGTTCATTCAGTTGTTTAATTTTGTAGAAAAAAAGCAGATCACAGACATGACACAAAACTAAAGTCATTTCAAATGGCAACTTTCTGGCTTTAAGAAACACTATAAGAAATCAAGAAAAAAAGATTGTGGCAGTCAGTAACGGTTACTTTTTTAGACCAAGCAGAGGAACAAAATATGGAATCACTCAATTCTGAGGAAAAAATTATGGAATCACCCTGTAAATTTTCATCCCCAAAACTAACACCTGCATCATATCAGATCTGCTCGTTAGTCTGCATCTAAAAAGGAGTGATCACACCTTGGAGAGCTGTTGCATCAAGTGGACTGACATGAATCATGGCTCCAACACAAGAGATGTCAATTGAAACAAAGGAGAGGATTATCAAACTCTTAAAAGAGAGTAAATCACCACGCAATGTTGCAAAAGATGTTGGTTGTTCAGTCAGCTGTGTCTAAACTCTGGACCAAATACAAACAACATGGGAAGGTTGTTAAAGGCAAACATACTGGTAGACCAAGGAAGACATCAAAGCGTCAAGACAGAAAACTTAAAGCAATATGTCTCAAAAATTGAAAAATGTACAACAAAACAAATGAGGAACGAATGGGAGGAAACTGGAGTCAACGTCTGTGACCGAACTGTAAGAAACCGCCTAAAGGAAATGGGATTTACATACAGAAAAGCTAAACGAAAGGCATCATTAACACCTAAACAGAAAAAAACAAGGTTACAATGGGCTAAGGAAAAGCAATTGTGGACTGTGGATGACTAGATGAAAGTCATATTCAGTGATGAATCTCGAATCTGCACTGGGCAAGGTGATGATGCTGGAACTTTTGTTTGGTGCCTTTCCAATGAGATTTATAAAGATGACTGCCTGAAGAGAACATGTAAATTTCCACAGTCATTGATGATATGGGGCTGCATGTCAGGTAAAGGCACTGGGGAGATGGCTGTCATTACATCATCAATAAATGCACAAGTTTATGTTGATATTTTGGACAATTGAAAGGATGTTTGGGGATGATGAAATCATTTTTCAAGATGATAATGCATCTTGCCATAGAGCAAAAACTGCAAAAACATTCCTTGCAAAAAGACACATAGGATCAATGTCATGGCATAGGGTCAATGTCAATGAGCAGATCTGATTTGATGCAGGTGTTAATTTGGGGGATGAAAATTTACAGGGTGATTCCATAATTCTTTCCTCAGAATTGAGTGATTCCATATTTTTTTCCTCTGCTTGGTCTAAAAAAGTAACAGTTACTGACTGCCACACTCTTTTTTCTTGATTTCTTATAGTGTTTCTTAAAGCCAGAAAGTTGCCATTTGAAATGACTTTAGTTTTGTGTCATGTCTGTGATCTGCTTTTTTTCTACAAAATTAAACAACTGAATGAACATCCTCTGAGGCCGGTGATTCCATAATTTTTGCCAGGGGTTGTATGTATATGTATGTATGTATGTATATATGGGGTGGGCGTTTATAAGCTTTGCTTCTGCTCACCCCCTTTTTGGTCACACATGTCACTGTGGAATTGTCCTGTATATCAGTTTTTGTTATTGACGAGTTGTGTGCCAAATAAATAAGTTCAAGTTCAATGACGAGTTTATAATGTACGGTGATAAAAAGTACTCACACTTACTCAGTACCAAGCATCTGCCCAATCTGTTGGAACAAATGATTGATTGATTGATTTTATTTGTCTGCGTTGTGATCAATTTGAGTGACAGATCAATGATAAAAAAAAACCCTGAAAAAACACTGCAGTAATGTCATGGTGCTTTTCTCAAAAATTCATGGATTTTCAGCGTAAAAGTACTCAGAACTGACACCCAAATAAAACAAAACAAAACAGTTTGTTCTTAATAAAGATGCTAAATGCTCTGTTTTTTCTGGAGATGGCCATGTGTGCCCAATTCTCATTTAGAGTACTTGAAAAACGATGCTGGCACCCCCCCCCCCCCCCCCCCCAAAAAAAAAATCACTGTATGGACACAGGGCTGAAGAGCTTCATCAACACATTCCACCATAATACCAGTTGTACACTTTGAGCTGCCTCATATGAATGAAACTCCTACCTGGATGCTTCTCTCCCACTTTGCACTGTGGTGCAAAAATAGCAAACAGATATGCAAAGTACATTTTCACATGTCATAGGATTTCTTCGCAGTGGTTGGTACTGCCACATAATATGACCCCGACTGTGGAATTTTGTGAGGTCCTGTAGGTAGAAAGATTGACGTACTGCAGAAACAGAACTGAACTGACAGTGCATGTATAGGTGTATATTTTTTAGTACATGCAGAATGTGCGAGTGTGTGTGCGTGTGCGCGCACCAGACTGAGTAGATTATCACTAGCATGTCCTTGAATGCTGTAGGCTGGATAGTGCTGCTGAAGTAATGGGCTCACAAATGGTACATGTAAAAGCTAAAGATAGCCAGTGGAATGCTGAGTGGA